>NC_139713.1:15045981-15395981 GCF_964188405.1 Protomyctophum parallelum
CTGGAGTAATTTACTCCAGTTCACATTTATCATACACTGTGTGGCTTAATTAGGGTGGTGATGGACAGGGCAGTGTGCAGGTTGACAGCACCGGTTACAGTATTCAGTGGCATACTGTTTGACACCTCAATTTTAAATATATTTATTGCATTTAGACTTTTATTTATTTACAGACAAATTGTATGGCAATAGCATCCCCCTCCCCCATCTCAAGTGAAACATGGCTAAAGCAGTGGCTGCATATGAGACCGTAAAAAAAATGAAATTAAACGTCATATGCAATATACGATCTAATAAATAGGACAGAGGAACGGCGATGACAGGAAGAGAACGGAGTTTGACGTAGCAGCAAAGATGGCAGCACACTTTGAACATGGTCAACTTAATTAAACGCATTTACAGATTCCAGAAGATTAGCCTTCCTTTGTCCTGACAGTGACCTTAAACATGCCAGGACTCCTGGCATGTTGCCAAACCTGTATTGCTTGTGAAATTCAGGTGTCCTATCAGCGACGGAACCACGTTTTAGATACAGGACAGTATTTTATGTTCACTAAAGACCTGGAGAGATCCTATTACTGAACAAACTGTGGGAATATAGAGCTATTTAACACATTTTAACTAAAACATACCACAGTGCCTTTTAAGTCTTAGCACCTAAGACTATTGTGTCCTCTGGCATTCTCTTAAGGGAACTGTTGTGATGCTGAGCCCTTGTCTCGCAATAGTGACAAACAGAATTACTGCCCTTGGGTTAAGAAAAAAAAAAACGTATCTGTACTTTGTTGAAATAAGTCCTCCTGTCTGGCAGATGTATTGGGTGGAAGGTCAGGCATGTCTCAGACCCCACAGCCCATCTGTGTGCACACTGTGTGGAGGAATTACACAGCCGAAGAGGAGAGAAATGGAGAGAAAGATGGTATTGCTTGTGAAATCCAGGTCTCATAGCAGTGAACCGATATATTGGTATCGGCCATCCCTATTTTGAGCATGTCAATATACTGTAAGCGAAAATAGGCTAAAACCTAAAAGAATAAAATAAAACATTGACGATCCACAAGCTCACAATGTGTCGTATTGTGAGTTTATAGTATATTTTTAGAATATTTAGAATAGGGCTTTTAGTCATTCATTACGATACAGTTAAGTTTGTCTATTTGCTTGTTCACCAAATCTGTGTTTTTCAAAATTGTAAAAGTAATTTTTCCAGTGTAAATTGCCTACCAAATTTTCAGCCAATCGCACAACCCGTGGAGCTAAATCTGTTTTGAGAGATATTTCATAACACTATTCTGTGCAAATCTCAGACATATCAATAATTTGGAGGAAAAAACAATGTCTGCAAATGAGTGCAAATCCAGCTCATACCGGTACACAGCATGGACAGTAATAATGAAAATGATAACTCAATCAGAATAAAAACGTGGCCTAAACACCTTAATTTGAAGAGACTGGCACAATCTCGTCTGATGAGAAATAACTTTCAATCGTGTTGAAACATTTGAAACATTTTTTAATAATCTGTTCATTAGGATAATATTAGCCACTATGCTCACTAATAACCAACACTTGTAAATTACAATCTGCATACACATAAAATGGCCTTGCTGTATTTGCGGTAAATAAATTCAGACGTTGGGGGTAAATTTGAAATGTGATTACATGAGTATTGAGGTTCCCATGTAATACTAATCATGTGCGAATAGGGTCTAGCACTACTGAGAGAGACTGAGAGCACTTTTGTTTGCGGAGTTTGGTAAAAAAGAAAAAGTTTAGCAATTATTTTAGTTTTATCCATTTTCTGGTCTGCTGAATGGAACATTCAGTATTTTTAACTGACAGAATTCATGTTTCATTATAAAGGACAAGACGGAATTGATTCCGAAGGAGTTTCCAGAAAGACAAAAAAATAAATAATAATAATAATAATTCAACTTTATCTGACTACGGCGTCAGTGAAACGTAACACAATCTATGTATTTCTTTTCCACTTGACCTTTTCAGTAGAACAAGTCGAAAATAATTCCATTTCACAGCAACACTTATGAAATCTGATTTATCAAACGCTTCTCTTTTCCCGTTAGTCATGGATGTGATGGAGATGGCTCTCTGAGCACTTCTTCTTCAGATCCCATCTTCCACATCCTAGGATGTGGTTCGTACACCTCGGACCACTCTGAGACCTGAGCTTGTCCATGTTGGGGGACCAGACATTCAACTCCCAGGGATGTTCTCCCGAGGCCACCTCAGTAGACGGGATGGACTCTACAACATGGAGATCCTGCCGCACCAGCTACCCAGTGGTGGGGGAGAGCTGGGGGAGAAGCCCAGGACCCAGAGCCCCAAGCTGGGGAGAGGAATGCGGAGGAAGTTGCAGAGGGTTTTGCAGGGATCTGGTGGCGGTCACTCCCTCCATGCACGGGCATCCGTGGAAGTGGAGCAGGAGATGTTCATCTGTGGTCTGAGGAGACATCCCTCCAGCAGGGATATGTCGGAGGCCCACAGCCATCATAGCCATACGGCAGGGGACCTAAGTGGGCTCATGTTGGCAGGATTGGAGCTGAGCAGAGACGGTCACATGTTGGCTCCGCGTGTCGTCCACTCCAATGGCCCCCCCGCCGGGATCCCAGACCCGACTCCGTCGGAAGAGAACAGCAGCTCTGATTGTCAGGATGGAATCGGGGCGGTGGACGATACCATACCCAGGCCCGGTGATGAGGGGTTGGACGACGCAGAGGAGGGCAGCGATGAAGAAGCCGGGGAACGCTCTAGTAACATCGTAGAGCACATCCTTAAAGAGTTGAGAGGCATTAACAAGATCCAAGAGGAGATTTCAGACCTGAGGCAGTACTTGAGCTCCGTGCGAGGCTCCGTGGACGAGGTGTCCTGTTGCGTGGACGCCGTACTCAACGAGATAGGAGACCTGTACTCTGGAGCTGCAGCGGCAGAGCCCCAGCCTCCTCAGTCTGTCCATAAAACACCCAGAGTCCGGAGAGGGAGCCTAGGGAGACAGAATGCCATCACGTCCCTTCACAGGAGAGCCACTAGCCCACTGCTCTGCCACCTTGAATTGGACACGGACTCCAGGCAGAGTCCGTGCTTGGTGCAACGCCCCGTATCACCTAAGCGATGGAGAGAAGATCCAGTCGTTCGCCGATCGGAGCAAACTGATCGGGACAACTCGGATCAGAACTCGGACGTGCACTCCTCGGATCCCAGCGCGGCCACCCTCTGCTACCTTGCAGGTCAATTTGAGCACCATTGCTACAGCACCAGCTCCCTGTCCACATGCCACAGCTCCACCTGCCCAGAAAGAGGCAGCAGGTACCACTCCAGTGATACAGCGTTTGACGGATGGACCTCTGCGGACATGCAGCACAGTGCAAGTGGAGAGGGAGGTTGGAGCGAAGAGGACGTCTCCTCCTGTGTGAACAGCAGAGAGGACCTGGAGAACAGTTCAGGCGCGTGGGACAGATGCACCACAGAGGAGACCAGTAGCACACTGGGACTGTCTTCACACAGCAGCTCTGAGCACCTCTCGTTGCTCTTCGGACAACGTTACAACTCCCCCTCCAGTTCTTCCAGCGTGCTGAGCTGGAGGCCATCCAGGCTGCAGGCTTCTGCTGAAGGAAACATGGAGTGCGACTGTGTAACCAACTGCCCTTATTCTCGTAGCTCTGGTTACCACACCATGGATGCCTTTGCCGATGAACTTGGCAGTGAGCCCTCTAGGAGTCTGAGTTGCTCCACTGTGCTACTGACGGACTGCGACGATGGCTGCCCGGAGCTTCTCTGCGACCACTGCCCGTCCTTGGCCGACACTTTGGATGTAGGCTCGGCCGAGAGTCTGGATCAAGATTGTACGGAAGAGAACGTCATCTCCCAGGACAATGAAACGGGCTATTGTTCTCGAAAGCCTCAAGAGGGTCTCGAGTCTGATGGCACAGAGGAGACCCTCGGTGTAAGCTTTGACGTGAAGACTTTCACCAAGGCTGTGCTCACTTTCCGGTCTGCTTTAAAAGGAGCTTTTAAAAAGCTGGACGGTTCCAACGCTGAATATGCAGAAGCTGGCAGCGTGTCTGAGGCGGCTTCCTCCCCGGCCAGACGATTCAATGACGCCTCAGAGGGGGACGGCAGCACACCACAGCACACGGGGGAAGGTTTTAGTCCGCCAGGACACCGGACAGAGTTTGGCACTCCAGAGGAGGAATATAGTGAGCCGTCAGTCTATATGGACTGTGACCCGCCGCACGAAGCCATGTCTTGCTCGCGTATTCCGTCGCCCTGTGAAACGAGTCACTCCGCCGCCACCCCTACTGAATACCATTCCATGGAGCTCTCGCCAGGGCGAGGACAATCCCCGACCGATAAAGACACATCTGTTCCGGACCCGATGCCAGACCACAGCCCCGGAGGGCAGGGCCCGGCAGGTCCCGTGGCCGCCCCGGTGGTGAGTCCAGTGAGGCCAGCGGTCAGTCCGGAAGGGCCGGCTTTAAGTCCCATCGGGGAGGAACGGCGTGCGCTCGGCGACGCGGAGGAGACGAGAGAGCCATCCGACGAGAGTCACAAAGCGCGCATGGATAATTTCCAGCGCGTCCTGAGGGAAAAGAGGCAAACTCATCACAGACTATCCAGGTCCACTCAGGAGTCCCAGGGGTCCCGTGGGTCTCGAGGTTCTCAGGGGTCCCAATCTCAGGATGAGTTTACCGCAGGTATCTTTTCTGTATATTTTTTTGCCACTTGGCCATGCACCAAGCCCAGTAGAACAAAAAAGCTATATAAGCAATAAATATGAAATATGTTAACTGGAGACTTTGATTGGCAGTGTTGTATTACTAAGGCAGAGCTCTATACGTCTTTCACGATTTATTTCTTTCCCCCCCCTTTTCAGAGTGTGGCAGAGACGATAATCAGGTCACTCGTATAACGTGAACTCCCTTCTTAAAAGTTTATCTTTGTTGTCTCCGTGTCGATCCTCTGTGTTGTCCAGCATCGTTTTCCTGTTTTACACTCTATCAGTAGCATGATTCATGGTTATGATTCTCTCTTGATTTGCATTCGTCATAACATTTCAATGGATCTCTTCCATCTGCGGTTTTTAATTTAAAATTTAACTATATACGAATGACAGCCTTAATCTCATTTAATGTAATACTTCACACCAGTGTTGGTCGTACTGTAGGTGAATGTGTCAGTGTCCCTGAGAGAGACTCGTAACCCCTAACATGTCCCTGGGCGCTGTATTAATGTACAGTAAGTACTTACTGGAGGTTCAAGGTTGTTCTTTGTTAACATCTTGTGCACAGGTAGGTACTTAAGAGTCAAACAAAATAAAAATCAGCTTCCTTCAGACATTGCAGCAGGGTATAATAATGAATGAAAAAGAAAGAATGACAGAAAAACGAGAGCAAAAAGAGTCAGTAGTTTTATACTAATAGGATAATAAAACTAGAACTAGAGTGCTCATCAGAGCACAGGCCAGGTAGGTTATTGTGGGCCAGAAATTCGGAATTCGCCATTCAGGATGGAATATGAAAACTGACGGATCCGTCTTGAATGTGTGTACGGTAGATGTGCGTGATGTTTGGACAACCTTTGTGGGGGTAATGTAAAACCAAAATGTTTTGCCTCCTGGTGGCACTATAATGTTAAAAGGGTGACGCTTGTTCGGTCCTCAACATATTGCGTCCGTGCATGCAAAGTTTCACCGCCATCCGCACCCACAGCTGTAGTTGTATGATAAAGGGGGAGGGGTTAGTGGAGGGGCTGATAGTGATGTCACTATATTATTGGCACGTTTGACAATCAAGGGTTCAGCCTCCAGGAAGAAACCCCAAATACTGTACTGTCACCTCATAGACACATGAAAAACTGGAAAAATACAAAACTTGTGGCACTCCCAAGAGTCATGGAAGAGGTTTTATATTTGTGTTTTACCAAAGAATGGAACTTATTCATCATCTTGGTGTAAATGCATACATTATTTATTTTCTCCATCTCATTCATGGCACCTTGTCTTTATCGTCCGTATGACATTATTAGCCTATAAGAGTTTGCCAACATGTTATCTCGGCGAGTGGTTCAGGGAGGTCTGTGGACATCACACTGTGTCATGTTGTTTCTTGTCTAACTCTGCATGCATTATAATAAACCATAAAGGGTGAAACTCAACCAATCCCAAGTTTCCTTTACTCCCTTGTCCCTGTACCACAGTACAAAGCAAAGCATGTTACGAGGAAACTAAAGTCTGCAATTTCATATTTGATATAGGTCCATGATGAAGAAGAGCCCACCGCTAGGCAGGCCTGGGTCAAACCGGGGTAAGTTATGTGTTTTTACTGCCACATTTGGGTGCCAGCATTAAGTTTGACCGTAGAGGAGATGTCCATGCTGGGCACATTCATCACCTAAAATGTTAAATGTCGACTGTTTTGATATTTGCCTGTAGTGGTGGATCCGGCCTGTATGGAATCGACAGCATGCCGGACCTGCGCAAGAAGAAACCCATCGCCTTGGTCAGCGATGTGGTCAGTACCGACCTTTTACTCATTCCCTTTGTTCACCCAGTCATGCCGCTTGTTTTGTTCTGCTAATAATATATATGTTGATACCAACCCCAACAGGATCAGTTTGCAGTATGCTCCTAGAGCGCCACGGATTTGCCAGGGTAGATTTTAAATGAGTTTGTCATGATCATCAACGAAATGGAGACAAATGAAAATCATCAGACTGATATTTTTTCTCTCCCTCCTCTCTTAAATTCCCCACAAACAACCATACCCCCATCCACAACCACTCTCTTGAACGCAATCTCTCTCTCCTCGGTCAGGCATGGTCACTCATGGTAAGTTAATATATAGAACCCAACTGCCCGCTCCCCTTTTCTACTGAATAGAAAGTATCAAGTAGGACACATTCAACAGAGGATACGTCATGTAAGTACTGTATGTATGCATATATAGTATACGGATGTAGACCATTGGTTCTCAACCTTTTCTGGAACAGGGCCCACTTGAAAAAAGTGCCCGCTTGAAAAAAGTGCACACTTGAAAAAGGTGCACACTTGAAAAAAGTGCACACTTGAAAAAAGTGTTCGTGGCCCACCCATCTGGTTTCCTTTTCTTTCTTTTTTTATTGATTGGTTTCTTTTTTACATTCCTCTTATTATATTATTAATATTAATGTTATTATAAAGAAATCAATTCAATTTAGCCAATTAGGTTGAGAATCACTGATTGTGTATACTTTATCGTAGACGTCCCAGTTATAGTGACACGTTTTCCACACCTCCTCTTTTGTCCCAGTTAGAATATGTTCCTACTTGATACAGTCATCGAAAAATAAACTAACAAAACCAAACGTAATCAACTAATCAAACACATTTGCCTGCTTAACAATGGTGAGCCCTTCACAGACCATCACAACACACACACACACACACACACACACACACACAGGTAAGTAATGGTTCTGTGTGTCCACATGGGTACAACTAATATGTCCTCAGATGCGGCAGTAATCCCAGTGATAATACTTTCCAGAGTTTCCCCTAATATTACTCACCTGGGTTTTTCGATTGGTAATAATCTACTAATACTAATATCTTATAAGGCCTATTCATACTTTTAGGTGATAAGGTGACCACTAGTAAAAACAAGACAGATGTGTTTGGGTGAGCGGTGAGTCGCAGGGTGACGTCATGTTGTAGTTTTTGGTGGTCACCTTATCAGCTAAACCTGGAGTATGAACTTGGACTTTACTGACCACTTTAACTGATCCTCACTGTTCTTGTACCTACTTACCGGTATTCTTGTCCCATACTGCAACGGTAAATACATTATATATCGTTGCTGTCGGGCAGAAACCTCTTGTCTATGTTTTGTTTTTTTCGTAAATGAATGCCCTACTTTCTCACACTACAGTTTCACACAAAAGTAGCCAAAATAGCAGCTTTACAAGCTCAAACCGTGGCGCACTGTTTGATGTTTGATCTGCTATTTTTGCTACTTTTTAATCTTGAAAAGTAACAGTATTAGACATATGAGGATTCTACCGGACAGCAGTGATGAAGTATACTGTAAATACATAGTTTTTCTATATGGGCTGCTATAAGCAATAATATATAAAAAAAAAAAAAAAATTCAGACAGCCAGTGTGACATATCTAGGGGCCGCAATCTGCATTCAAAGATGTTCCTAGAAGCTTTGTCATTGGCCGAAGAAAACCCGGTCGCAATGACTAACCAATCAGGAAGCAGAAATGCAAATCGACCAATGACGAAGCTTCTAGGAAAATCTTTGAATGCAGATGTGTCACAGAGACTTAACATTTTTTGGGGAGCGTTCTACCCATTGCTGGCTGTACTCTGAATACAAAAAAGAAAAGTGACATTATTGCTTATAGCAGCTTTAAGCTGGCTTGTGGGTTGTGTGTACAGTACTGTGCAGTATGTTGTTGATACATTATCTGAATGACGTGTGTTTCTCTGTGCAGTCGCTGGTTCAAGCCAGGAAAGCAGGGATTGCCTCTTCTATGGCTGCACGCTCCTCAATCAAAGACGAGGAGCTGGTGAGTACATTACTCAACTCTGTAAGGTCGTACGGTCTACTCTGTAGAGGTATATTCCAGCTCTTGTATCTCCACTAACCCAGCAGAAACACTACTCTCTACTTTCTCAGGTTTCTGTATTATCATAATGGAATGGTTACATTTGACCAAAAATTTGAGTTCCTGAAATTATAAATGTTTTAATTCATTTTTAGTTCTGTTGTTGAATCTTCTCTTATGGGGGACCCTGGCATATCTTTTCAAATGGGGGTCCGCGGGCTAATTTGTGGGTCCTTGACAATCATGAAAAAGTTTGGGAACCACTGTGTTATACAACTGAAGTGGTTGGAAGTGGTCTCTCTGCTCTTCTACTTGTACAATTAGAAGTTAGATTTCACGTTGCTTCATGCATGCGCATACCCTGTCTATACTGATTGACGAGAGGTATGGCATGAAGCTCAAAGTGGAATATTTCCCCGTCCCACACAGCCGTTCCATCTTAGTTCAGCAGTAGAGAAGTCAGCCTTCACACGGGAGACATACTGTAGGTTCGAGTCCTGTGTAGGACATAAATAT
The DNA here is from genome assembly GCF_964188405.1 of Protomyctophum parallelum. NCBI lineage: Eukaryota > Metazoa > Chordata > Actinopteri > Myctophiformes > Myctophidae > Protomyctophum > Protomyctophum parallelum. The sequence continues at coordinate 15,055,105 of NC_139713.1, forward strand.
TACAGGTTGCAGCTTTAAACTACGGCTTTCTTGGTTGCACACTTCGGCCCCCACCTTCACTTAATGCGGCCCGCATGTTAATATCAGAATACTGATATAGTATTGATTTCAGCTGTTAAATTCCAAAACCGCTTTAATTACTTCATGACTACTATTAAATAACTAGTACTTAATGACTAGTATTAAAATGATATAGAGGGTATGCGCATGCTTAAAGTGAATGGCACATCGAGTGGCAAAGCAACATGCAAAGTGAGTTTAACATTGTTTAACGTTGTTTAATGCAATCAGACAGGACTTTTCTGTTTGGATGCATGGGCTGTCAAGGCCAGAAAGTAGTTTTTTGCCACTCAGTGGGCATTCCTGCATAACTTCCTGGTTTGATGATGATGTCACACGCATACCCTCTATTGTCTTTTTGTGTCCAATGTAGTTATGTTAACAGTTCATAAAGTTAACATAACTATAACTAAATGCATTTGAAATTCAATAAAAAGGTTACTTTTCGGGATTCCAATTCAAAAAGAGCAAAAACTTTTTTCCTGGTTTTCAATTCAAATATAGCAAAAATAGCTGATCTACAAGCTCAAAACGCGTCCCATTGCGACGTGTTTTGAGGCTTGTATATCGGCTATTGTTGCGACGACAGTAATATGCACTGTGGCCCTCTGGAGTGAGTGTGGATATATATTGGCCCTCTGGAGTGAGTGTGGATATATATTGGCCCTCTGGAGTGAGTGTGGATATATATTGGCCCTCTGGAGTGAGTGTGGAAATATATTGGCCCTCATCATCGTCAAAGTTTCCCACCCCTGATATACTCAGAGTGCTAAAACTAGCAGGGTGCATTTGTAACCTTCACAATATGTCCTCCAATACAAAATATTCCAATGCTTTTCCTCGTGCAGAAAAACCATGTCTACAAGAAGACCCTGCAAGCTCTCATCTACCCCATTTCCTGCACCACGCCGCACCACTTCGACGTGTGGACCGCCACGACGCCCACCTACTGCTACGAGTGCGAGGGTCTGCTGTGGGGCATCGCTCGCCAAGGCATGCGCTGCACCGAATGTGGGGTCAAATGCCACGAGAAGTGCCAAGAGCTTCTGAATGCAGACTGTTTACAACGTGAGTATACCTCCCCCCCCACACACACACACACACACCTCAAAAAAAATCAATCAGAGGAGAAAGTAAATGTGTTAGAGATAGTATAATCTATCTCTGTAAACACATCCTGGTTTAGAACGCCTGAGGCTAGGCTAGAAATGGAAACCTTGTGCTAATTCTCTGCCTGTCACAAGTACTACAGGTGTACTGAATTCACGTTTTTAGCTCATGTTAGAATCTCTGTATACATTGCTTAGTATAGTATAGTATAGTATAGTAATCTAAATGGCACTGTAATCGTTTAAATGTTTTTGAGTGGTGCCAGCCACTCCTAGTACGTGCCTTGCCTTCGTGTGTATGAGCACGGAAGTACCACGCCAATACCACTGGATGGCACTGTTGAGCGCGCACACACACAGAGGCCAGGGAGGAGGGCGGGCGGCACAGTACAGTACCAGTACAGCACCACTCACTTCAGACTGGTCTGATTATTATTATTTTTTCTTCTTTAGGCGCTGCTGAGAAGAGCTCCAAGCACGGGGCGGACGACCGCACGCAGCACATCATCATGGCCATGAAGGACCGCATGAAGATCAGGGAGAGGAACAAACCGGAGATCTTCGACGTCATCAGAGACGTGTTTGTCATCAGCAAGGCCATCCACGGCCAGCAGATGAAGACCATCAAGCAGAGTGTCCTGGACGGCACCTCCAAATGGTCGGCCAAGATCACCATCACAGGTCAGTCGGTGTACTTATTCTCGTTGACCTGGGACTGACGCAGCGCATTGAACACAGCAAATTTTCTGAATACTGGACAACTCACCCCGGTGCTTGCCCGTTTTTCCTCCCGGAATCTTCACCAGTGAGGGGGATAACTTTGTAATATGCTATTGGCTGTTTGTATTCTTTTTGGAAAAATATAAAAAGATACTCCTGACGAAAGGCTATATTATTTTACTTATATTGACCCTATAAACAATTTAGTATTATTTAGTATATGCAAGGTTTTGCCCACTCAAATGGTACCTCGTCAGATAATCCCCACATATCCTACAACAACTTCTGTGAACAGACTTCACTGTAGTGTAGTAGCTTTTCATCAATTATATTTGTACTGTCTGCTGTCATGAAAGTTTATAGTTATAGAAATTCAAAGTCCAGCCCTCTGCTGTCCAGCCTCTCCCACCCCTCACTGGGGAAACTTCTGTGAGGAAAACAGAAATGGGGTGAGTTGTCTTGTTACCAACACAGCCACCCATTGTCGAGTCAAGTCAATTGTATTCATGTAGCACATTTAAAAACAACAGCAGTTGACCCAAAGTGCTTTCCAGAGAACGGGTAGACCGTAGTCTATCCACAGTGCAATAGTAGAACATGTAATACAATCATAAAAACAGGCCAAGCCAATAAAATAACAACAAAAACAACGATAAACAATAACACTGTATTAACCGTCTTCCTGCCATTGCCGAAGCCCTTCGGCAATTGAAGCCTTAATTTGATATTAACGCTTGCTGCCATTGCCGAAGCCCTTCGGCAATTGCACTTTTATAGTGCATATGATTGATCAAGCCATAATGCTACTCACGTTAGCCGGTTAGCTAGCAGTGTTGTTAGCACTGCACTGGATCGTTCATATTAATTCACCGTCGCCATAAGAATCCATTCTATCCGTTTCTTTCAATCGCCTGTATCTCCTATTCCTTGTCCCAGATGGCATTTTTGGTCAAAACAGCGTTTCTTTGACGGCACGAGCCGACGTTGTGGAGTGCTAAAATGTACCGGCATGATTCGATCATGTAAACAAAGGTTGTCTTGGCAACGTAAAGCTGGCAGGGATAAGCTCACTTCCGGTTGAGGCAAAATGTGGCTTTTCAAAATAAGAGCTCAAATTAAAAAAATGCTGGCATGAATTAGGTCCTAATTTCTCAATAAATGGCAGCAGTAAAAGGGTTAAAAGCCAGACTAAAAAGGTGTGTTTTCGAGTTGGATTTAAAAAATCTCCAGGGTGGAGCTATAGCCTTGATGTGGAGTGGAAGATCGTTCCAAAGTGTAGGTGCAGCTACAGAGAAAGCCCGATCACCTTTGGTTCTCGGATTAGAAGTAGTAACTAATTGTAGTAACTAATATACAGTAGTAGTATACTAATAGTATATTATACTAGTGGTAGTAGTAGATCTGCAAATTTGAGTGTCATTAAAAGTGGATCATGTTACGACAAGGTTGTTTACATCGGAGATTCTGATGTGGGTTGATCTGTATTGTTTGAGAATTTATAATAAATGCCCAGGGTGTGTCTTTACAGTGAGTGCATGGTTTTTCACTCGTTTCACTCCATTGTGCTTCACACTGATTGGCAGCTAAACTATGGCATTATAGCTTTGGAGAAACACCACAGCGTTCAAATCGGATTGTTAAAGTTATCTAACTGCTAAACTAAATAGTTTTCTCTGGGAGTGAAAAAAAGAAGAAAAAAAAGAACACACGTTGTTTGGTTTCAATGTGTGTTATTGTGCTATCCAGGGGTTCCCAAACTGTGGTGCGTGCACCCCTTGTGGTGCGCGAACGCACTCTGGGGGTGCGTGACATGAAAAGGGTTTTACGGTGATATTTAACAGAAACGGCAAAATCCTGTAAAACACTGTTGTAAGGAGATGTATTACGCAGTTGTGGGAGCATATCCCTCTAAGACCCAGCGTTGCTTTATAGCAACAATTATATTTTAATTAATTACTTAATTGTCTCCACCAGGCCGAAGGCATGGGGGGAGAGTATGTTTTGCACTCCGTCCGTCCGTCCGTCCGTCCGTGTGTCCGTCCGTCCGTCCGTGTGTGTGTGTGTGTGTCCGTGAGCAGCTAATCTCGGCCACCGTTAACCCGGTCGATGCCAATTTTTGCACACACACTCCCTGGATGCCAACGATGAACCTCTGCCCCAAACTTTCCAGAACGGCCTGTTATAGCGCCACCAGGAGGCCGCTTTGTGCAAAACAAGTTTTTGCACAGTACACCTACAGATTTTGTCCAAACATCACGCAAATTGGTACACAGTCTCTCTAGAGCCATTCAACGAAACCGGTCTTTCACATTTCTCAGACTCCATCCTGATTGGTTAAGATTGGCTTCCAAAGTTCACAGGAGTGCTCAGTTTCAAACAAAATGCTGCAAATCATGAACACATCGCGTGTTTTCCGTGAAATTGTGCACCCACATTCCCACTAGGCCGAGGACGAAATGCCACATGAACAATTTCAACTCAGCCTCAAGGTGGCGCTATAACTGGCCAAAAAGTGTTTTTACCTCTAACTGCACGGATCTGTGGATAACTTTGTATGCCAACTCCCTAGAGGCCAAGGAAAAACCTTTGCCTGGAATTTTTCACATCTGCTCTTTATAGCGCCACCAGGAGGCACATTTTCTATTATTACTCCTTCAGATTTTATCCAAATTTCACGCAAATCGGTACACATGATCTCCATAGTCATGTGATCAAGACAGGTTTGTTTGATTTCTCATATTCCATCCTGATTGGCCACGATTGGCTCCTACAGTTTTCAGGAGTAGCCCGCTTTGTACAAATCGCCACAACTCCTCAACGATGAAACGATGAAACTGCACGCATATTCCCACTAGGCTGAGGAAGAAATGCCACTTGACAGTTTTCAACAGCCTGATGGTGGCGCTACAACAAGCCAAGTCGCGTCATGCACTCGCACACACACACACACACACACACACACACACACGCCAGGGAGCAGGGCTAACTAGACCCCCCACTGGTCAAAAACTGTGCTTGAACAACCTTTGGCAATTCTCATTTTAAATCTATACATTTACACTTGCATTCCTATCCTGGTGGAGACCTGTGCCCAGAAGGGCACTTTTTCTAGTTATTTATAATTTTTTTCTGTTCTTTTTTTCACCTAAACATCATCAGTGATGTTCATTGCAATGCCATTGGTCATGATATTTGCATATAAATACAACCTATGACTTTTGACCTTTAACCCTAATAAAAGTAAGTAAAATAATTGTAATATATGTTTTTTTGTGATCATTAGAATGTCTAGAACATGTTTTATTCATTATTGTGAAAGATATCCCCCAAATGTAAATTATTAATTTATTATATTATTATATCATTATTATATAATGTGCATAAAATTTCCATAATTTGTTTTTTACATATTTTTTTAACCTAATTCCCAGTAGTACAAAGTAGTAGTAAGGTTGAAATCTCTTTTTTGCAAGTAGAAATTAATCCGGGTCTTACAGGGATATGCAGCTGTCTCTCACTGCCGTCAGACATTCTGTGATTACATAATCATATAAAAAAAAATATGTATCATTTTTGGCCAAAATACAACAAGACAAGAGTGCAGTCGGAGGGTGCATCAGCTAGGTCAGGAGGTAACAGGGGGTGCACGGCCAAAAAGGTTTGGGGACTGCTGTAGTAAGATGCTACTCACTGCTACTGTACGTGTCTTTTAAATTGCATTGTCTGTGATCTCCTTCCTTTTTGATTGTCATTGTTTTTCCTGTTTCTGTTCAGTGTTTTGTGCCCAGGGCCTTCAAGCTAAAGACAAGACGGGTTCCAGTGATCCCTACGTCACCGTTCAAGTCGGCAAGACCAAGAAGAGGACAAAGACCATCTATGGCAACCTCAACCCGGTCTGGGAGGAGAAGTTCCACTTGTGAGTTTGACCACCAACCAAGTGTTTTTTTTTTTTTTAGGCAGCAAATTTCTATTTTAGTTTTAGTCACATTTTAGTGACTAAAATAAATGTATTAGTGTTAGTCTAGTTTTAGTCGACTAAATGTCATAAGATTTTAGTCGACTAAATCTACAGGTGATTTAGTCGACTAAAATGTATTTTGATGGGCCTTGATGCCGTCGTAATGGCTGATTTTACGCTTGCTGAAATAGCCAATCTATTATTCTTAGATCTGCTATTTTCAGCATGCAACCAAGTGTAAAATGACTTATACTGGATCTCTTGTCCACTAGCCCCTTCCTAACATTTTACTCTAGTTTTTATCTGTTGACGAAATTGTCAGTATATTTAGTCTAAGTTTTAGTCATCATAGCTTGGTTTTCATTTAGTTTCCATGTCGTTTTCGTCAGTGGAAAAAAGGTAGCCGACAAACATTTTTCATCTTGGTTTTAGTCGACGTAAACAACACTGCCACCAACACATCTGGGCTGTAATAATGTATCCTAGTATACACTGTATTGCTTTGAGTCATGTTTCTATATAATAATAATATTATTATTATTATTATGTTTTGTGAAGTTATTTTTTCTGTCTAAGTTCTAACCATGGAGCTCTCTTATGAGAGTATAAGTAGAGGTACATTAGCCCCAGGGTCTTCTGGGCCCAAGGGGGTCTGTACGCGATGCATTGAGAGCTTGTAGATCTGCTCTTTTCAATAGATTTTGTACACATTTTGAACTCGTGAAATGGGACATTCTGCAATATGAGTACTTTTACTTGTAGTACTTTAAGTACATTTTGATGCCGATACTGTTGTACGTTTACTCGAGTACATTTTCAATTCTGCGCTTTTACTTGTAACAAAGTAGTTCTAAATTGCAGTATCGGTACTTTTACTTCAGTAAAACAATTGAGTAGTTTTTTCCACCACTGGTACTTGGTCCCCTTTTCTTCCACTTTACACCAGAGGGTATCGGCCCTCAAACGTTGTGTGTGTGTGTACGAATGTATTACCTACAAATACACTTAACGCCTTCCATTTCTTGTTCTGGACAGTGAATGCCACAACTCTTCAGATAGAATCAAAGTGCGCGTGTGGGATGAGGATGATGACATCAAGTCCAGGGTGAAGCAACGCCTGAAGAGAGAATCGGATGACTTCCTCGGCCAGAGCATTATTGAAGTTCGAACTTTGAGCGGAGAAATGGATGTTTGGTACAATCTGGGTCAGTATGTTACAATTCTTATCAAGTGCTTTTAAGTGTACTGTGCCTGGGGTATACACATGTACGCATGTATCAGTATCGGCTAACACAGAAATTGAGGTATCTGGATCGGATCGGAAACATCCCTACTAAATATGTACATTAATCGTGGCACACCTTGAAGTGCTTGAAGGTACTGTACTGTGTGCACGTGTAACTACATCTAAGTAATGATATCCATATTATGTGCGCTCTGCTCTGTATATGCACAGTTTCTTCCTGTGTTTAACCCATCTGCCCTCCTCTCAAACTCATGTCTGCTTTCTCTTCTTGTTCTTTTCCCCCCATCCCTTCCCTCTCCTCCACAACCACATGCCTCCACCACACACACACACACACACACACACACACCACTCTCCCTCCCCCTTCCTTTCACTGATTGGTGATCTGTGATTACCGTGTACGAGCAGTGCAGTCGGAAATCGAGCAGTGTGGTCGACACGTATAAATTACCACTAATAACACTGCTGTCGGGGCTAAATAGTGGGTGTGAGAGTCGGTGGGCCTTTCGGCTCCCGAGGAGCATGCTGGCTCACGTGTCTTCCTTTAAATGGGGGAGATATAGATATTCCACCGTTAACGTTCTTAGCTTACTGTACGTACAGTATGATTCATGATAACTACTTATGTGATGTGTTGCCATGCTTTTGTTCTCGCTTAATGTGAGTCGCTCTGGATCAACCCATTTAGACCCGATTTAGACACGATTCTACAAATGCCTTCTAAATCCTGACGGTTTTCTGAAAATCCCATGTTTCTCAAACATTTTCATGTCAAGGGCCCCCAAAAATATATGCAATTGGCCGCCGAAACCCCATCTGAAAATATGTTGTTCCAGAGACCCTCCCCAGAAGCAATGATTTGATTTAAAAACGTTTGCTCTGAAAGAATATATAATATATATTGAAAGATTTGTGCCACATTTTCACGATTTAAAAAAATCACTAACAGGGGTTCCTGCCCCTGATAAATGCCTAGATTGTACATGGGAGAGATACCCACAGCCCCCTCCCCCCCCCCTCTTATCAGCTGGAGGTGTTCTGCCATCAAATTAGAAACACTGGTACTACAATAGAGCTGCCATAATAATAATAGTAGTGTAATTACCGCTGTGTTAACTGATCCTCCTTCTGCCTCTACAGAGGCAGAAGACGGACTCTGATCGCAGTTATGAATCGAAAGGGCCTGTGTGTGTGTGTGTGTGTGTGTGTGTGTGTGTGTGTGTGTGTGTGTGTGTGTGTGTGTGTGTGTGTGTGTGTGTGTGTGTGTGTGTGTGTGTGTGTGTGTGTGTGTGTGTGTGTGTGTGTGTGTGTGTGTGTGTGTGTGTGTGCCGTGCGTGTGTAGCGAAATACTTTCTGCCATTATAGGGAGCATGTCGTGTGGAGGAGAGAAGGTTGTTTTATGTGCCCATTTATGTGTCATTGCATCCAAAGCTGTGACTGATGTGTTCTGTGCACCGGCACTCACTGGACTGAATTTCATTAAAACCTAATTACCATTATGTTATACTAAAAATAGAAGATCTACAAGCTCATATAGCGTGGCACCAAATGCAGCGCTACGAGCTTGTAGATCTGCTATTTTCTCCCCCCACCCTCCAAACTTTCAAAACCACCCTCATGACCCACTTCTTCAATATGTATTGCCTTCCCTAGCTAACCCTTTTCACTGTCTGTTTTTATTTCCTTTTTCTTCTAATAAAGTTGTTTTTATTTTCTTGTCACCTCTGTAAAGCCTGCATGTAAAGTGTCTTTGGGTACTCAGAAAAGCGCTATATAAGTTTGAGATATTATTATTTATTATTTTTGAAAAATTGTGAAAATGCGGCGCACATCTTTGAATATATATTCTTTCAGAGCCAAAGTTTTTTTTAACTCAAATCTTTGCTTCTGGGAGGTCCCTGAAACAATTTCCAGATGGGGGTCGGCGACCCGATTACATATAATTTCCGGGGTCCTTGACACGAAACATAGGATTTTCAGAAAACTGTCATGATTTAGAAGACATTTTGTAGAATCTGGTCTCAGTCCTAAATGGGTTAAGTTGGACTTTTAGCCGTGTGTAGATCAGCTGTGTGACTTGATGTGTTTTGTGTGTTTATCACAGAGAAGAGAACTGACAAGTCGGCCGTGTCTGGTGCCATTCGCCTCCAGATCAGTGTGGAGATCAAGGGAGAGGAGAAGGTGGCTCCATATCACTGCCAATACACCTGTCTCCATGAGGTATTGCACCCGGCTATGATGCCTCTTTTCTAAGAGTCTTTTTACTCCCAAAGTTTGCTGATTTGTCCTTCCAGCTGCCAGGTTCAGTACATTTTCAGTAGACGCTTTCAAGACTAAATATCTCATAGCAAATAACTGAGTTTGTGTGATTTTTATCTGGCAGATCTTCTACAACTGTTCAACTATTCTTCTTTTTTTTAACCCATGTATTCCCCATCTATAAAATGCTTCACTTCACAATACTGATAAGAACTAAACTTTGCGTGCGTTTGTCCCCAGAACCTATTCCACCATTACACGGACGTGTTTGGCCTAGGTGTCGTGAAGATACCGGAGGCCCGCGGCGACGACGCTTGGAAGGTCTACTTTGACGAAGTGCCCCAGGAGATAGTGGATGAGTTCGCCATGCGTTATGGGATCGAGTCCATCTACCAGGCTATGACGTAAGAGACGCCGTTGCTTGCTCTCGCTCACGCTCACGCTGTCTGTCTGTCTGTCTGTCTGTCTGTCTCACCCGTGCGCTCTTGTCTGTTCTTGATCATGTTCTTGTCTGCTCTTGACGAGCAAGTAAGACGACAACTGAATTCATGTGATTGCTTAGCCGAGTTGCTCGTCTACATATTACGTAAAATTTTCCTTTCATTGTCGACGGCATTTAACCCATTCTGTCCTGAGATCAGATTCATACGAGGTTTCCACTGGACACACACTGGTCTGATTAACCCATTCTGACCTGAGATCAGATTCTAAAAATGTCAGTCGTTCTTCGATTTTTCAAAAATAGCAGACCTACAAGCTCGTAGCGCGCCACTCGGTGGCGCGCTATGAGCCTGTAGATCTGCTAAAAAAAAAATTAATTCAATGGATTGTGCCCAAAGCCCAAATTTGGCATCATACGTCATAGCTACATCACAGGATGGCCACATTGGAACTGACTGTTCCAATTTGATCCCGGAGATCCTCAGGATATGATTTTCCTCCATCTCTCTATCGGCTTACTAGCTCCTTCCTCTCTGACTGCATTGTCCGTCTTTTCTGTCAAATGTACCCCCCCCCCACACACACACACACACACAAACTGCCCTCCTTCCTCTCCGCCGTTCTCATTTACAGCCATCCAGAGCTGTTGCCATTCCCCTATGGCCTTCAAATGAAGGAAAGTCAATTGTGAATGGACTGAGGATGGATGGATTTGTCTCAATGAAATGTCATACTGGATTTACAGTGTTGTTTTTGGCAGCACATTTCAAATTTAGATTTTAGTTTTAGTCATAGTCTTTTGAATAGTTTTAGTTTTAGTCACATTTTAGTCACCTGGAATGTTTTAGTGTTAGTCTAGTTTTAGTCGACTAAATGTCATAAGATTTTAGTCGACGAAATCTACAGTTGATTTAGTCGACTACAATGTATTTTGGTGGGCCTTGATGCCATCTTAATGAAAGTTTTCACACTTCTACAAGCTCACAACGCGTCGCGCCTGTCACAGACATGCGCAAAGCAAGTTCCGTCTTCATACCGGCTATTTAAACTGGAAGTTTGCACTGCTTGCTTGTTGCTGGACACACTGTTACTGCTGCGCTGCTGTCTGCTTGAACGTTTGCTGCTCACCCTCCTCCACCCCAGCTACCACCTGTCATTTTGGATCTCCTGTTTAGGTACGGTGGGATGTATTCGGAGTCCCTATGGTTGGGGACTGATAGAGTACCTAAAAAGCAGATCAGATTCATCGCCAAACAAAAATAAATGTATATTCAATACATATATATTTCATCCATTCATGAATCGATTGTCCTGACTAGGGATGCCGCCGAATAATCGATTTTCCGATGAATCGTCGCAGTCTCCGAAATCGATTTCATAATCGAAAATAGATTATTATTTTTTTTACATTTTTAATAGCCAGAATATTGGTTAATAAGTAAGGCTGCATGATATATCGAACATGTACCTTCATCAGAGTGGAGAATATAAGTATAAATCAAGTTGAGCAAAGCCACTCTTCTCTGCCCCTCTCTCTAACAGACACAGTTAACGATTGCTTGTTAAGTGCCTGCCAGACAGACAATCAGATGAAATGAAGGCAGGTGTAGAGTAGAGTGTAGACTAGTGAACTGAACATGTTCTCTTTATATCAAGTACTTCATACCAGCCCCTTATGAAACTACTTCTCCCCAAATCCAAATGGATTTCATTTTCCATCCTGAATGGCAGTAACCAGCATACAATGAGAACTGAGAAGATCTCCACAAAGGTTTACTCATCAAAACTGATTATAAAACTGTCAAAGCATGCACTCAACATATAATAATGGTTATGTGACCATGGCATGTGCATAATATAACATTTTAAGCGTTTTATTTATTTTTTGGGGGGGGGGCTGATGGTCACTTTGTGGCATCCCTAGTCCTGACAGAACTATGGCTTTCATCTTTTTCAAATAAATGTCATGCTGATGCGCACATCGCCGGTCTACTATGACATTAAAAGGGTTTGTTTCGAGTATACATGACCATTGTTTTCTTCTCGTTTCCAGGCACTTTGCCTGTCTGTCGTCTAAGTACATGTGTCCCGGGGTTCCTGCTGTGATGAGCACCCTGCTGGCCAACATCAACGCCTTCTACGCCCACACCACTGCCTCCACCAGTGTGTCTGCCTCCGACCGATTTTCCGCCTCCAACTTTGGGGTTTGTACCAGTTGTGTGTGTGTGTGTGTGTGTGTGTGTGTGTGTGTGTGTGTGTGTGTGTGTGTGTGTGTGTGTGTGTGTTAGTTACACACATACATGCATGCACACGTATGGTGTATACATGATACTGATGTACATATACACAAACACAATATGATTAAGCTTGTTTTGTCTGTATTTGCCTACTGCATCTTTCTGTCCCTCCATTTTGCTCAGTAAAAACACACACACACACACACAGTGCCATAATCCTCTTTGTCTCCATAGACTGCAACTGTTTATGGTCTGACTGACCATTCAGCTTCTCTATCCCCTCATCATTCTCCCTCATGTTTCATCCTCTTTCCACCATTTACAGAAAGAACGCTTTGTCAAACTGCTGGACCAGCTGCACAACTCCCTGCGCATTGACCTTTCCACTTACAGGGTAGGACTTTGATTGGTTGAACTGAATAAATAACTGCATGCTGCCACCCTTTTGTTGGCATTCTTTTCCCAAAATGTCTATTGTTGCTTTCAGACTAAATTCTTCCAACTCAACTTCTTTATGCTCAACCTAGTTTTTCCTAGTCTCACACAGCTTGTCGTTGTGTTGGCGAGTATAGTGAAGTGTATATTTTCATTAGAATCATGTTTTTGTTTTGGGAAGGGAGGGAGAGGAAGGAGACTGTGAAAGAGAGTTGGGGTTACTGGCTGCTGAGTGCTGACAGCTGTTTGCAATAAATTAATCAAACAAGAACAATTTAAATAGCTCAACACAACCAATTTTGAAGTGTTTTAACAACAATGACCCTTTTCAATGACAACTGCCGTTTCAAAAGTATTACGCTCCCTGTCGCAAGCACACCTGATGCAAATAATAAACTAATCTAGGGCTTCATCAGCCTCGGAGACCTTTTTAAACTAGCCACTCGCCCTACACACTTCCACTCGGTTTGAGCATTGATATATAAATAATAGAGACGGCACCGGGATTCCCCTCCCAGGGGCGGGTGGTCGGTGAACCAATAGTAAGTCGCCCAGCGGAGATGGTTCCGCCCCCTCTATGCCCAGAGAAGCACAGGTCTCTTTCAGGGCTGTGGCTTCATTAGTTGCATCAGGTGTGCTTGAGATGGAACACACCTGGCCTAGTATAGCTACGTTGGCTATAAGGTTCAGTTTAAGTTTTATTGCATGATAGAAATATGGCTAAGTCAAGAGAATTGTACAAAACGTTGAGAGAAGAGATAATTTCATTGCACAAAAAGTTCAAAATGAAAGGAACAGTGGCTACACTACCTAAACGTGGCCGAAAGAGAAGAGTGTCAATGGCTGCCACCAGATTCTTGAGGAGGCAGGTGGTGAGTGACTGCAACGAATCTGCAGCAAGACGTTGCGACAGCAGGCACCAAGGTTTAGGTTTGCACAGCAAGGGGAGTACTAGCACTGACGGGCTCCATGCCCCAACTAGGATGCAAACACGATATACACGATACACAAGAATATTAGTGAACTGGAGGCCATACGTCACGTTTGCATCAGTTCATAACAGCAAAAGGGTGCTCCACTGTGTGCTAAAGATGCTTGTCATGAAGGTGTTGCGTAATTTTGGGACCGCAGTAGTTATTGAAAGTGTCATTTTTCGCTGAATTTGGAGAAACCACTGCAAACAGCAGACAGTTTTGCCAATTTTGCCAGTAAATCTAAATTTTAGTGTAACCATATATGTACTTTATATACTGTATGCCTAAAGTCGCTTTACAAAGACCAAATTGCTTAAAGTATTAAACAAAACTATAACAGAAAAACAAAAGCTAAACTAAAATGGTTAACATTAGGATGGTAAAAAGGGAAATTAAGATTAAAGTGTAGGAGACTGAAGAGGTGCTTCTGTAATCTGTATACATACTTCCTCCTTGTTCTCCTGCTGTAGAACCACTTCCCAGCCAGCAATAAGGAGCGCCTGCAGGATTTGAAGTCGACCGTCGACCTTCTTACAAGCATCACCTTCTTCAGAATGAAGGTAAGTTCATCATATACTCATATTTCCACAGTAGATTGTTCCTCGATTCTGTCCCCACATGATCTTGCTCTGTGTCAATAATAATTGCACCTGCCAGCCTTAATGACTTCCTGATTTGGGCAGATGATCATATTAGTTCTCTAGCAACAGTACAAAGATGCCAGAGGAACAGTTTTGGGGAAATGTATTTATAGCGCCTTTCACAGACGATTAGTCACAAAGTGCTTTAACAACAATAAAAGTAAAACTAGTCAATAATAGTCAATAAAACAAATCAATAACTAAATCACTGATAAAGTAAGACAAAATCGACAAAATCGAGTTAAAACAAGGCAATCGACATTTAACCAAGCCGGCTATGGAAAGGCCTGTCTAAAAAGGTTAGTTTTCAACAGTACTGTGACTGACTAAAAAATCACACCCGTGTGAACTGAGTGGTGCATCTCTCTCTCTCACTCTCACTCTCGCTCTCATATATATATATATATATATATATATATATATATATATATATATATATATATATATATATATATATGTGTGTGTGTATATATGTATTAGCAGGCAACAGTGCAGCACTATCTCTCTCTGTTTCTGGCAAACAGCGCCCCTACTGGTTCTAATAGTCATTCTCGTGCTCATGGCCACATAGTTAGGTACACACGGACATTGCTGTTCTTTGGAGTGGTTGAACCAACAGTTCTTAGGTGGAGAGGGAGCTCATTCCATAGCCCAGGGGCAAACCTTTTGCGATCACCTTTTAGTTACTCATTTTGTCTGAGGATAACAACCAGCAGAGCCTTTGGGATGTGGATCTCAGTGACCTGCTGGGCCACATACGGTCGGAGCAGGTCAGGCGGATAAGGAGGTGCCTTGCCATGGAGGAGGGGCTCGCTGTGTAATGACTGGAATCTTAAAATGTATTCTGTAATAAACTGGGAGCCAGTGTAGGGAGGCAAGGACGGGTGTTATACGACAGGATCTCCTGGACCTGGTCGGCCTGTATTCTGAACCAGTTGCAGGCGATCTATTGAGGTTTTAGACGGTCAGATAAAAAAAAGAGAATTACAACAATCAAGACGTGATGATGACACAAATGCATGGATAATAGTTTCTAACTCCGGGTGGGAAACAACTGACTTAGTTCCAAAAGATGACTTAAAAATTGATTTCAAGATTTTGTACTAATTATTTTCTCTCTCTTTATTTATTTATTTGTTACAAAATAATAGGTAGTAACATCGTCAGACTCTCCAAAATCGGAAAGAAAAACCGACTGGGTTTGGTTTGATATTTAAATTGACATGTTTGTACAACTCAGA
Organism: Protomyctophum parallelum; assembly: GCF_964188405.1. Classification (NCBI taxonomy): domain Eukaryota; kingdom Metazoa; phylum Chordata; class Actinopteri; order Myctophiformes; family Myctophidae; genus Protomyctophum; species Protomyctophum parallelum. The sequence continues at coordinate 15,070,426 of NC_139713.1, forward strand.
ATGTAGTAGAAGAAAGAATATGTAAAGAAATATCATTTCAACAAAATAAGGGATTTGAACAATTCTGCTAAAAGTTTACCTAAAAAGAAAAAAAAAAGAAACTCACTCGTACACTTTAAAGTAACATTCTTCTGAGCAAACTTTACTTAGTTTAAAACGCAGCTCCATGTGATGTTTTTGGTTAGTATTCTCGATGGTCACTTGCCTCCCTCTGGTGTTCAGGTCCAGGAATTACAGTCTCCACCCAGAGCCAGCCAGGTGGTGAGGGACTGTGTGAAGGCCTGTCTCAACTCCACCTACGAGTACATCTTCAACAACTGCTATGAGCTCTACAGCAGACAGTACCCTCCTTTGGACCATGTGAGTCTTATCGGGAGCGTTATTACATGGTGAAGTATGCATATATGGACTAACCAGTGTGGGTTTTTTTGGCAGCAAATTTCTATTTTAGTTTTAGTCATAGTTTCTTCGTTTTCATTTAGTTTTTGTCACCTGGAATGTTTTAGTATAGTCTTAGTCGACTAAATATCATTAGATTTCAGTCTACTAAATCTACAGGTGATTTAGTCGACTAAAATGTATTTTGTCGGGCCTTGATGCCGACTCATGACTGTTTTTACACTTGCTGAAAATAGCAGATCTACAAGCTCACAATGTGTCGCAGTGTGACGCATTGTGAGCTTGTAGATCTGCTATTTTCAGCATGCAACCAAGTGTAAAATGACACTGATAATTATACTGGATCTCTTGTCCACTAGTCCCTTCCTAACATTTTAGTTACCATGGCTTAGTTTTCATTTCGTTTTTAGGTCGTTTTCGTCAGTGAAAAAAGGTAGTCCCAGTGTTTATTTCGTCGACATACTATACGAAAAATGTTTCGTCGACTAACGGCTGACCGGATGTTGATGTCTGCAACAATAGACATTAAAATGAGCCTGACTGTTGGGTTTCTAATGCAGAACAAGGAGGAGCTCTCGCTGGAAGAGCAGGGCCCCAGCGTCAATAACCTGGACTTCTGGCCCAAGCTCATCACACTCATTGTCTCCATCATCGAAGAAGACAAGAACTCCTACACTCCCGTGCTAAACCAGTCAGTAAATCAGCTGCACTCAAAATGCGTTAAACCACGACTGATTATTATGAGGGGAAATTATTCATAACAAATGGAAACCGTCGCATTTTCCTCTGAACAGGTTCCCGCAGGAATTAAACGTGGGGAAGGTGTCTGCCGAGGTGATGTGGACTCTTTTTGCTCAGGACATGAAATATGCCATGGAAGGTGAGTCTCCCCGAGGCGACGGATAGTAATGGTAGTCATGCGGTCTCTGTCTCTTTGTCTCTATTGCAACCACAAACAGACGTTTTGCTACTGTTTTCGGTCATTACACATTTAACACATACACACACACTTGTCTCGTTTTTGTGTTGTTCAACAGAACACGAGAAACATAGGCTCTGCAAGAGTGCCGACTACATGAACCTGCACTTCAAGGTGAAGTGGCTCTACAATGAATACGTCAAGGACCTGCCAAACTTTAAGGATGTCATCCCCGACTATCCCTCGTGAGTCGCACTTATACACTTATGATTGAAATTCTTTATTTGGAATACCCCTTGAGATACAATATCTCGTTTTCGAGAGGGTCCACAAGCATACATACTTGTATACTTATAGCGGGAGCGGTGGCCGAACGGTTTGCGGAGCGGTCTTGATAATCGGAAGGTCGCTAGTTCGTATCCCCGGACCGGCACGTTAAAATTGAACCCCTACCATGAAATGTTCTATGAGCAGGGCCTGGCTGTAAACAAGTTCTTGAGTTTAGTCCAGTTACCCTGGGTAAACATAGTAACTTTCCTTTCCTTTACACAACACACGGATATTGGAAATCGGTATATACGCATATTCAGGATTCTGACTGTTGGGTATATGATGAAGGTGCACAGTAACACACGTGACTAGTGCCATTGGCCCAGAGTAAGTGGCAAGAAGTCTGCAAGGCTACCTGGTGGCTATAGCTGAACGAGTAGACGGGCCATCTGGTAATCGGAAGGTCCTCGGTTGGGGCCCCTCAGGCCTGGCCCAGTCTGTGTCAAAGTGTCCTTGAGAAAGACACTTAATCCCCCAACTGCTTCCCACCGAGCGCTCATCCGTAAAAAGTAAATGGTAAAAAAAAAAAAAAAAAAAAAAAAAAGCAAAGAAGTTTAGGGATATGGGGTTTAGCGGTGACGAAAATGGAGCCCATAATGTACATGTACTGTATATAGTTAAACAATTATGTACGGTATAAAAATGTCAAGCTGTGACTGGACAATTAACACTTCCCGCCTTACCGCATCCTAATTGTCCCGTCGCAGGTGGTTCCTGCATTTTGTGCTACAGTGGCTGGATGAGAATGAAGATGTTTCCATGGAGTTCATGCATGGCGCCTTGGAGAGGGACAAGAAAGATGGGGTAAGAGTTCATCGTTTGATGCCCAGTCTACAAGTGTTGTACAGCAACACGTTTCCTTTTTGACATTTTTAGGACTGTTAATCGATCCGGTTAATCCAACGAATTGATTTGATTATGAAACATATTAACTTAAATAAAATGTAGTTGTTTGTTTGTGAGGGTCCAAGGTGGGCATTAACATCAAATCAGCTCCTTGACAAGCTTTTAACAAGCTCATTATGGGAGTGAGTGAGAGCAACAGGACTCCAATCATTGTAGCATGTCGCCTTGCTTTTCTTCAGCATGAGACGAATTAGATGCGCGTGTAAAATCATTTACATTTTGTCAACGCCACCATCATAACTGAGGTCATACATTCTTTCATCCTTTTTGAGTTTATATAAATCAAGGCTTTCTTCATAATACCTGGGAAAAACTAAGAAAACTAAAGAAAAACGAGTAAATTCCAAGCTTTAAAAATGGCTTTTTGTGTGACCGTTTCCAACGCGTCCTCCCTCCAGTTCCTGCAGACGTCGGAGCATGCTCTCTTCTCCTGTTCTGTGGTGGACATCTTCACCCAGCTCAACCAGAGCTTTGAGATCATCAAGAAACTGGAATGTCCTGACCCCGGTGTCATGGCGCACTACAGTCGCCGATTCTCCAAGGTAAGCCGGTTAACTTTTAACCCATTCTGAACGGGAACCCATTTTGGTGTTGGCATCATGTCATGCTTTAGCTATTGAAAATTAGCAGATCTACAAGCTCATAGCGCGCCACCGAGTGGCGAGCTACGAGCTTGTAGGTCTGCCATTTTTGAAAAATCGAAGAACTGAATTTTTTTTAATCTGATCTCAGGTCAGAATTGGTTAATACCTTTCCCCCCCTCGTCTTCTCAGACTATTGCCAAAGTTCTGCTGCAGTACAGTGCCATTCTGACCAAGAACTTCCCTTCGTACGTTGACAAAGAGAAGATTGTAAGTTTGAATTTATTTATTAGTAATGTCAGTCCTGTGCCCATGTACTGTGTTGTGTTGGAGCAGTAGCTTAATCCATTCTGGGCGGGCACCCCTTTTGGTGTTGTAAGCATTATGTTACACTTTAGCTATTGAAAAATAGCAGATCTACAAGCTTGTAGTGCCGCGCTAAGAGCTTGTAGGTCTGCCTTTTTTTTATCGTGAAAATGTGACACATCTTTGGATATATATAGTTTCAGAGCGAAGCTTTGCTTCTGGTCCCTGGAACAATATATTTTCAGATGGGGAGTCAGCGGCCAATTACATATATTTTTGGGGGTCCTTGATATGAAAATGTTTGAGAACGACATAGAAACATGGGTTTTTCAGAAAACTGTCAGCATTTAGAAGGGTATCAGGTACGGTCGCCCCTAAACCATCTCGCCCCTAGTTTTTTTCCGCCGACCGCTCGGTCCGACGACTCTTGTATTCTTTATTTTGTTTTACTGAGAATAAGGTTAGAAATAAGTTTAGGGTTAGGCATAGTTTTACTGGGGTTAAGGTTAGGTATAGGGTTAGGTTTAGGCATAGTTTTACTGAGGTTAAGGTTAGGAATATGGTTAGGTTTAACCGTTTAAGCATAATTTACTCTGGTTACTTGGCGAGTCGTTTGGTATTCTTTAGAAGGCATTTGTAGAATTGTCCTCAGGTCTAAATGGGTTTAAATTCCTGGTATGTTCCCTAGAATTAAGAGTTTACAAAGTACGTGGTGCATGCATAAACATTCCTTATCTGTTTTCAGTATTCATTTATAACATTTTCTCGATTATTAAAGGACCACTTCACCACTTTTCAATCTCTTTCTATTCTTTCAATCTAATTATATCATCTTTATATAATAGGTCCTCACTAATAATCATGATAAAATGGCACGATTTTTTTCTACTCAGTCCGTGTCTCATAGTAGGGTTGTGGGCAGTTTAGAAACCGTCTTCCAGTGACATCATTAGGCAGATTATTTTTTTAAACAACATTTTTTTACAAAAATGTTTAGATTTTCATTATCGTGAGAACGATTTTCGCATTGCAACTTTTCAGGACTAGAAAGCCTGCAGTTTTTATTAGCTTGTATTCCCCATCAATGATGTCACTGGAAGACGGTTTCTGAACTGCCCACAGCCCTCCTATGAGACACAGACCGAGTAGAAAACAATTGCGCCGTTTTTTTCAAGATTATTAGTGAGGACCTATTATATGAAGATAGGTTGAAAAGTGGTGAAGTGGTCCTTTAAGGTTATTTTTGTAGTCAGTTTGTATTGGTGGTGGGAAGGGGGGCGGGGCGGGGGTCGCGAGACATGGCCAAAGCATTTCCGGGGGTCCCCAGCCAAAAAGTTTGAGAACCCCTAAACTAACCCATACTTGGCAATGAACCGTTTGTACGTCTGGAGTCTGACCCTGATTTGTCCCGTTATGTCCGTCTGGTTGCAGCCCTGTGTTCTGATGAACAACATGCAGCAGCTGAGAATTCAACTGGAGAAGATGTTTGAATCCATGGGTGCCAAACAGGTAGGTGGATCCATGTAAAGAAAATGGGAGATTATATTCATGATAAATCTAAACGTTAACTTGATTTGTACAAAAGTATTTTTTTTACTGGAATCAAAGAATTAAACCATGCAATAATCGCACAAATATCTTCTGAAGAAAACAAGAGGTTGGCAGCTGAAGGGCTGAAGAGATATGGGGGGGGGGGATACGAGAATGAAACGATGGCTATTTTCTTTGTTGGGCTTCTTTGTTGCAATTCAAGTTTTTATATATTAGCCGTGTATTAACTAAAAACATTCCCAGCATGCAGTGCGTCAGTTGCCAAAAGAGGAGCAAGCAAAAAACAAATGTGGAGTCGATGCTTGGAGGATACTTACTTATGCTTTACTTTAAAATAAATACATATGGTGAAAGGAGAGTAGCACTTATTCTTAATTTGTCCAAGTATGAATTGGTTCTGCTTTCTGGATAATACAAATTTGTATTTCATACTGCATCTGCTTTTATTAGATTGCCACAGAGGAAAAACGGGTATGTACGTACAATAGATGGATGGATAGATGGTTGGATAGATAGTTTGATAGATAAATAATAGACAGTACAAGATTGTGTCCATTAGACTTAGTCACCCCTACCTCAAGCGCACCGCAACTAACGCGTTTCACTTCACTATTCAAAGCGAGATGAAGTACTGGTGGACGAGGAACAGGGAGAGAAATCTGAGGAGGAAGGAGAGGAGGTGGGTTTCCAATCCCATCACGGGACGCAAACGTTTAAAGTGTCATGATGATAGTATGGCTGCAACAGTTAATTAATCAACCAAATTTATTTAATTGATTAGAAAAAAAAGAATCAATTTTTATTTCATTCGTTGATGTATAAACACATTTCCTTGAACACAGCTTTTCGAATACTCTATTAATTGAAAAAGTAATCGATAGAATCGCTAAGAAAATAATTATTAGTTGCAGTTGTCGTAGTTTAGAAGCAGCATTCTTTTAATGTGGGATTCTCACTCTCCTCATGGCTTGGACAGCAGGTCAGACCAGAGGATCAGGAGGCAAAGTCTATGGTTGGTATAGAAATCAATCAGATGTTTTTTAAGATTACAGCTCCCTCATTTCAGAATTACTGACGTACCGGTATTCACTTTTTTTCCTACATTTTGGGCGGGAACCCCTTTTTATGTTTTAAGCAATGCTTCAACTATTGAAAAATAGCAGTTTCAGTTTTTTAACTAAAATCTTTGCTTCTGAGGGGTTCCTGGAACAACATAATTATTTTCAGATGAGGGTCGGCGGCATATTGCATATAACTTTTGGGGTCCTTGACATGAACCACTGATATTGAAACATGAGGTTTTTCAGAAAAAAATACGGGCCTAAATGGGTTAAGATAAATTGGGTAATATAGCAAGAGAGAATGAGATGGATAGAATGAGAGGACGTGAGTCGTGAACCCAGAGCCAGACGTATAAACCCACGTCATAATGGTTAGTTATGTGGTTATGGTACAGTACAGTACAGTACTGCATGTGCTAACTGGTTGAGACTTCAATATGCTGCCAGGAAAAAAGATAATTTGATTACTGTGTAAGTGTGGACATGAGTGAGCTGCAATTTAAAAGACACTTAAATAGTTGATTAACACGTAAGGTCTAGTTGACCAAGCCCTGCCTATAGGATAGACTTCCCTGCTAGAATCTTTTAAAATCCTGACAAACCTGTGTGTTCATTGATATTTCACCGACTGACTTTGATTTATTTTCCATTCTTGTTTTCCATGTAGAAAGCTGGAGTGTATTCATTTCTTAGGTCATTAGTTTTGTAGGTAGAAATCATCCTTTAAAAAACCTGGCTTGCAGTGGTCAGCACCGTTGCCTAATTTTTTTCTCTTTCTTTTCTTTTTGCTTTTGTATGACATTAAAGATTTTGTCCTTTGTTTCCACCAAGAAATGTCATACTTAATTTAAACATGTTCTATGTCTAGTTAAATATTCTCAAATGGTAACTTTAATCGAATCAAATTGATTCCAAGATTTTTGCAAAAGGAAAGGAAAATCATTTCTAATCGGTGGGCTAGGAGTCGGACTCTCCTTTTTCTCCCTGGAAATAAAAAATGTCTGGGTTTCCGAAGGCTAGGGCTCTCCAAACCCGGGATTGGCATCGGAGAGTCGTAAGATTATCACTCTGTGCTGGAAGTTGAACGAGGTGCATGAGTGTAGTAGTAGTAGTAGTAAGTAGAGCCTTGCAGACAGTGTTGTTTTTGGCAGGACATTTCTATTTTAGTTTTAGTCCTGGTCTCTTGAATAGCTTCCATTTAGTTTTAGTCAAATTTTAGTCTCCCGGAATGTTTTAGTGTTAGTCTAGTTTTAGTCGACTAAATGCCATACGATTTTAGTCGACTAAATCTACAGTTGATTTAGTCGACTAAAATGTGTTTTGGCGGGCCTTGATGCCGTCGTAAAGACTGATTTTTATACTGGATCTCTTGTCCACTACTAGTCCCTTCCTAACACTTTTGTCCAGTTTTTATTTGTTGACGAAATTGTCAGCATATTTAGTCTTTAGTTTTAGTCGACAAAATCACCACTGGTTGCAGAGAGACATCGAATGTTTCCATGTGCAAATGATCAGGAAGCCTTCTTGTGAGAAAACCTTGAATGAAATAGACAAGTCTGAGAGACTAAGCATGAGTGATAGCAGGACCGAGTTGTATACGTACTTGCGCGCACTGCCGGTTCCTTTGTTCATGACGTAAGCAGCATTACCAGACATCAACAAATAATACATTATTTTATTTCCTTTGTATAATTTTTTTATCTGAGGGTCTGGTGTTGGAAAACGACAGCCCTGTGTGTGTGTGCTTCCACATTGTGTTTTTATCAGTTCCTTTGGAGTGCAATTCAATCTTGTAGAAAAAAAGTTTGTATAATATTAATGAACTTCTCCATTGTGTGAGGATTTCTTTTCCACTATGATTTGAAATGGAAATTATGTTCTCATATTCACCTCTTGAAAATAATGGTTTAGTTTTTCATAAAATATAAGTAATGGTACTGTATGCCTTTCTATTATCTCCTTATTCGTCTAGACTCTAGTGCAACAAGAGTATGATTGCATGGCACGGTGTTGGTATTCCTACAGTACATGTGTTTGATTACTCTCTTAATCTGTAGAATAATGCAATATTGCTAATTTGGTAAAGAAAATGTAGACGCAGAACATTTTTGTTTTCCAATTCAAATAATACCGTTGGAATTTCATTATAGTGGACTACCTTTTGAACGTTTGTTTAGTTTTTATTTTTTCGTGTCTCTCCGATTTGTGTTTGTGATCTTCAAACTAGTTTGAGGAGGGTGAGGAAGAAGAGGAGGAAGTGGTAGATGAAGGAGATAAAATAGAGGTTAAGGTTTGTGTCTCAAACATTCGTTGTATTCCCGTCACTGTTGTGTTCCACCCCGTCATTGTTCTGTATTACTTTGCCCAATCTTCCCCCGTAGAGTAACTAAACACCATTTTCCTTGTGTTGTCCACATCAGCCTCAAAGTGGGACTCGTCACTCGACCCCATTGGGGTTGGTGTCTTTGAACGTTAGCCTCTGTTGTCCTCTGTTGTGTTGAATGTCAAGCCTACTGTACACTGACCTTGTTGTTTTTACCTGACCTCTTGCTTTAAAGGAGAATTCCATGCGAGAAGGCTTTCTTACCTTTATTTGTAATTGTTACTGTATGTCCCCGCCAAAGAGGTCCAGGTGTTATTTTGTGCAAAAGCGCATTATTGGTTATTTCCCATAATATAAGCCCTCAATGAATTTAATTGAATGGGGCATTGGGGGTGTTATGCTAATTTGCTTATTTCCATTGCTCAAAAATCAATAGTACACTTAACTACTTATTTTGATGGAAATAAGCGAATTAGCACAAAAACCTAACCCGTTGAGGTCTTATATTAGGGAAAATAGCCAATATATATAACAAAAAATAACACCTGGACCTCTTTGGTGGGGACGTAACAACTACAAATAAAGGTAAGAAAGCCTTCTACCATGGAGTTCTCCTTTAAATTTAAAGTAGGTTGCTGTCACTCAGTGCCAAACATAATTACATTTTATCTTTACCATTTGTATTTATATATAAGGAGACCGTGGGTGGCTTGATATCAATGTCTCCAAATCGAGCACACGCGTTGTGCTTTTGCAATATTTTAGGGCTGTACAATTATTGCTAAACGGGTATGGGTACCGTCCTAAAGTCGGCTCTTCGTTGCTACTGAAAACTTTTAACGAGCCAAAATCATTTCGGCACTACAGCGGTAAAATATAGGAGTATGAATCGGCCCTTACCCTAACCGCATGTTGAAGCCACGTGTTAACCGGCCGGCGGCCACCTATGTGGGACTAACTGGACGTTGTACTAACGCGTGCCCCACTGGTCAAATGAGGTTTTAAAATAACTTTCACACTTGCATAATTTACGAAACACCATTAAGAACTTTTGCATCAACTGTGCAGCCCTAACATCTGCTATTCTTTAAAAAGCAACCTTTTGAATTGCCTCATGTTGCTGAGATGCAAAAGATCAGAAATGCTGAAATACACGCCTACACTTGCATTCTTGTTGACCCTTTTCATTGTGAAATCATTTAAGTTTTTAGATCATAATTTGTTTGTAATTTTTTTCGTTTGTTTGTTTTCTGTCTTTGCATAAAACGTTTCTTTTGCATAAAGATGGATGCATCAATAGAAAAGGTATGACATTCCAATAATAAGGCTGGTGAATGATGTAAGCAATCGGTAGACTGTACCAATAGTGGGTTCATTCAGTTGGGTGGTATTGTACAGTAGCTGGAACTAAAGATTATACCAATAGAAGGAAGGTTTTACGCATGCATGCACACAAGCACACACCTGTACACATACATACGCACAATTCACACACACACACATGTGCAGTCATATAAAAACGACATGGGCATTGGGTGCAGTTACAAAAAAACGACATGGGCGTTGGGTGGGCACGTGTACCGTACACACACACACAAACTAATTCACAAACCTATCAATACATACTGGTATCGACCTTCTCTAAACCCTTGAAGCTCTCCTTTTTTTGTGTGTTCTAGCAGAACCTTCTCTCTCTCTCAGTCCTTATTTTATACCCTTACCGTGTACTCTGCACAGACACACTATGAATCAGAAAGTCCAATGGAGCGTTCACTTAATGAGCCAAATAATGGTTTGCACTAGCCCCAAGCAAGGCGTTGTTTGTTTGGGCGAGGCTAGTAGTACCTGGTCTGTCTTTGACTTGTTGCTGGGAAGATGCCATAATCATGTACTATAATGAATCCAATGCATTTGTCCCATAGGCATTTCGTGCTTTATTTATTTAAAGACCTTTTAAGCGTCGTACAAAGCCAACTCACACAATATTTCGGGCCAAACAAAGAATTACAAAGAAGAAAAACAACAAAAAAAGGGTTGTAACATGCCGTTTTTTTCTACTTTCTAACTCTTTGTTTGGCCCGAAATATTGTGTGTGTTGTCATGATTTGTCACGACAAGAGTTGGCTTCGTACGACGCTTAAAAGGTCTTTAAATAAATAAAGCACGAAATGCCTATGGGACAAATGCATTGCGATTCATTTCCTGGGCCACTCGTTGTTCTGAAAGGGGGAGGGACTGCGACGCTCTATTGAGCTAAGTGCTCTGTTCCATGTATCGTCGCGTAAACGAAGTAGGATAAAATGTGACGAATGGCATGATTAAGGTGTGTCACAATGATATAGGATACTAGATGTGGATATTGTGATAACTTGAACTAATATTGCCCAGCTTTAGTTAGTTACATTAGTTGCTATTTTGAATCCTTTGAATCCTTTTTTTACCCTTCAATTCTTTTAGACCCCCTTAACTAATATTGCCCAATTTTGAATCCTTCCGTTTTTTTTACCCTTTTTAGACCCCCTTAATTAACCACAATCCACCCTGTGCTTTTTTTTAACCTCAGTGCTGTTATGGTAAATGTTCTATACTGTATCATATTAAACTATTTTTGAATGTGCTCCCCCTGAAAGCCGGAGGTTGCAGGTGAAAAGGTGGGTTGGTTTTAGCTTGTTTGTGACTTTGTGTGTTGAACTAAGTATTTTGTGTGTGTGTGTGTGTGTGTGTGTGTGTGTGTGTGTGTGTGTGTGTGTGTGTGTGTGTGTGTGTGTGTGTGTGTGTGTGTGTGTGTGTGTGTGTGTGTGTGTGTGTGTGTGTGTGTGTGTGTGTGTGGCGCATCAAATGGCACCATCTAATTATAATATTTATGATTAATCTTTATTAGCAATCTTATAGCTTATATCAGAGGTCTTCATATATAGAGCTAAAAAGCAAAATAATACAATTGTGAAACAAGAAATTGTAAGATTGTTTTTGTTAACACATTTTGGGACGGGAACCCCTTTTGGTGTTAGCATTATGTTATGCTTTAGCTGAGCTTGTAGATCTGCTAGTTTTGAAAAAATCGACTGACATGGAAGCATGGCTTTTTCAGAAAACTGTCAGGATGTAGAAGGCATTTTTAGAATCTGATCTCAGGTCAGAATGTGTTAATCTCCTGCTGCTCTGTCCGGTGACGATCAGGTTCCTCACTGATCCCAGCCTCTCGTCTGTGTGTTTTTTGTCTGCAGCTGGACACTGAGGCCAGCGACGTGCTGAGTTCCCTTCAAGTCAAGCTGAACAACGTCCTGGATGAACTCAGTACTACGTTTGGAAACAGGTGATGCCTCTCGCGCTCTGTCTGTCTGTCTGTCTGTCTCTGTCTTTCACTCTCTCTCTGTGTCACACTATGCACAGTGTTGCACGCACGCATGCAAGTGTGTCGTGTAGGCCAAGGGGGTTCTCAACGTTTTTTGGCTGGGGGAGACCCCCGGAAATGCTTTGGCCATGTCTCGCGACGAACATATTGTATCCTGGGGAAATGCATCCGCAACGGATGATATTCCGTGCCCGACACTTCCGCCTCTGCCTTCTGGTTGTGACCAGGCTTTTCTCTTCGCAGAGGAGTAAGCCTGGGACCGAGGCTACTGGCACAGTATGTTTCAAACAGGGGGTCCGAGGCCTAATGCGTGTCAATGGAGCGTCGCAGTCCCGCCCCCTTTCATGACAACGCCAGGCCCAGGAAATGTATCCCAATGCATTTTTCCCATAGACATTTCAAAACTTATTTATTTAAAGACCTTTTAAGCGTCGTACGAAGCCAACTCAAGTCGTGACAAATCATGACAACAAACACAATATTTTAGACCAAACAAATAATTACAAAGAAGAAAAACAACAAAAGAGTTGTAACCTGCCGTTTTTTTCTACTTTCTAATTATTTGTTTGGCCCAAAACATTGTGTTTAGTGTAATAATTTGTCACGACAAGAGTTGGCTTTGTCCGCGGCGTATACGTCTTTAAATAAATACTTTGTGAAAATTCTATGAGGAAAATGAACGGGAATTCATTCTCTCGAGGGGGCGGGACTGCGACGCTCTGTTGGGGATCTTTTAGAAAAGAATGTGCATGACGACCACGGCACCGACATCTTTTATCTTCTCTCCACCATAGCTTCCAGAGCCGAATCAACGACTGCATGAGACAGATGGCCTCACTGCTTTACCAGATCAAAGGACCGGTCAGCGACAAAAACAAAAACCAGCTGGATGCGGATTCTGACAACATGCTCCGCCCACTGATGGAGTTCCTGGATGGGAAGTGAGTAAATAAATGGGAAAAAGTGGGCACTTACGGTATGATACCTTTAGCGTTACATTTAGCCCTGTACTGTATAGACAGGATTGCAATGAGCAGCACAACCCTAAAATCCTGTATTGCCAGTTGCTTAAGTTATACCTGGAATTTGAACTCCCATTTTTGAGAATTCACACAGTAGGATAAATATTGCTGCGTTCACACGAGGCACATGCAAAGATCACAGGATATTTGTGGCTTTAGTTGCTTCGCAGCTACAGTTGTAGCTTTGTATCTGGTATAGTTGAAACCAGCCCAGCTTCAATGTGTAGCTTTAGCAGCAGCTACAAACATTGGATGCATCTTTGCATCTTCATTCATGTCGCGGGCTTCCATCGACAATGAATGGTAGACTTTGCCCGTGTCAACACAGTAGGCTATAGCGCTAACATAACACACAGAAACTTGTCAAGTGCGTTATAATAATTACGGTAGATCACTTGAAGCAGACTTTTCAAATTCAGCATTGCCATTAATTGCGCTTTGAACAACCCCATTGCCCCAGTTGTCCAGTCATTCACCAGAAATGATTGATGATTTATTTAGCTCACCTTTAGCAAAGGCACTTTGCACCCATTCTGGGCCGGGAACCCCTTTTAACAGTTTCCGTGCTTTGAATGGATTACTCCAGGTTATTGTCGCTGCCATATCGGACATACGCGCCTTTTGTTTTATGTGTTTAATCCGCCGTAATGTAAACAAAAAAAAGAAAATCCGTCATCGCCGCGGAGAAAGAGAGAAGATGCATCTGTTTTGAGATGAAACCGGAAATCGTCACATGCTGTGGGCTGCTAGGGCTTCTGGGAAATTGAGGCCAATGTAAACGAATGGGGTTCAACGCCTCATGGAGGAGGGTCCTGTGCTGCGTCTTCCGGGTGTACCAAGATGGCGGGTGGTACGATCGTTCATAACAGACAGAGGAAGCTTTTTTCGCTCGATTTTCGCGGATTAAAAGCCCAAATAATTCAGCGTATGCTCTAAAGGTAATACAACAATCTCGGCAGTGAAGGGGGGTTGATTAAAAGTCTGATAAATCGTTTTCCGCAGTCAAACTGTTAATCATTATGTTATACTTTAGCTATTGAAAAATGGCATATCTACAAGCTCATAGCTACAAGCTTGTAGATCTGCTATTTTTGAAAGTATGTGAAAATGTGGCGCAAAGCAAACGTTTTTAACTCAAATCTTTGCTTCTGGGGGGGGGTGTCCCTGGAACGACATATTTTCAGATGGGGGGGGGTCGGCGGCCAAGTATATATAATTTTTGGGGTCATTTGACGTGAAAGGAATAGGAACATAGGTTTTTTTCAGAAAACTGTCAGGATTTAGAAGGCATTTGTAGAATCTGTTCTCAACCACACGACGCGTGTCTCTACTCTCTCTGCAGGTTGTCGCTGTTCGCCGCCGTGTGTGAGAAGACGGTCTTGAAGCGAGTGCTGAAGGAGCTGTGGAGAATCATCATGAACAGCCTGGAGAAGACCATCGTCCTGCCCCAGGGCACCGACACCTTTGTACGGTCGTTTTATTTTAATCTAGCCCATTCTGACCTGAGATCAGATTCTAAACATGTCTTCTACATCCTGACAGTTTTCCATTCTGACCTGAGATCAGATTAAAAAAATGTCTTCCATGTCGGTCGCTCTTCGATTTTTCAAAAAATAGCAGACCTACAAGCTTGTAGCGCGCCACTCGGTGGCAGACACACACAGCTCCTCTCTACAGTCACAGACACACACAGCTCCCCTCTACAGTCACAGACACACACAGCTCCTCTCTACAGTCACAGACACACACAGCTCCCCTCTACAGTCACAGACACACACAGCTCCCCTCTACAGTCACAGACACACACAGCTCCCCTCTACAGTCACAGACACACACAGCTCCCCTCTACAGTCACAGACACACACAGCTCCCCTCTACAGTGCTCTACTACTGAAAGTGACTCATTTCTCTCCAAAAGCACTTGAATATGATGGAATATGACTAAAGCTCACATTTCACATCACACACTAGCCCCCTGTTTTTTTCTTTTGAAAATCGATTTTTTATTTATTTCAATGAATCGATTCATATCGTCGGGATTAATATCGATATATATATTGATATATACGATATATCGTTACATGCCTACTTGATACTATCAATAGAGGCAGAAAAGCCAAAAACGAAAAAAAAAAAAAAAAAACAGTTTCCACAGTAATGGATTAAAACAAAGACGCTAAATGATGTACAGAATCCGTTTATTGGACATTACATTGTTTTCAAGCATTGAAATCGTGAACTCGTTTTCATGATTGCTTAGCATGGGATACAAAACAAAATGGCCATATTACAGAATCAAGATGCCTGTCATTCAGGAATCTGTACAGAATTATATATTTTATGTTGCCTTAACTACATTTACAGGATACTGCATTTGTTGCTGTCAAAAACGAGATCCTAAAACGGATGTTTTGTCAGCGTCATAAATCTACTTTGCTATCTTTGGCATTTGAACAATGAATATAATGTCTATTATAAGCATAAAGTTGTATAACAATAAGTACTGTCCATTAATCTGAGTTGGACTTTGTTTATTTCAGGGCGCTCAGATCCTCTCTGCTGCCAAAGAACTAGGCCAGCTCTCCAAACTTAAGGTACTGTATATACTTAAAAGTAGGCCAACGTTAAGATGCCACCATGCTTTCTTCTGCCATAATATAATACTGTTCATTTCAATCACAACAAGTTCTCTCAAGACACTTTAGTACATGTAGAGCAAGAGCTTCTAAATAGTTTTCTGGTGTGGTTTGTGTCATATAGGATCACATGGCAGGCGATGCTAAGAGCTTGTCTCCCAAGCAGTGTGCAGTGATGGACGTGGCGCTGGATACTATCAAGGTACAGTATACGCTTTACACTATGGTTCTGGATAACGGTTTTAAGGGCCCCAGACGGAGAGGTCTCCGTCCTGTAAATCAGTACACTCTGATGCCCAGGACGGATATTAATGATATCAACCGATCGCATCGCGCCACAGCCTAAGAGCGCCTGTTGCGTAACATTCGATGTTGCGCAACAGTGGGACGTCATAGAAAATGTCCCGCCCTGTTTAGCCGACGATTTTTATTGATGAAAAGCATCCCGTCTAATTCTAAGAAAAGATTATGTGTGTGTTAGACGGTCCCCCGCTGTCCAGTCGCTAGCGGTAGATTTAATCATACCTCCCTTTGTTGTCGATCACCGTTGGAGGGTTTTGGCTACATTTAGCTGCTACAGCCACATCCGGGATAACATCCGGTCCGTCGGTAAAAGTGCTCCGCTGCTTTAAATCGCTGGGAACATTTATTTAATGGATTAAATAACCCCCGGACAACTAAGGTGTCAAGGCAAGAAAATATAAAGAAGTTGCAAATCCAAATTATTGACGGAGGCGAAAAGAGTTTGTGGGTGGGAAAACTGAGGATTCCTGTCTGCTCACTAGTGCAGCGACGTCAAATTGACTTTTTTGTTTGTTTTGTTTTTACAGTATGTGTGTGTATTCTTCAATCTATTCAGTGTATTGTACTGTACATCTTCGAATTATATTGCTATGGAAATTGCAACGCAAACAAAGCTCGTCTACTTCCCTCGTCTCACTTTCTCTGTTTGGTATTGTTGTCAGTGGCGTGCACAGACATTTAGAGGGGCAGGTGCTCAAGTGAAAAAAAGGGCACCTTGTGCAGCACATTTTGGTGCTTTAGCTATTGAAAAATAGCAGATGTAGATTTGCTATTTCTTTTTATCGAAGAACCACTGACATAGAAAGATAGCTTTAGATTGTGGGGGCCTAAATAATATAGTAGAAGCGTTTTTTATCAAGATTTGATCAATGTCACCATGTCCACACACTACAAATTAAGAAAAAAAGATAACTTTTTTTTAATTATTTTTTTAGAGCACATTGCCAAAATGGGCAGGGGGTGCTCTAGCACCCCCTAGTGTATCTGTGCACGCCACTGATTGTTGTGTTCTCATCACAGCAATACTTCCACGCTGGAGGGAACGGGCTGAAAAAGGCCTTCCTGGAGAAGAGTGCCGAGCTGTCGTCTCTGCGCCACGCTCTGTCTCTCTACACTCAGACCACCGACACCCTCATTAAGACCTTCGTGACCTCACAGCACGCTCAAGGTAATGCCAGTGTTGTTTTTGGCAGCACATTTCTTTTTGTTTTAGTCCTAGACTAGAACAGTGTTGTTGTTTTTTCAAAAGTAGTGAAAATAGCTTATCTACAAGCTCACAGAGTGTTTTCTTCTAGTTTTTTATTTGACATTTATTTATAAAGGAGTCTTTTTTTCAAGAGAACTCTGTTTTAGTGTACAAAAAGTGGGGTGCACACGCTTATCCAACACAGAGTCCGACATGCGCAAATCACCCGGGAGTCCCGGCTTGCGTTGCGTCGTGCTTGCGGTTAGGGTGTGGGGTAGGGATTAAGAGCGTCTGCTAAATGCCTAAATTGTAAATTGTAGGGTGTCGGACCAATGACTGTCAGACTGTTAGTATGTCGGAACGTATGCCTGTAACCACAAAAAGTTGCAAATTACAAAACATTAGGATTTACATAAAACAGCGAAACATTTAAAATGCAACATAAGTCATAAGGCAAGAAAAATAATGGCACCACTAGAAACATTCAATAAAACCATTTAAGTAGGGAAGCAGGTCCAGGTAAACATTTGAAAGACCCAAGTGTGATCAAGTCCTTAGGTTTCAGATCTGTCTGCCAGGGATTCAAGCTGCAGGGGCAGCGCACGTGAAAGCTTCTTTGCCATGCTCAGTTTGAGCTTTGAGGACAGTGAGTAACCGGTACTCTCTTGAACTTAAACTTTAGTTCCTGGTTTTGTGTGTAATATAACCACAAATATATCCACAATGCATAGGATTCGATCTGATGCACGTAGATGTAAACACCTGCTAGCAGTCATCCAATAAACTACGGTGGACTACTGGCCAACGAATGTCACAAATATAACTGCCTATTTCTCCGTCTTTCTATAAAAGGACGGAAATGCCTAAAACATGCCGAACGTTGTCCATTAAATTGGCTACTTTATCGCAAATATGTTTGCCCCACCACCCAAGCCGAAGTAAACAATTTTTAAATGCGAAAGGATGAGAAATCATACTTTTACATTGCCAAAGCAAGTGTCAAAACATAAAAACTATTTAAGAAAAAGTTGGAAAGTATGAACAGTAAGAGAGGATAAATATGCTCATCTTGTCTCTGAAAAGGGTACCCCACTGTGAGCTTATAGATCAGCTATTTTCACTGAATTTAGTCTTGATGATCCCAGGGTTAATTCTGAATTTCTCTTTTGGGTCTCATGCTGAAATGTTCGGGAAATCTACAAATGTGTATTCAAAGTGTTCCTTAACTCAAAGGTTATTGACGCGTTACAAATGTCTTCTCTCGTCTCTTGTGCTGCCTCATGTGCCAGTGCACAACGGGAAGGGTATTAGGTATACGCCCGCCGAAAAAATACAGCCTAGCAGGGGTAGGTTACATGGAAAGCATCCAACAACAATCTTATCCCTGTCTCAACTTTTCCCTTCCCCTTGTACCAATATCGGCTCCCAAAACCGATAGGTCTACTCGACCTTATACTAACCCAATCCCTCCTGTCTACATCTCTGAGTGAAGCCTGCTGTCTATACTAACCCAATCCCTCCTGTCTACATCTCTGAGTCAAGCCTGCTGTCTATACTAACCCAATACCTCCTGTCTACATCTCTGAGTCAAGACTGCTGTCTATACTAACCCAATCCCCCCTGTCTACATCTCTGAGTGAAGCCTGCTGTCTATACTAACCCAATCCCTCCTGACTACATCTCTGAGTGAAGCCTGCTGTCTATACTAACCCAATCCCTCCTGTTTACATCTCTGAGTGAAGCCTGCTGTCTATACTAACCCAATCCCTCCTAACTACATCTCTGAGTGAAGACTGCTGTCTATACTAACTCAATCCCTCCTGACTACATCTCTGAGTCAACACTGTTGTCTCTACTAACCCAATCCCTCCTGTTCTGGATTATGCCTCATTAAATACATTTCTATTATCTTCCTCTTAAGTGTGCTATATCTGTATTTATACTAGGCTCAGGAGTCGACAAGCCAATAGGAGAGGTGTCCATTCAAATTGATTTGCACACCCATCCTGGGAACGGGGAACGCAAAGTTACTGTCAAAGGTAAGTTGTGGGCGAAAGGGCCTTTCTGTGTGGAGTTTTCATGTTCTCCCCGTGTCCCCTGTAGGGTAGGTACCCTCACATGTTCTCCCCCGTGTCCCCTATCGGGTAGGTAGCATCACATGTTCTCCCCCGTGTCCCCTAGGGTAGGTACCCTCCCATGTTGAAAGTTTGGTCCCAAGTAGGATTCATCCTCCAGGAAGCATGAATACGTTCAGGACATTTCATGGCGTTCCAGTCAGTAGATTTGGAGATATTTTGTTTTAGTAAACTAATGCTGTAAGGATACTAGTCATCCTTACGGCTTTGCCCATACAGGAACCAAAAGTGTGGTATAATTTCTAAGCCCCTCCCCAAACTGATATGGTCCAATCACAGCTAAGCATAACATGGGTTAGACAAACCTCCACCAATAGTTTTCCTATTATGATAAAACGTTGTTTTAAAAAAAGAAATGTCACGCACATATTTTTCCAGTGCATACGGCAGGCCTTGTTGACGGATTTGGAAGAGATTTTGAAGGTCTGGTTCCACAAATTAACCAGTATTTAATGTTTAAAATCCGTGATATTTACATTGGAATGAATGAGCCCGGCTGGAAAGTGTCCAAGTGGGAGTGTCTAAGTGGGAGAGGGCGGGGCTTAGCTAAAGGTGAATTGTCTCTCTGTAAAGTGTGTGTGTGTGTGTGTGTGTGTGTGTGTGTGTGTGTGTGTGTGTGTGTGTGTG
This sequence comes from Protomyctophum parallelum, assembly GCF_964188405.1. Classification (NCBI taxonomy): domain Eukaryota; kingdom Metazoa; phylum Chordata; class Actinopteri; order Myctophiformes; family Myctophidae; genus Protomyctophum; species Protomyctophum parallelum. Next base: position 15,090,066 of record NC_139713.1, read on the forward strand.
TGTGTGTGTGTGTGTGTGTGTGTGTGTGTGTGTGTGTGTGTGTGTGTGTGTGTGTGTGTGTGTGTGTGTGTGTGTGTGTGTGTGTGTGTGTGTGTGTGTGTGTGTGTGTGTGTGTGTGTCCTCGTAGTTGTGGGAGCCAATGACTTGAAGTGGCAGACGTCTGGAATGTTCCGCCCCTTTGTGGAGATCACCTTGATCGGACCGCACCTCAGCGACAAGAAGCGCAAGTTTCAGACCAAGTCCAAGAACAACAGCTGGGCGCCCAAATACAACGAGACCTTCTACTTGTATGTCAAGCGACCAATATGCACCTTTTTTCAAACTCACAAATATTATACACGCTGCTGAAAAAGCTATTGAAAAACATAAATGTATTACGGTATCAATCTTTTATCTTTATCATTAATGTATTGTGTAGTGTATTGTTCGACACATTGTGGCACAACACATACGTATTTTACTCTATAGCAATTATTGCTACTGTATCACTATATAATACTTATCTTGTCCAAAGAAAATCACTTGCAGTACCCTAACAAGAGCATTTATTACTACTGTTAAATTAACAACAGCTTGTGAGTGGTACATATATTGGAACATTTTATTTTTCCATTTCCTGAAAAGTAACGGTTTTGATTATTCAAACGTTTCCGCCTGGTGGTGACGATAACATTAAGATAGACTGGACTGTGTAGACATTTACACAGCGTGCACGATGAGGTAGACAACTGTTATCTGTTCTGTTTGTGCAGTGTTGAGGTTAGGGTTGAGTGATTGTTTGAAATGAATACATAAACACAAGACCTTCCCTCTTTACAGTGTGTTGGGAAAACAGGACGGATTTGAATGCTACGAGCTGCAGGTGTGTGTGAAAGACTACTGTTTTGGCCGCGCCGACAGGGTGGTCGGCCTGGCCGTCATACAGCTGAGGGAGGTCGTGGAGAAGGGCAGCTATTGCTGCTGGTGTCCGCTGGGCCAGCGCATCGACATGGACGACACTGGCCTCACCGCCATGAGAATCCTCTCCCAGCGCAGCGGCGACGAGGTCGCCAAAGAGTTTGTGAGGCTGAAGTCTGAGACGCGGTCAGCCGAGGAGGGCAGATGAGCAGGGCTTTTGAGGAAGGAGTGAGATGAAGTAAGGAAGTTTGTTTTGGGGGGTCTTACTGGGTTCAAGAACGGACGGCTCCGAGAGAGCATAAGCTCTGTCGACTGGGGACTGGTTTAGTTTGAATAACGTTTTGTGGCTTTGCCGCTGCTGACTATTATGGCTCCCAGCCTTGCTCACAAGGCTCACTGGCACACGACACCGGGCAATTGAATACTTGTATTTCTGCTGTCCTCTCCCGCCTTTGCACGCTTTGATAAGTTAGCATATTAGCACACTATCATGTGGACTACAGGCCATTTACTAGTCGTATAGTGACTGTTACTCAAGACTACAACAAAATAAACATTTGGGGGGGGGGAAACAAATGCAAATAAAGACATTTCTATCCTGGACCTGGCTCAGTGGGCAATGCCAATTGCTTCATGGGAACCGAAGGTGTATGGTGGGTGACAGACCCTGCCCCAGCCATCCTCCTTGTGTTCTTCCGCAAATAACAATCAGCCCCATGTGTTCAATGCCTTACTCTCTGCAAACTGTGAATGTGTGAAGTTGGACAGTCTTTTGGAAGCTGTTTTTTTCCCTGTTTTTTTCCCCTGTTTTTCTCTCTAGCTCCAATGTGGGTGTTTTTTGTTTGTCCCCCCCCCACCCTCACCACCACCCTTGTATTTTTTTTTTTTAGTCAATGTGAAAATCCAATGTATTTATGTTGTAAATTATATTATGTATTTGTATTTGTATGGGAATTTGTACAGCTGAGAATAGGGTGGTCCCATTGTATAGTTTCACAGCAATTTCGCTGAATTCAGTGCTGAAAGTAAGTTATTGTTCTTATTGGTCTCTTGTTTCTAAGTTTTCATACTGTATGTATTGTTAATTTTGTATGTGGTTTTTTTAAATGATGGACTCTTGAAAGATTAGCCCCTGGGGCAAAAAAAAAAGAATCCATACAAAATCAAATCAAATGTAGACCCACCAAGACTTTGAGGTTGAGGTATACTGAAGAATCAATCGTTCTGTTCATTTTGTGCCTTGCCATGTATGTAAGGTCTGTCTTCATCCCCCTTACAACTGCCATTCCCCTTTTTTTTTATCTCCAAAAAAAAGGGATTCCCTGAAACCTTAAGCCAAGAAAATGAGTGAGGACATTTACCATAATGTCAACTGTTAAAAAGGACCTTAATAATACATGAAGCGTTGCCCAATAGGCCAATATGTGTATCGATACGTTTGGAACAATTGAAACCTTGCTTGTATAATCGCAGTCACAGCAATCCAACGTTTGGGGCTCTATTTCCCCTCATCCCTAAACTTCTTTGCATTTTTTTTTTTTTTTTTTTTTTTTACTATTTAGAAATATATTTTTGAATAGTTCAACTAGCCGATTTACATCGTCACGTTGTGAGCTTGTAGATTTTATTTTAACTATTCAAAAATGTTTTTCAAAATAGTAAAAGGAAATGAAAAAAAAAAGGCAAAGAAGTTTAGGGATGAGGGATTTAGCATGGACGAAAATAGAGCCCTTGGTGTCCAAACTTTGTAATTTTATTTAACTTTTTCTTTTTAAATATGTATGTATTTTGTCTATACTTGTCTACAGTGTTTACTGTTGGAAAAGATGGTGTATGCGGTGTGTATATACACACACGCTGTATACTGTAACACACACTATTTGCACAGTGAATGGTTTCAATTGGCTATTCTACAGTGTTATGCAGTGTTGGAGAAACTTGGTTTCAACTGCAGTTTACTGTCGACGGAAAGCTTTGTTCCAAAACGAGACATCCCCAGTTTGACAGTCTATAAAATGCATTACTGGTAGCTAAAATAATTATATAATGGACAATGTTTTCTTTTTTTTATATATAAAGATAATAAGGAATGGACTTCAGGTATTATTATACATTTTCTTTTTCTTTTTTGCTTTCCAAAATGTATATGGATTTTGGAGCCAAACTCTTTTCAATTTTAGTTAATGATGACTACAGGGAATTAAAACCTGGGGTTTACATTAATTTTAATATATTTTTACTTCTGTTCAGTGGCCTTATTTAGGTGAAAATAGAAAATGTGTGTGCATAGTTTTAACTGTTTTTATCTGTGTATTCCCTTAAAAAAATAAATCTGTTTTCTTGAAGCAACCATCTTTATCTGTACAAAAAAGGAGAACTGGTGTTTAATCCATTTTGGGCGTGAACCCCTTTTGGTGTTAGCATTATGCTATGCTTTAGCTATTGGAAAAATAGCAGATCTACAAGCTCATAGCGCGCCACCGAGTGGCGCGCTACGAGCTTGTAGGTCTGCTATTTTAGAAAAATCGAAGAACGACTGACATAGAAAGTAGTAGCTTTGCCTGCCTTATCAGATTGTGATAGAAGATAGGGGCCCTGGCCCGCGGGTGCATGCGTTGGGGAGAGTTGCCTCATTTGAAACACTTTATCATCCTAATTGCCCTTGTTTATTGGTAAGGCCGCGTACCTACGCAGGTATTGTCCGAATATAGCCTTGTTTTTTTTTTTCTCCATTTAACCCATTTTGATCTGGAAACGATTCTGCTAATGTCTTCTAAATCCTGACTGTTTTCTTGAAAAGGCTGTTTTTCTATGTCAGTCGTTCTCGAACACTTTCATGTCACTTTTCAAGATTCTTCAAAAATAGCAGACCTACAAGCTCATAGCGTGCCACTCGGTGGCGCGCTATGAGCTTGTAGATCTGCTATTTCTCAATAGCTAAAGCATTACATAATGCAACACCAAAAGGGGTCCCCGCCCCAAAATGGATTCATTGTTTTTTTCCAGCTTGTCCATATGAGCCCGAGGCAAACCATTCTGGAAGAAGGTCCTGGCTACTGTATATTGGTGCTGCTGATGGAGTCGACCTTGAACTGGTGTTCCAACAGGCAAATATGTTTTACTTATTTGACTTGACAGTTACTGTATGTATGCCTATATGCCGTTCATACTCCCACTTTCGCTGAATGGTAGAAACTGTAGCCGTCTGGGCTCATAATAGGCTGGTAATGGACAGCGTGACGTGGGGGTTCAACTCCCGGTCCCAGAGAGGTGGCATTTTTGGGAAAATGCACTTAGACATAGACATGACTATATGTCTATGTATTTGATGTATTATTTTCTTGTGGTGTTCTTGTTTACTGTAAATTACTCTGGATTAAGAGCGTCTGCTAAATGCCTAAATTGTATATAGACGCTCAGCCAAGCCGGACACACACACACACACAGTTGTATCCTTATATCAATGTAATTATGCTCTATGTAATTGTTGTCTTTCATAATCAGGGTAATGTTCTGTTAAAACATTTCATGATATTTTTCTTATTTAAATGTCCAGAATATTAGTGTATACTTGTTCCTCTCGTACCCTTGGGAAGCTTATCTTCCTAAGAGGAAATTATATATATCTAATATCTTTTATAGCATTTTGTTTGTATAATATAATATTATGTAAATCCTGTGTATGCCTATGGACTGTATCAGGGCAGGAGAGTGTTCATCTTTGTTTGTAGGTTTTCAGGTGCTTGTAGACTTTGTTTTTTGCGCGCGCGCACACACACACACACACACACACACACACACACACACACACACACAGTCACACACACTCATCTGTCAGTGGGTCATGATGAGGTCTTTGGGTCTACAGAGCACCCCTTTGTTCTCATACCTAGGTATTAAATTCCATCTATGAACAGCACTTGCATTTGATGTCAAAAATGTCCTGCATGCTCTATAATCTGTGAAACACATCATTTTACTTGGAATATAACGTCTGGCTTTGGGAGGAATTACAAAAGGTTATCTTGGGAATTAAATCAAACTGAATATTATAACGAAGAGAAAGTTACGCCTCACTATCTCTGAGCATGCGCACTAATGACTGGGTGTGACATACCTGAAATCCTCTGACCTTTCATATCATGGCCCTGTTTGTCAGCTCTCATTGGCTAGAGAGGCAGTCCCGGGAATTGCCATTTTTTTTACTGCTCACTCCCAGGCCCGTCGCACCATCGAGGTCCAAAGATCGCTCGTTCTGTTTGCTCAAGCCAGGAGCTGTTAGACAAAGGGGATCCCTCTCTTCCTGTGCCTGCACTCTAGGTCCCGCTCACAGATCTGTCACGGGTTCGGCAACACTGTCGCCCACCTGGCGAAAACCTTGGAAGGACCACCCTGTGCCTCTTGGACTGTAGCTACTGCATCACTAATCCTGAGTTGTCCATGCCGAGACACCTGCTCTAGATCCTGGAATTTCTGTAAGTCAGAGAGGTGTGGGGGGCGGGGGAGAGAGAGGGAGAGCAAGGTTATATTGGTATTGTAGTTTTCTGTCTTGTTATTTCCCTGTATGTATACAATATTTGTGTCTGTGTACAGTATCCGTTTGTGTGAGGACGGAACACAAACGACTCTGGGATCCAATTTCATTTGGAGGTAAGCATGTGACTTTATACCCTCAGAGATATTATGTATAGCGGTAATATTGCACTGTTGCACCCTCAGATGGTCAAAGATATATATGTGACACTTGAAAGTGTGAGTGATCAATCGAAAGTTACGGCCTCGTGGTTCAATAACCTGCAAAATAACAAGATGAAAACCCCTTGTGGCCCTCAAAAAACAATAAAACTTAAATGACACCGAATGTGACAAATCTCAATGGATTAGTATACCTCCGTATAATCATTAATAAGTTCACTTGTGATTATTATTCTATAATCGTTTATTAATACTAATATTTGAATACTTGGAGCTTCATTTCAAACTTGTTTAACAACTCAATTGGAACCAAATGCAATCATGTTTTCATTCTGACTTTGATACTTCTTTATATTACATATTACATTACCGGTATGTACATTCTGAGAGTAAATAAGAATCTATGGACTTGATGAAACCTACAGTAAATACGGAAATGCGGAGTCTAATGTTCAGGGTCAGTACTATCTTCCTCCTATGATCGTGTGGATTATCACTGGGGTACAAAAGGTTGAGAAAGGAGTGGCTAGATAGATAGATGTCCATGGAGTACTATAGAACAGTAAATGAGCATGTCACCACTGGTGGCGGCTGTTAAAAAAATATATAATTTTAATTCAAGTACTGGTACCTTTCTTTGGCTCCGACACACTTCTGGTATGTAGACCTGCAGAGGTCGAGAGTAAAATCTAGTTTCAAGATTGCTTTATTTGTCATTCTTTCCAACTGCAGCAACAGAAAAAAATGATATTATGTTTGTCCTAGTTAAAAGACAACAAAATGCATTCGACCTGACACTTGCCTCTCGATATCACCTCTGCTGAAGCTGAATTGAATTAGTGAATTCAATGAGGAATCATATGTCATCTATTCTAGGCTTTCCCAGGGTGGACCCACCACTGAAGGCAATCTCATGTAGCAGAAATGCTAAATGTTTTGTAAATGATCGATATTTTTGAAAGAAAACTCACAAGTCATTTTTACTTCCTCCTGCTGCGGAAATCTTCATTTATTTTAACCCATTTTGGGCGGGAACCCCTTTTGGTGTTTTAAGCATTACATTATACTTTAGCTATTGAAAAATAGCAGATCTACTAGCTCATATCTAGAGTGCCGCGCTATGAACTTGTAGGTCTGCTATTTTTGAAAAATCGTGAAAATGTGGCGCACATCTTTGAATATATATTTCAGAGCCAACGTTTTTAACTCAAATCTTTGCTTCTGGGAGGGTCCCTGGAACAACATATTTTCAGATGTGGGATCGGCGGCCAATTACATATATAATCTTGGGGGTCCTTGACATGAAAATGTTTGAGAACGACTGACATAGAAACATGCAGTTTTTCAGATTTAGAAGACATTTGTAGAATCGTCCTCGGGTCCAAAAGGCACACCCGTCTGTGCTTCCTCAATGTACTGGTTCCTCTTCCTTTACCACAATGTCCTGTTTCCTAACGAGGCGTATATTTATCAGCAATGTTTCCCAAATCTTTCTCTTCCCCTCTAGATGTAATATGTGAGCATACAGCTGAAGATGGGCTCACTATTGTCATCCATTGGTCAGTTGTGTGGTGGGGAGAAGGTGCAAGGTGAGATCCCAGGCAAAGTGTCTTAGTTTGCAGGCCTATATATAGGATTATACTTTTACCTTTTTGATGTGTAGGCAGATGGCATGCCCACAATATGAGTACTGTTCCCTGCTACACTATATATAATGTATAGAGGGTATGCGCAGGCATAAAGTGAATGGCAGATCGAGTGACAAAGTGAATTTAATGTTGTTTAAAGTCATTTAATGCAATCAATTGGGACTTTTCTGTTTGGATGTATGGGCTATGAAGGCCGGAAAGTAGTTTTTTGCCACTCAGTCAGCATTCCCGCATAACTTCCGGGTATGATGAATGATGATGTCACACGCATAGTCGCATACCCTCTATTGTTTGAAGCAAACCATACATTATCCATTATGTTATAAATCTCTACTTAACCAAGAAACATTTCTGTACTTTTGCCATGTGATAATGGTGTATTGCGTGTTGTCTCTTTATAGAGACGGAGAGGTTCCTACGAGCCAATGACAGACCCTTCAACTTGTCCTATCAGTATGCTGTGAGTGAAAAATAAGATAATAATAATAATAATAATATTAATAATATCTGGGACTCAAAGACGCTTTACATGTGTTGGGGCCAGGGGGGGGGGGGGGGACGGACAAGAAAAAGGACAACTTTATTAGAATAAAAAAACAATTAAAAGAATAAAACCAATGAGATAGATAGTAGGCCTATGTGATTCTGATAGACATAACAATAGGATTTCTGTACATGCTCATACGTTGTAGCCTGGGTAAACCCCCTCGCCAGATTTGCATTCTGAAATGTTGTCCAGCAGGGGGAGTGGCTTTACCCAGGCTACATGCGTTATGCATTTAATCAGACCAGTGTGTGTCCAGCGGAAACCTCGTATGAATCTGATCTCAGGTCAGAAGTTATTGCAAGGTATACAGTATATTATTGCCTATATTCACAACATGGTCAACGGCATGTGGACACCGGTATGTCTGATGAGCTCATTCTAAAATCATGGGCATTAATATGGAGTTGACCGCTCCTTTGCTGTTATTAGCAGTTGGCTATTTTCAGCTAAGAGATTTTATGTAGTATAGGGGGGGGGGGGGGGAGTGTGAATTTATATGCTGCTTATATACATAATTATCTCACCACTCACTGATTGTTGTCATATACACTACAGTGATATACACTACAGTGTATAGTGGATGTTATGCACAGCTGCTCAACATTGTTTGACCCATCCATTATGCTTAATTAATCCTCTAGCTATAGCACACAAGCTTGTAGATGTACTATGTTCAGTGCACAGGGACCGTTTTATGACAATGCACTGTATAAACGAGGCGTTGCTCTGTTCTCAGGACAATGCCATCAAGACCTCCAAATACAACGTTTTCAACTTCCTGCCACTGAACCTCTTCGAGCAGCTCCAGCGACTCGCCAATGCCTACTTCTTTTGCCTCCTCATCCTTCAGGTTAGACATTTTCACCTATCTGGCTTTAAAACAAGAATTGATGAACGTCAATCGATTACCAGCTGCCTTGTTGTATCTCAACTGAATTGTGCTATGAATGTAAATGTCTGTCAGTTTTGATCACGTCGCATGCGTGTGTGTGCCGTGCCTGTTATCCCTTGGTTTGCATGATAGGTTGTATAGTTGTAGGACTAATGACTGGTCTAACCAATGACTAGTCTAAACCAAAAACTGTCTAAACTAAGTTCTGCACCCCGATGTTAAAAAGTACTTGGACCCCTTGGCCGCCTCGTTACCCATTCCTATCACCGGCAGCGCTCACTGTGACTTTCTTAAGTTTCATAAAAGTTAGTGTTGGATGTTGCTAGCATCCCATGGCTGAGACAGAGTCATTCCGTTCTGTTGCTTGCTAGCATCCCATGGCTGAGAGATTGGCTAGAGGCAAACAGTGCCTGGTTGCCTAGTAGAGACGAGGCAGGCGATAATGGCGGCCAATGAGAATGATGGCTTGCTAGTACGTGAAAAGGTTATCTTTGAAGAACAAAGAAGGGTCCCGCACACTGCCAGAAACTTGCCAAAAATGTTGCTCTTTATGTGTCAACGTTTTGGTCTATTCGACCTTCATCAGGACAGAAACGTTGACAAATAAAGAGCAACATTTTTGGCAAGTTTCTGGCAGTGTGCGGGACCCTTCTTTGTTCTTCAAAGATAACCTTTTTAAGTATGCTTTGTTGCCCTACGCACCTGTCACTAGACTCTTGAGGTGTGCATCGGCCTTTTGCTAAAAAGCTTGCTAGTCAGTGAAAGCCAAAGTGATCGATCATAGACCAGCTCAGCTGTTACACAGCAGCTGGTAAAAACAAATACTAATGTATAAAGGTATAATTCTGATATGTTGAAATGTTCTACTTTGGATTATGCTTATATACATTACCCTGTGTGAGCATTACATTGACTTTTTGTATCATGGAGAGTACAGGCTACTATATCTCTGATATAGTTTACAGTTAAAATGTATGTACTTAACAGACATTATTGGTTATCGCGTGCGTGCGTGTGTGTGTGTGCGTGTGTGTGTGTTGCACGTGCGTGCTCTGACCACAGGTCATTCCAGCGATCTCCTCTCTCTCCTGGTTCACCACGGTCGTTCCTCTGCTGCTGGTGTTGTCCATGACGGCAATCAAGGACGCCAACGATGACATCGTGAGTTCTACACAATGCCCATATTTTCTATCGTGGCTGAACATTAAATGAGGCTGTAGATGATCACGATATTAAAAGGTATTATAAGGCGCGATCGGGTGGCACAGGGATAAAGTAAGAGGTCCACCGCCGTGGAGAGTATATAGGTGTGAGAATCCACTGCTGTGCGTTCGGTTTGGCCGAGCGCCTCTCTATGTTGTCACTGTGCTTGTTGTATAGCCCATTCTGACCTGAGATCAGATTCTAAAAATGTCTGACAGTTTTCTGAAAAAGCTATGTTCCTATGTCAGTGGTTCTTCGATTTTTCAAAAATAGCAGACCTACAAGCTCTTAGCGCGCCACTCGGTGGCGCGCTATGAGCTTGTAGATCTGCTATTTTTCAATAGCTAAAGCATAACATAATACTCTATACCAGGGTTGGGGTGCCCGCACTTTTTTGACTTAGAGGGCTACTTTCAAAATGACCAGCTCAACCAGATCTACTGACCAAAATAAGTATTATCCCTTTGCTGGAAATAGTTACATATACAGTAAGACACACTAGGAACAGGGAATGGAGAGGAGAAATAGAATTGGGTAGGTTTTCTCGTATATAACTTTGTAATGCGTACTGACATTTGCGTGTAACACTCTTGAAAACAGTGGGTTTGAGCTGGCAGGCCATTTTTTTTATGTCAATCAATCAAGTCACCTTAATTCAAGTGATAGATTTTGCGTGGTCTACCTGCACAGCCTTTGTGATCTCCTAATGGATCATGATCTACCTTTTGGGCACCTGACCGATCTGTATCAAATGGTCTGTTCTCCTTCCTCTGCTCTCCCAACCTAACAGAACAGACACAAGAGTGACCGGCAGGTAAATAATCGCAAGGTGGACGTCCTCATCAATGGAGAGTAAGTCACTTCTGCTTGCCCACAAAAACAAACGTCTGGCTGGCCCATCAGGCCTTGTCTCTCGTAAATCAAATCTCTTTGGTTATATAGGTTTGACCACCAAAAGAAAATGCGTGTCTGTCCAAGTAATTCAATTCACTTTAAACATTCAACCGGAAGAACTTCATTCACTATAGTGAAATCTAAATTATCGTAATTTAAAGGACCTGTCTGACACACATACAAAGACACATAATTTGTATTGTATTATCATTTTAAACTTATATACTATATGTTTATGTCTTTTGTAATTCACCAGGATGAGCAGTGAAAAATGGATGAACGTTCAAGTCGGAGACATCATCAAACTGGAGAACAACCAATTTGTCACAGTAAGTTTATGGACAAATGGAACTGACGTAAAATGCCATGGTTAAAATTGCATAGATTTAAATACGCTTTTACTTGAGGCAATGGTGCTTGCACATGAAGCTGCATTTTGTAAGTGGCATAAATTCAGATATCGTTTGTATTGTTATTATAATACAGGTTGTGCTATACATTGGTTTTGATGATGATAGAGATGGTAGCATCAGCATTGAATCACATGTGGTTCTATTTTCATGGTTCGCATAGCCTCCCTCCTCCCTCCCTCCCTTTTTTATTTTCTGTTATTTGATTGACTTGCGGTTGTTCTTTTTTTGGCCATTTGTTATTTTGTGGTGTTCTGTGTCAGCCGGCTGTTGTATCTTGAAAATCACACCCGTGTGACGTGAGTGGTGCAACTGGGTTCCTGGGGGGGGGGGGGGGGGGGGGAGTTCCAAGGAGCACCCAGGGTGCCGGTCCGGTTCCGGCGAGCCGCCACGTGTCCGAAACGGTTGAGAAATGACAGTTATCGTGTGGCGGTCCCTCTATTGTACCCTCTACTCAGTCTACTGTACTGTATTGTACTGTCACTGTACTGTACTGGCACACCCGAAAGCATCATATATACTACAGTTAATACATGCGTGTGTGTTTGTGCGTGTGTGTTAGGTTGCGCACAGGTGGTGAAAAACAACCATGCTGTTTTCGTGCTCATACCCACCCATACACCCAGCCAGCCACCCACACGCATAGCTCCGTAAGGGAGTGGTTTCACCACTCAAAAATCTAATCAAATGCTAATCATAAAAATGGGGACAATAAAATGTATAATATAAACATAATCTACAGTGACAGAAATAACACTGTTTACACCCAGCCTTACGGAGATACAATGCTTCTGCCTGATAGCAACGATATAAGGGCATTTAGAATCGGGTGAGAATGAGATGCACGCTAATGCCAAATGTGTTCTTTATTTTCTTTATTGTATAATGCTTTATATTCTCCAGGCCGATCTTCTTCTGCTGTCCAGCAGTGAGCCTCTCAATCTGGTTTACATTGAAACTGCTGAATTAGATGGGTAATGTATATACTGTATGTCCTTCCTTTTAGCAATTACAAAGAACGTCCAAAAACGTTGTGGATCCAATGGAGTTATTTATTCACAAGCTTTGTGAATCCACAAAAGCACTTTAACTTTCCTATCTGACGAGGTCATAATGTGTCACATCACGACGTGTATAGTGAGCTTATAGAATATAGATTATCTATTTTCACTACTTTTGCACAAGACAAATGATGAATTAGGACATTAAAGAAAAAAACCCCATAAAATCTTAAAATATGGAGGTTTCTGCCCAATAGCGATGATGGGCCTGTAAAGAGGTGTATCTCTGTTCAAGTCCAACATACAAGTCTCAAGTCATTTGTGACCGGTCTCCAAGTCAAGTCACCAGTGGCGTGTATATAATTTAGGCCCCAAAACCTATAAATCTCACACTATTAACACTGCGTGAAAAGAGGAGTTAACGGGGAATTATGGGCACTAGATTTGCCCGTAGACCTCAAGTTTAGCGGGCATATACAGTAGTATACGGTAATATACAGATGTGATGGTACAATTCTGGAGTTTACCGGGATTTGTTTAACGGGAGTTTCCTGTAATATACACATCCGTACCCCCCCCCCCCCCCCCCCCCCCCTCCCACACACAGGGAGACCAACCTAAAGGTGAAACAGGCCCTGACCGTCACTGGAGAGATGGGCAACAGCATTGAGGCACTAGCCAACTTCAACGGTAAGAGCCGGGAGAGGAAAGAAAAAAATGATACTTATATATATATTTGGTTTGATTAAGGCTAATCTTCTAGTTTAAACCTAAAAGCTATACCTTAAACATGCAATATTTGGTCACCTGTTGAATAGTCTCTCAAGAGGCCTGGGCCATGAGCTCAGCGGTCCAGGCACCTTGGCCGGTAGCCCGAGCCTGGCAGCGTGCCGCGGGTTCGACTCCCGATCCCGACGGCCTTTACTGCATGTCAACCCCCCATCGCTCTCCCCACCCCCCCCCCCCCCCTCTCTCTCTTGTGTATTTTATCCCCTCTGTTTAATGACGTGATGTGAATCACCTGTGTGAACCAGGTGAGGTGCGGTGCGAGGCTCCCAACAACCACCTGGACAAATACAAGGGGACGCTGACGCTGGACGGAGAAGCATACTCCTTGGACAACGACAAGATTCTGCTCAGAGGATGCACTCTGAGGAACACGGGCTGGTGCTATGGCCTGGTGGTTTTCGGAGGTGACGGATGGATGGAACTGACTGATTTTTCGTTCGCAATGTTGCTTTATGATTTTTGTGCTTGAATACAAGCGACGCCGTAGTGTTGTCTTGGAACTATAGGGCTTTTGGACGGGAACCCCTTTTGGTGTTTTAAACATTGTTATGATTTAGCTATTGAAAAAAAAGCAGATCTACAAGCTCATAGCGCGCCACCGAGTGGCGCGCTATGAACTTGTAGGTCTGCTATTTTTGAAAAATCGTTAAAATGTGCCTCAAATCTTTCCGAAAATTGTCATGGTTTAGAAAACTTTCCACTCAACCACTCGTTGGTAAACTTTTGCACCGTTCTGGCACTTTCTTTTCTTCTTGCTACGGTATATGTTCATAAATAACGTGGATAACTTGGATTTAGGCTCATGTACAACATGAAATCACACTGAAACTAACTAACTCACTGTTTATAAAGTGGCACGTTCACGTATAGTAAAACATGGCATCATTAGACATTCTTTGTATATTTTAATTATCTAAATACTGTAACCTTTTATGCCCTGTATTTTTAAATGATACTTTAGTATAGTATATGACATGGCAGCGTATGTATTTCCTCCTCTCCAGGCCCAGACACCAAGCTGATGCAGAACTGTGGAAAGACGACGTTCAAGAGGACCAGCATCGATCACTTAATGAATGTGCTTGTGTTGTGTGTAAGTCTGTCACATCTGCCCAACAGACACGCACGCACACACATGCACGCACATAAGCACGCAAGACTCGCGCAATATCAAAGCAGAACATGTTATATGTGTGTGTGTGTGTGTGTGTGTGTGTGTGTGTGTGTGTGTGTGTGTGTGTGTGTGTGTGTGTGTGTGTGTGTACTGTCTCTCTCACTCCTCTCATCTCTCTCTCCCTCCCTCTGCCTCTCAACTGACGTCACACACAACAGAAACGCTCATTTGTGCTGACGTCAATAGTTGACCAACAACAGAACATTTTTCACTGGCTTTGGGCATGTCCGGTCCATATACTGTACAGTACAGTACGGGGCATTTTTGTCCAGACGGACTCGGAGACAAGCCAGACAACTTTAACTTTATAGACAGAGACAGACATGAGTGGAAAGAAACTTTATTTATCTTGAGTGAAACTGCACTGACTGAATACACATGAGTAGTGTAATCACATTATCAGTGGTGGAAAGTCATTAAGTACTGTACGTACTTAAGTACAATTTTGAGGTATTTGTACTTTACTTGAGTATTTCCAATTCCCAGTACTTTTACTTCTACTCCACTAGATCTCGGAGCCAAGATTTGTACTTTTACTCCACTACAATTATTTGAAAACTTGAGTTACTTTGGCGATTAGACAACATACATTAACCACTTCGACCCTATATGCCTACAGTACATTTCGGCCATTTGAAAAGAGCCGATCTACAAGCTCTCAATGCGTCGCAACGCGACGCATTGAGAGCTTGTAGATCGGCTCTTTTCAATAGATTTTCTACACATTTTGAACTTGTTCTACACATACTTTTACTTTTAGTACTATAAAGACATTTTGATGCCGATACTTTTGCACCTTTACTCAAGTACATTTTCAATTCTGTACTTTGACTTGTAACGAAGTAGTTAAGAAATTGCAGTATTGGCACTTTTACTTTTTTCCACCACTGCACATTATTATTATTCCCTTTCCTCCTCCTCTAGATCTTTGGCTTCCTGGCCAGCATGTGCACCATCCTGGCCATCGGCAACGCCATCTGGGAGGTGAGGGAGGGCTCCGTGTTCACGGCGTTTCTCCCACGGCCGGACGACATCAGCGCCGGCTTCTCCGCCTTCCTGTCCTTCTGGTCCTATGTCATCATCCTCAACACCGTCGTCCCCATATCTCTATATGTCAGGTATAGAACAACACTGTAATCGCTGCTGTTGTTGTTGTTTTTTGGCAGCAAATTTTTTATTTAAGTTTTTTTTTTTTTTTGTCTCTTCAATAGTTTTCATTTAGTTTCAGTCACATTTTAGTCACCCGGAATGTTTTAGTGTTGAGGCTTAGTTTTTGTCGACCTAATATCATTCGATTGTAGTCGACTAAAATGTATTTTGGCGGGCCTTCAGCCTTGATGCCGTCGTAATGTTTTTACACGTGCTGAAAATAGCCGATCTACAAGCTCACACTGCGTCGCACTGCGACGCGTTGTGAGCTTGTAGATCGGCTATTTACACTTGGTTGCATGCAACCAAGTGTAAAATGACTTATACTGGATCTCTCGTCCACTATATTCCTTTGCTAACATTTTAGTCTAGTTTTTATTTGTTGACAAAATTGTCAGTATATTTAGTCTCATATAGTTTTAGTCATCATAGCTTCGTTTTCATTTAGTTTCCATTTAGTCTTGAAAAAAGATAGTCGACAAAAACATCACTGCACGTTCTGTTCTGTCTGTCTGTCTGTCTGTCTGTCTGTCTGTCTGTCTGTACATCATTCTACATGCCGCTGTATGATCTGTTTGCCTCTATCTAAACATGTGTGTTGTCTGTGGGTCGTTGGCTCTCTAGTGTGGAGATCATACGTCTGGGCAACAGCTTCTACATCGACTGGGACCGTAAGATGTACTACCCCAAGAACGACACGGCCGCCCAGGCCAGAACCACCACCCTGAACGAAGAGCTGGGACAGATCAAATACATCTTCAGTGACAAGACGGGCACCCTCACTCAGAACATCATGACCTTCAACAAGTGTTCCATCAATGGAACGTCATACGGTATACTAATAACATTAAATAAACCATCATTTTCTTAACCACTTAAGCCCTATACACTTCTACACTGTATGATTTTCCCCCTCCCCCCAGCAAATCAAACACTGACATCAATACAATGTGTTTTTAACTAATTCAGCAGCAGTAACATTAGCGTTTTCGCACAGTCAGTATAGATTCTTCATATCCATATGAGTGAAACGGCCGGGATGATTTGCTTATTTTTCAATTGCAATTCTTATACAATGCAAATAAAAAAGCACATGAACCCGTGGACTTAGCGCCCTCTGCCGATATCGACGCCAGACTTCCGTGCTCTAAGTACTCATTGGCTTTCACATGAAAGTGTGAAAGTTGTGATTTGCATGACTGCAACAGCAGTTGTGCGAATGAATTACGTGGAATGTGAACCACAACATTGGACCATTTGATTGAACATTTGGTCTCTGGCCATCTTTTTCTTTTCATCCGTTATCCAGGGGAGTTGTTCGACTTTTCTCGACAAAGGGTGGAAATTACAGAGGTGAGGGGACAGACGTAATTACTCTGAGAGAAACCTCGTATCATTTTTCAAAAACAAACGAACACAAAATGGCCCATGTTATACATTGTCGTATGATAGTGTCCGTGTGTAAGAGTAACTACGTTTCTCCTCACCTCTTCTCGTCTGCAGAAGACCGAGAAAGTGGATTTCTCCTGGAACAAGCTGGCCGACCCCAAGTTCGTTTTTCACGACCACAGCCTGGTGGAGGCGGTGAGAGGCGGAAACCTCCAAGTCCAGGCGTTCTTTCGCCTGCTGGCCCTATGCCACACCGTCATGTCTGAGGAGAAGAAAGAAGGTAGGTACAGAACATTATGACATTCTGATTCCCAGATGGCCTCTCTACCCATTCAGGCTATAATCCATTATCCAACAGGCATCATTTCTGAGCAAGCTAATCTGAATGGTCAACGAGACCATTACGTAGAATGTGGTCAAATCAGCATGCCTTTTTTGAGTGGTGCAACCACTCCAAGGAACCGCAATGTCCGTGTTCACCTATGTGTTGTTCACCTATGTGTTGGTTAATGAGCACCAGTATGAGTACCAGTAGGGGCACTGTTGTGCCAGAAACAGAGAGAGAGAGAGAGACAGTGCTGCACTGTTGCCTGCTAATGAGAGAAAAACTCTCTTTTACAATGAAAAATAATTTCTTATCATACACGCTCTCAAGGTTATTTGATGCTTGAGACCATATATACATGCCTCCACTATACATCTGGAAAATCTGCTTTCAAGTGCTCTGTCCCGCACACTTGGAACACCTTACAGACGTCACTAGAGTGAAGCTCTCTTCCTTTCTCTGTCACTTTCAACTGGATATATCAACGTTGGTAAATCTCAACTGTACCGGTTTTAACCCATTCAAAATGGGAACGCCTTTTGGTGTTTTAAGCATCATGTTGTACTTTAGCTATTGGAAAATAGCAGATCTTGAGCTTGTATACAGTAGGTCTGCTATTTTTTAAAAATCGTGAAAACGTGCCGCAGGTTTTGAATGTATATTCTTTCAGAGTGAACGTTTTTAACTAAAATCTTTAGTTTGCTTCTGGGGGGTCTCTGGAACAACATATTTTGAGATGGGGGTCGGCGGCCAATTTCATGTCATTTTTGGGGGTCCTTGACATGAAGTAGTTTGAGAACCACTGATATAGTGTCATTTACTTTATTCATCTATGTTTGGTTTTTCCTTTGTCTCCTACCCCTCTCCCCATATTTACATATTGTACATCAGTGGCGTGCACAGACATTTAGAGGGGCAGGTGCTCAAGTAAAAAAAGGGCACCTTGTGCAGCGCATTTTGGTGCTTTAGCTATTGAAAAATAGCAGATCTACAAGCTCATAGCGCGCCACCGAGTGGCGCGCTACGAGCTTGTAGGTCTGCTATTTATTTTTTAATCGAAGAACCACTGACATAAAAACATAGCTTTAGATTGTGGGGGGCCTAAATAATATAGAAGAAGCGTTTTTTATCAAGATTTGATCAATGTCACCATGGTCCACCATGGTAAGAAAAAAAATAAAAGTTTTTTTATTTTATTTGTTTAGAGCACATTGCCAAAAGGGCAGGGGGTGCTCTAGCACCCCCTAGTGTCTATCTGTGCACGCCACTGTTTCATTCCCTTCCTCAACCTTTTCCTCCCCGTGCAGGGGAACTGTACTATCAGGCCCAGTCTCCTGACGAGGGTGCCCTCGTGACCGCGGCGAGGAACTTTGGCTTTGTCTTTCGCTCGCGCACGCCAGAGACCATCGTGGCGATGGAAATGGGGAAGGAGGTGACCTACGACCTGCTGGCCGTGCTGGACTTCAACAACGTCCGCAAAAGGATGTCCGTCATAGGTGAGAGAAAAATGCGTGTTCTACACACCAGAAATAGCCCTTCACTAAATCCCACCCCAAAAGGCGATTCTCCAATGCCAATCCAAATAGTTTAGCAACGGTTGCTATGCAGGTCAAGCTTTCTTCGCTGCTGATGTGCCTATTGGACTAAAGGATAGGTTGGGGTGGGACTTAGTGAAGGGCTCATTGGATCTATCGAATTCTAGCTGCGACCCCTTGACGTACTGTACATGCAAGTCCTGACGCTCCCGTGAGGTGAGAGGGTGGCACTCGTAAAAGGTTGGTTTGTGTGGGAGACTGTTTATTACAGTAGTTACACCCAGGTTACATAATTTTTTTAAAGATTGGTTTTTTGGCTTTTTCTGCCTTTTTTTGATAGTATCAACTAAGAGGGAGAGAGAGAAGGGGAGAGACACGCAGCAAAGGTCGAACACGACTCGAACACGCAACCCTGTTCCCTAGACTCCTTCAAAACCGCTCAGTCAAAGTCAAAGTCCCAAACTGTGCATGTTTTCCCCTTTTTGAGGAGCGCTAGCCCCTCCTATATTCAGCAATAGTGTAGATTTTTGTCCTAACACAAAAATTAAATGCCATTGAAAATGAATGGAGAATGTACGTCATATGTGGACGAGCAAATTGGCGGGCTATTTCGGTCAAAGCAATATAAGGCAAATGGACATGATGACAAATTATTTGACACAAACATAGATATCTTCTATATACTAGACCTCTAAAAAAAAAAAATTCAATGTTTTATTTTTGTGGTTTTCACCTTTATTTTATATATTTTGTGGAGGGACAGACAGGAAATGGGAAGAGAGATGGGGGGTGTTTTTGGTGTAACACAGGTACCAATAGCCGGAATTCGAAAGTTTATTGAAGCAGATATTTCCATTTTTCTGGTAGACTACAGTACACACTATAGGCTGGTAGTGTGTGCAAAGATCCCCCCCCCGTGTTTATGTACATGTGAAAAATGCTATGTCCCTCCATGTGTTTGTTCAGTCCGAAACCCTGAAGGTAAGCTGACTCTGTACTGCAAGGGAGCAGACACCATTATCTATGAGAGGCTTCACCCATCCTGCAAGAAGCTGATGGAGCTTACCACTAGTCACCTCAATGTGAGTGACACATTATCTATTTACTTACCACTATAGTCACCTCAATGTGAGTGACACATTATCTATTTACTTACCACTAGTCACCTCAATGTGAGTGACACATTATCTATTTACTTACCACTATAGTCACCTCAATGTGAGTGACACATTATCTATTTACTTACCACTAGTCACCTCAATGTGAGTGACACATTATCTATTTACTTACCACTATAGTCACCTCAATGTGAGTGACACATTATCTATTTACTTACCACTAGTCACCTCAATGTGAGTGACACATTATCTATATACTTACCACTATAGTCACCTCAATGTGAGTGACACATTATCTATTTACTTACCACTAGTCACCTCAATGTGAGTGACACATTATCTATTTACTACCACTATAGTCACCTCAATGTGAGTGACACATTATCTATTTACTTACCACTAGTCACCTCAATGTGAGTGACACATTATCTATTTACTACCACTAGTCACCTCAATGTGAGTGACACATTATCTATTTACTTACCACTATAGTCACCTCAATGTGAGTGACACATTATCTATTTACTACCACTAGTCACCTCAATGTGAGTGACACATTATCTATTTACTTACCACTAGTCACCTCAATGTGAGTGACACATTATCTATTTACTTACCACTATAGTCACCTCAATGTGAGCTTTTGTAAAGCATGTGTAGCACTCATGCTCTGAGATGAGTGCTACAGGCAATTATGTAACAAACCTACAATATACGCATAATAAATCTAATAAATCTACAAGCTCATAGCGCGCCACCGAGTGGCGCGCTATGAATTTGTAGGTCTGCTAAAAATCTGTAAAATGTGCCTAAAATCTTTCCGAAAATTGTCATGATTTAGAAACTTTTTTTTTTTTTAATTCGACGTCAGGCCTGAATGGGTTTAATTTGCTTCCGTTTGGCCTGGCCTCAACAGGAGTACGCTGGTGATGGTCTGCGTACATTGGTCCTGGCATACAAGGACTTGGACAACGCCTATGTAGAAGACTGGGAACGGCGCCACCATGAGGCCAGCACTGCCATGGACGGACGAGAGGAGATGCTGGATGAACTCTACGAAGAGATTGAAAAAGACCTGATGGTTGGTTCCCACACGGACACGTCTATCTGTGCTGTAGCTACAGGATATAAAAGGAGGGATGAATGGATTTAAAATCAATTATTAGTTTGATTAACTGTTGAACCCCTAAATCTGTCTAATCTAGTTGCTGGGATCCAGTGCTGTGGAGGACAAGCTCCAAGACGGAGTTCCACAGACTATAGAGCAGCTAGCCAAAGCCGACATCAAAATCTGGGTGCTGACTGGCGATAAACAGGGTTGGTACAGAGATTATTGTTTTACGCACATAACGTGGTACCGGTGTTACATCTCATCTAATCTATTTTTTTCTTTTTACATGCAGTACATATTGTTGTCGTAAACGGGACAAGGTTTATCTCCATCCTAGCTCTCTCCTTTGGACCACAAGTTCATGGGTTCGAACCATAGACTGTAAAAAAGCGTTCGCCGGGTCTGATATGGACGTAAAATGAAGCCAGTCAGTCCTTGTATTATAAATCGCCATCTTTCTAGATCCGTTTTGGCCCAGCTGGCCATTGGCTAGCCCAGACAACGAGGCGGGACTTCCCCCCCTTCTTCTCTGTTGGTTTTTATTTTGACTCGAACGGGGGGTGGCTCCCGTTCATAGACTGTAACGGTAGCCATGCCCCTCAGAATATACGCGACTTTATGGTCCTTTTTTTAATAAATGGGACCATAATTTTCCAAAAAGAATATTATGACATGAGAAATTAGATTTTAAACTAGTGACTGGAAGCAGAAAGTAGTCATGACCATGTTTATTAAGGTAATACAGTCTAGGTGAAGTTGGGCCCGCCCCAAATACATGGACCTCTATGGGGATATGGGTTTTTTTTGGGCCCAATGACAGCGCCACAACAGGCCATTATATGAACTTTCAGGATGTCCCGATTTCCTTAGTGGCTTCACAAAATATCTGTCTGACTGCCCCCCTGGTTCGAACCAGGGCACGGCCAACTCAGAGTATGAGTTAGCACGGCTTTGTGCAGCAAGTCGTGCGGTATAAGTACTGGGAGCTGGTGGTAGGTATGGCGCTCCACCTCAGCAATCCATCTCCCAGGGGTTACCGGCTGATACCGACAATAAGCCACTCCCGACCTACGTCTTACTTCTTATCGGTACACATGTTCTAGGTATGTAACGATAATATATCGTATATCGATAGTAATCGATTCCATACTTTTTTAGGGGGTCTGGTAAATTATGGTGGGTGTGATATGAAATGTGTCCATCATATTCAAGTGGTTTTGGAGAAAAATGAGACAGACTCCATGCAGTCACTTTCAGTAGTATAGAAGCCTGCAGAGGGGAGCTGTGACTGTGACCAGGTGATGGTCGTTGATGCTCATTAATACATCAAGGAAGGCAATTATGTTTCTGCACTGTGGAATAGGTCTACATCTATCCTAAGATGCTATCAAAGAAACCTTTTTTTTTTTTTACATGTTAACTCGGTTAGCTAGGTTCTAAACAAGAAAGCATGTTTACAGTTGTTGCACAGAAATTAAGTAATTTTACATGAAAAGTAATGCTGCTTTTGCAATGTAGTTAAATAAAAATAAAATTTGAGGAAAAAAAAACTGGGGGGGGGGGGAGAGATAAATCATTAAAAAAAGATTTGTCTGGAAAACATTCTGTGTTTAAAATATCGTGAAAAATCGTATTGTGAACCTCATATCGTGATGCGTATCGTGAGTTGAGTGTATCGTTACATGCCTAATATATGTTCGTTGTGTTTTTGAGACAGAGACGGCAGAGAACATTGGCTACTCGTGCAACTTGCTGAGGGAGAAAATGAACGACGTGTTCATCGTGGCTGCCAACACTCCTCAGGCAGTGAAAGAAGAACTAGAGTAAGTTTATGTCTTTGAATTAAAATGATAAAAGGCTAAATTAAGAAACCAATTTGTGTATGTAATTTGTAAGATAGGAAAAGGAGGGCTTCTAAGGTCATATAAGAAATGGAACAACATATTTTTAGATAAGGGTCGGCGCCGGCGGCCAAATACAGATATTCTTTGGGGTCCTTCACATGAAATAGGTTGAGCACCACTGACATAGAAACATCTGGGTTTTTCAGAAAAATGTCAAGGATTTTGAAGACATTTTTAAAATGTCGACGTCAGGCCTAAACGTGTTCTAAAACACAACCGGTCCTTTGCTATGTGTTAAGGAACGCAAGACGGAAGATGTGTCCGGATGCACCCGATCAGCCACACGTGGTCACAAGTCGTGCGGGTCTGTTCTGGCGCATCAAGCAACAGAGGGTGGAGGACGAGCAGGTGGAGGGAGAGTATGCCCTGGTCATCAATGGACACAGCCTGGTAAGGTCACAGTCAGAGTCACTGTGAACTGGACACAGCCTGGTAAGGTCACAGTCAGAATCACTGTGAACTGGACACAGCCTGGTAAGGTCACAGTCAGAGTCACTGTGAACTGGACACAGCCTGGTAAGGTCACAGTCAGAATCACTGTGAACTGGACACAGCCTGGTAAGGTCACAGTCAGAATCACTGTGAACTGGACACAGCCTGGTAAGGTCACAGTCAGAATCACTGTGAACTGGACACAGCCTGGTAAGGTCACAGTCAGAGTCACTGTGAACTGGACACAGCCTGGTAAGGTCACAGTCAGAATCACTGTGAACTGGACACAGCCTGGTAAGGTCACAGTCAGAGTCACTGTGAACTGGACACAGCCTGGTAAGGTCACAGTCAGAGTCACTGTGAACTGGACACAGCCTGGTAAGGTCACAGTCAGAATCACTGTGAACTGAAATCCCATAAGAGAATATATATTCTTTCGGAACGTTTTTAACTAAAACAATTGCTTCTTGGGGGGGGGGGGGTACAAATTTCCATATATTTTTGGGGGTCCTCGACATGAAAACGCTTGAGAACCGCTGACATAGAAACATGGGTTTTAGAAGACATTTTGTAGAATCGTCCTCAGGTCTAAATGTGGCCCACGCGTATGTCGGACTATAGCGGGATGTCGGACTAAGGGCCGATTCATACTCCTATTTTACCGCTGTAGTGCCGAAATGATTTCCCCCTTTTTCCACCATGTCTCAAACCCAGGCCTACGCTCTGCAAAAAGACCTGCAGGTGGAGCTGCTGAGGACGGCCTGCATGTGTCAGACGGTGATCTGCTGCAGGGTCACCCCTCTGCAGAAGGCCCAGGTCGTGGAGCTGGTGAAGAAGTACAAGCAGGCGGTCACCTTGGCCATCGGCGACGGGGCCAACGACGTCAGCATGATCAAAGGTAAGCGGGGTTTAACATAGAACATGTTTGGAGGGGCTTCTGTCTATATAATACATTATACATTACAATAGATCCGCTTTTGCACAACACTCTTCTACAACGAAGTAGTGCACTGGTTGCACCCAAAGTGGTCTCCGGGGACCCCCAGGGGTCCTTGAGGGAGTTCCAGGGGGTACCCAGCTAAATGATAGTTTGGACCCTTATGGGTCCATTTGGTTCCATTTGTACACTCTCAGAGTTAAATTAACATTGATTTTACAATATAAATCGGGGGTCCCAGAGATAGAAATGACATTAAATGGGGGTCCGTAGACTAATGCATGTCAAACTGGGGGTCTTTGAAATGGTTGAGAATCACTGCTAGAGCTGTCGAAATCTTCTCTTATGGGGGGGGTCCCTGGCATATATTTTCCAAATGGGGGTCCGCGGGCTCATTGGTGTCAATTTGGACGTCCTTGACATGAAAAGGTTTGAGAAGTAGTGCATTCATTTACCAAAAAACAATTGGAGAATTGGAGATGCAAGGTGTCTTTCTACACAACAGCAACACCATCTACTTATTGCTCTTTCTATTTGTACCCTCTCCATCTCGGACCCCCCCCCCCCCCCCCCCACAGCGGCCCATATAGGTGTGGGTATCAGTGGTCAAGAGGGCATGCAGGCGGTGCTCTCCAGTGACTTCTCCTTCGCCCAGTTCCGGTACCTGCAGCGCCTCCTGCTGGTGCACGGGCGCTGGTCCTATCTGCGCATGTGCAACTTCCTGCGCTACTTCTTCTACAAGAACTTCACGTTCACCTTCGTGCACTTCTGGTACGCCTTCTTCTGTGGGTTCTCCGCTCAGGTGAGTGAGAGGCGACACGCGTCGTGTGTGCTTGATCACGACGGGAGATGGTCCCCCTGCCATTTAGGCCTGACGTCGGAAATGTTCACTTTTCTGAAATGTTGCTGTATCAGTGGTGCTCAATATTTCACGCCAAGGACCCCAAAAATGATATGTAATTGGCCACCGACCCGTATCTGAAAATATGTTGTTCCAGGGACCCCCTCCCCCCAGAAGCAAAGATTTGAGTAAAAAAACGCTCGCTCTGAAAGATTATATATTCAAAGATTTGCGCCACATTTTCACGATTTTTCAAAAATAGCAGACCTACAGCTATGAGCCTGTAGATCTGCTATTTTTCAATAGCTAAAGTGTAACATAATGCTTAAAACATCAAAAGGGGTTCCCACCCAGAATGGGTTAAATTCAGGGTGTAGCTGATACTTATTGGGACAGCTGTTGCCTGTTTTCATCATGTACACTGTCCTATCAATAAACCTTCATCACAATATAAATTAGAAATGGTAACTACATAGGATATTAGTAGAGTAATATTATAAGATATAACCTAAAACAAGTACCGGTAGTAATAGGCAATAGTGAAAAGATGCTTTGCATTTATAAAAAAAAGTCACGCTGTGTGTGTGTGTGTGTGTGTGTGTGTGTGTGTGTGTGTGTGTGTGTGTGTGTGTGTGTGTGTGTGTGTGTGTGTGTGTGTGTGTGTGTGTGTGTGTGTGTGTGTGTGTGTGTGTGTGTGTGTGTGTGTGTGTGTGTGTGTGTGTGTGTGTGTGTGTGTGTGTGTGTGTGTGCGTTTCCCCTACACCTTTCTTTTGTTAAATGCAGACTGTATATGACGAGTGGTTCATCACATTGTACAATCTGGTTTACACGGCTCTCCCTGTACTTGGTATGAGTCTCTTTGACCAGGTAAGACAAGAAAGAAAGAGTGCACACATTGTGTTACAACTGTACGAAATGCAAAAGTATTCTGAACACTTTGTGTCCCAAATACAATGACAGTATAATGTCTCTGTTTCTGTTAGTGTGTACGCCTGTACGGCATATTGTGTGTATACTGTACTGGTGCTAATGTTTTGTGTAATGTATATTCTCTAAAGAAAGAACATACTCTTGTATATTTCTCTCTGTTCATCTTCTCACTCCTTCCGTCTATCCTTTGTTCTCCTCTCTCTCCCTTGCCCTTTCTATCCCATGGACCGTCCCCTCACTCTCTCTGTATCCTATATATATATATATATATATATATATATTCCCCTCTCATTTCTCTGCCTTTGTTCCAAGCCTCGGTCCCAGGCTTACTTATCTGCGAAAAGAAAAGCTTGGTCACAATGTAAGGCAGAGAAGCTATCGGCGGACGTATCCTCTGGAATATCCGCCAGATGTATTTCCCCCGGATACGATATTTTCCCGACCAATCGCAACGCTTGTTTCATTCGCGGAGAATGTAAACTGATTTGCAAAGCATCAACGTCATTTCCTTGGGCAATACTTCCGCAAAAATCCTGCAACTTCCGCTGATATAGTCTTTTCAGCGTAGGTCTTGCCCAGGGTGCTTTGTTCCACATTCTCCCCCTGCTCTCTCTCTCTGGCTTTAAAGTCGTAGTCTCTTCAATAGTTTACATTTAGTTTGAGTCACATTTTAGTCACCTGGAATGTGTTAGTCTAGTTTTAGTCGACTAAAAGAATATTTTGATGGGCCTTGATGCCGTCGTAAAGGCTGTTTTTACACTTGCTGAAAATAGCAGATCTACAAGCTCACAACGCGTCGCAGCGGCTATTTTCAGCATACAACCAAGTGTAAAATGACTTATATGGATCTCTTGTCCACTAGTCAACATTTTAGTCTAGTTTGTATTTGTTGACGAAATTGTCAGTATAGTCTTTAGTTTTAGTCATCATAGCTTAGTTTTCATTTAGTTTCCATTTTTTTCCGTCTTAGTTTTGACTTTGTACTATCTGGCCACTTCTTGCAGGACGTGAACGACCGGTGGAGCTTCCAGTATCCTCAGCTCTACGTTCCCGGGCAGCTCAACCAATACTTCAGTAAGAAGGCCTTCGTCCGCTGCATGATGCACAGCGCGTACAGCTCCCTCATCCTCTTCTTCATCCCCTGGGCGACCATGCGCGACACGGTCCGGGACGACGGCAAGGACATCGTAGACTACCAGTCCTTCGCCCTGCTGGCCCAGACGTGTCTGCTCATTGCCGTGAGCATCCAGGTGAGAGGACTGACCATAGAAGTTTTCGCGGCAGTGGCGTACTTGAGTACACATTTCCAGGTGCTTTTACTTACTACTGGAGTACTTCCGATTTTCAATACTTTTGGGTTGGCCCACCTTGTGGAGCGCATGCTATTAAGGTTCAGTAGCCTACTTATGTCAGTCAGGCTTCGGAAAATCTCACTCCACTGACACATTGTCCGTTGTACTTGACTGATTACATCAGACGTGAGGTGCACTAAGGCAAGTACTGCGGCATGGTCAAGCTGTACATCTCCCATGCTCTGGTCGGACTCTTCTCTCAGGGTACCTCTTGTCCTATATGTATAGCTCCCAGCCTTATGTATAAGGATTATTTTTATTTGTTTCATGGTTGTTTTGTCTGTACAGTATATGTTTGAGTATAGTTTCATGTTACAAGGTGGACCACAATGGAAACAAGCAAAGGCTTTTTTGTGTCTAAGTCCATTTGCCGTTTTCTTTTTTAAATGATGTACTTTCAAATCTGCTCTGAGGCTCTTTGCTGCTTGGTCCTTCCCCACCCCTCTCTCTCCCTGTAATGTAACTATCTGACTAAAGCATGAAAATGTCTAAAACAATCAAACAAAAACAAGAATTCTCTTAATAGGGAGACACACAAATCACACGAAATCACTTCAAATGGGCGGGTTTTCTGCCAAATACATATATTTACACAACATGTTTGACCACTGGTATACTGCATTTGTGTCACTCAAGAATGTCAAGATAGCTTGTATGTATGTGTGTGTCTTGCTTCTTAAAGCTGTGCCTGGACACCCACTATTGGACAGCGGTGAACCAGTTCTTTGTGTGGGGCAGTCTGTCTGCTTACTTCGCCATCACATTCACCATGTACAGCAACGGAATGTTCTTCATCTTCACCTCAACTTTTCCCTTCATAGGTGAGTGGCACATGGGCCAATGTACAACTTATTTCAACTAAACTAAACTGTGTTTTAAACCAGTGTTGATTTTGTCGACTAAAGCTAAAGACGGAAAATGTCCGTCGACGTACCTTTTTCCACTTTGAAAACTAAATGGAAACTAAATGAAAACTAAGCTATGACGACTAAAACTAGGACTAAATATACTGACAATTTCGTCAACAAATAAAAACTAGACTAAAATGTTAGGAAGGGACTAGTGGAGACAGTATGTCACGAGGAAAGCTTTAAAGAATGTCAACCGAAAATAGCCAATCTCACGCCGCGTTGTGGGTTATGGTTATGGTTGCAGATCTGCAAATTTAGTTGAGAGATTTGGTGTAGAAGTGGTTAAACCAAAATTATCTACAGTGGCTAAATTCAAAATATTGTATATACTGTAGTACAAATATAGTATTCTGAGGCACCCTTGGGCTTGTGTCAAGGCACCCTTAAGTGTCACGGCACCCACTTTGAGAAACTAAATAGTAGACAACACTTGTCTGTACTGTGTAAGCAAACACCTTAGGGAGGTGTTTATGGATCTTAAGAGTCCATATCCAAGTGGAACTTTCCACTAGACTATAGAGTGCATAAATCAAAACAATTATGCCTAGCACATAATATCATAGAGATGGTAAATAGTTTCAAGAATATTTGAACAGTACCATCAGGACTTCTTACTATATGTCAGGGTTCCCCAATAGGCGGCCCGCGGGCCATTTGCCCCAATGAATTTTCAGGGCAAGACCTCGACCTTGCGCGTGCGGACTCGGCCCCCAGTCAAAATATGGCCCTTGAGGAAAATTAATTGGGGAACTCTGCTGTATGTTATGTGGTTAAACATTTTGAATATTCTACCCCCCAAAAAAAACAATAGCTGATCTACATGTTTGCGATGCGTTGTGATCTGATAATAAAATACGACGCAGACATCGAGGCTAACCCATCTGATCCGTTATCCATGCTTGGTAAACATCAGGTACGGCTGCAAACTCTTTGAACCAACCGAACGTGTGGCTGACAATTCTGCTCACCTCCACACTCTGTGCTCTCCCTGTGGTGGCCTATCGCTTTGTGCTCATTCAGCTGTCACCAACCATCAATGACAAGGTGAGTGAACTACCGGTAACCACTTTATTAAACCATTGACCACAGCCCGGCCTCACCATTAGATGAACCGTTTTTTTTTCATGATTTAAAAAAAAGAAAAAAAGAATGTCGACGTCAGGCCTAAACGGGTTAAAAATATGTATCTATTGTAAATTAACCCATTTTGGGTGGGAACCCGTTTTGGTGTCAGCATTATGTTGTGCTTTAGATATTGAAAAATAGCAGATCTACAAGCTCGTAGCGCGCCACCGAGTGGCGCGCTACGAGCTTGTAGCTGCCTGCACAAGAAACTTCATTCCATCTCTGTTGCCCATGAGTCTCCGTCCAGCCGTGACGTCACGCAGTCACCACAACAAACCACACGTGCGCCCTGTCTGTCTGAGAGCCTTAAGGCTCATACATAGTCTGGATTTACGGTGGTGGGGTGACCACCGAACTACAACATGACGTCACGAGCCGCGGTGAAGAGCAAACCACCGCCACCGCTCCAGCCCTTCTCTCTGTTTTTACTCACCACCGCTCAACGTTATTTCAGCTCCGGTGGTCAGCTCACCACCGGAGCGGTGGTCACCTTACCACTGAAAATCCAGACTATGAATAGGCCTTTAGTCAAAGCACCTCATTCCGTCAGCATACCATCTCATCTTAAATGCGCACTGTTTAACTCCCGTTCTCTCATCCTCAAGGAATCCATTATCAACAACTACATCACTGACAAAAAACTGGATTTTATATTCATCACTGAAACCTGGCAAAAACCCCAGGAATACATTACACTAAATAAATCTACCCCCTCCGGCTATTCCTATATGGACAAGCCCCGCCTGGACGGGCGTGCCGGTGGTGGTATTGCTGTCATCCACCAGCTTAAAGGACCTATAACATAAAATTCAACTTTTTCCATTTCTTTTGTGTTTTTGGGGCTCCCATATGTGTTTTCTATCCCCACAAATAACCAATTTTGAACAATCAGGCTTTCATATCATATGGGTGTTTTAATGGAAATTGCTCTCAGGAACAGCTCAACTGATTTTGGTCTCATCGTGATGTCATCAATGTCACCCTACTTTGTATAATTCTTCCTCTCCTCAGTCTTCAGTTCCAAATTTATGATATGCAGATTATTTAATATTTGAGTCATTATAATACTGATG
Source organism: Protomyctophum parallelum (assembly GCF_964188405.1). Lineage (NCBI taxonomy): Eukaryota > Metazoa > Chordata > Actinopteri > Myctophiformes > Myctophidae > Protomyctophum > Protomyctophum parallelum. The sequence continues at coordinate 15,120,349 of NC_139713.1, forward strand.
CTAGATAAAAACCAGGCTTGTTTCCATTCCATGCCAGCTTGGAAAATTAACAATGGTGGACATTTTAAACAAAGTGGAAATGCTAATTTGGAACTGAAGACTGAAGAAGAGGAGGAATTATACAAAGTGGGGTGACATTGATGACATCACGATGAGACCAAAATCAGTTGAGCTGTTCCTGAGAGCAATTTCCATTAAAGCACCCATATGATATGAAAGCCTGATTGTTCAAAATTGGTTATTTGTGGGAATAGAAAACACATATGGGAGCACCAAAAACACAAAATAAATTGAAAAAGTTGAATTTTATGTTATAGGTCCTTTAACATAAAATTAACCAAAATCCCCATCCAGCCCCCACCATCATTCGAATCCCTCACTTTTAAACTATCCGGCCCCAAACCCCTGGTCATCGCAGTCATTTATCGAGTCCCCAAACCCAACCCATCTTTTCTCTACGACCTATCAGGATTTCTCACACAACTGTGTTCCATATCCCCATCTGTCACACTCCTGTGTGACTTCAATTTCCACGTGGAAAAATCCACTTGCACTGCTGCTTCTGAATTTATGAACATCCTGACACTATTCAATTTCACTCAACACATCGATTTCCCTACCCATATTAAAGGCCATACCCTCGACCTAGTCTGCTCCACCAACTCCAGTATCAGCCAAATATCTAGCACCAATTTTGGTGCTACCATCTCAGATCACTTTGCCATAGACTTCCACATTGACACCCCCACCCCCCACGAGAAGCTAAAACGCACCATAAAGTTTCGGAAGTTAAAATCCATCAACTCCTCGTCTCTCTCCGTATCCCTCTCCGACGCCATCTCCATCTCCTCCTTCACACAGTCTGACTCCCCCACCGAACTGGTTAACATATTCAACACCACACTCTCCTCCTCCCTTGACCAGCTTGCACCCGTTCAAACCCGTTCTGTCTCATTCACCCACACTGCTCCCTGGTTCACGGATGAACTCAGCAGCCTCAAATCCAAGGGCCGGCAGCTTGAAAGGCTATCCAAGAGGACAGGGCTCACTGTCCACTCCGACATGCATAAACGGCATATGCAGCTCTACAAGGACACCATCAACTCCACCCGCACCTCACACTACTCTGGAATCATTCAGTCAGGCAGTGGCAACCCCAGAGTACTTTTCTCCACAATAAACAAACTACTCAAACCCATGGACACCATTTCCCACTCCTTCACCACTGAAAAATGCAATAACTTCCTAACCTTCTTTCATGAGAAAATCAACAATATTCACAGCCAGCTGGCCACCCCTCCCCCCCCCCCCCCCCCCCCCCCCCCCTGGACCTGAACCTGAGCCTACCATACCCACTACACACTCCTTCTGCTCATTCACTGACATCTCACCATCTGAGCTGTCAACTGTCATTGCAGGCATGAAATCCTCAACCTGCTCCCTGGACCCCCTCCCCACCTACCTCCTCAAGGACTGTCTCCCCACTCTCTCACCACTCATCACTAAAACAATAAACTCCTCCCTTTCCTCTGGTTTCGTTCCCCCTTCCCTAAAACTTGCCTCCATCACACCGATCCTAAAAAAACCCGGCCTCGACCCTGACTCCCCCAATAACTACCGATCTCAAACCTCCCATTTCTGTCAAAAATTCTGGAACGAGTCGTCGCAAACCAAATCACTGCATACCTGGAAACAAACCACCTCTATGAACAATTTCAATCCGGCTTCCGCACCAAACACAGCACTGAAACTGCCCTCCTCAGAGTCACCAATGATCTCCTGCTATCTGCTGACACCGGTTCACTCAACATCCTCATCCTCCTTGACCTCAGTGCCGCCTTCGACACCATTCACCACTCCATACTCATCTCACGCCTCAAATCCACCCTTGGAATCACTGACACTGCCCTCTCCTGGTTCCAATCATATTTCACTGACAGACAGCATTTTATTTCCATCAATAACTGCCAATCACTCACGTCACCTGGCTGTCACCCACGGCGTCCCCCAAGGTTCAGTACTTGGTCCCCTTCTCTTCATCCTCTACATGCTCCCCCTTGGCCAGATACTCCGCACTCATGGTCTCCGCTTCCACTGTTAAGCCGATGACACTCAACTATATCTCCCCGCCAAAACCATCACCCCCACCACCCACTCCACCCTCACCTCCTGCCTGACTGACATCAAAACATGGATGCAAACAAACTTTCTAAAACTCAACTGCAATAAATCTGAAATCATCATCATTGGCCCCGACTCCCTCACCCGCTCCTCTCATGACTTCTCCCTCACCATTGATGGCTCCACTGTCACCCCCTCCACCCGAGTCCGCAACCTTGGTGTCATCCTTGACCCCACCCTCTCCTTCCAGCCCCATGTCAACCAGATCACCAAAACCGCCTTCGAAATGTTCAAAAGCACACTCAAAACCCACCTTTTCAAACTGGCTTTCCCTACATAACCCCCCCCCCCCCCCCCCCCACACACACACACACACACACCTACCTTTCTTGTTTGTCCCTCTTTTGATTTTGATTTCTAGTTTTTAACCTTTTAAACCTTTTTAAATAGTTTTAATAGTTTTCTAATAAATATGTCTGAACTTCTTTCTGTAAAGCGACGTTGGGTACCCAGAAAAGCGCTATATAAATCGTATATATTATTATTATTATTATTATTTTAGGTCTGCTATTTTTGAAAATCGAAGAACGACTGACATAGAAACATAGCTTTTTCAGAAAACTGTCAGGATGTAGAAGACATTTTTAGAATCTGATCTCAAGTCAAAATGGGTTAAACTATAATAATAATCTCTGCCCAATCCCTCTGTGTAGGTGAGGTACAAGGTACAAAGGGAGGCCATACCGGCGCCGGCTCCTCGCAGAATCCCCGTCCGACGGATCAGCACGCGTCGGTCGGGTTACGCCTTCTCCCACACGCAGGGCTACGGCGAGCTGGTGACGTCCGCGCGGTTCCTGATGAGGCGACCTCAGAAGACACGGCCGGCACTGTTCACCCACACGGACTCCCCTCTCTCCCAGAGCCAGCCGCAGCACTACCGCACCATCGCAGAGGAGCACGAAGAACCGGCGCAAAGCACTTAGAAAAGGGTACGAGGGCTTTAGACCTCACTCACACCTAAAAAAACCACCCGTCTTGTGTCTTGTCCGTGTTTACTATTTCACATGGAAGTCACATGGTTTGACCAAACATTTTTGTTTGATGGGGGGGGGGAGGCGGCAGAACACAGCCATCAAACAAAAATGTTTGGTCAAAACGTGTGACTTCCAGCATTGGGGGGGGGGGGGGGGGGGGGGGGGGGGGGGGCATTAAACACGGACAAGACACACGACACAGACAAGACAGGTGTATTTTAGGTGTGAACGAGGCCTTAGGTGTGAATGAGGCCTTAGGGGGGATGTTTTTGTTGTTGTTTTTGAGGGGGGGGGCTTCAAAATGAGGGACCTATTAAGCGGCACCCTTGCTTGTTTGGCATATGGCAGTGGTTCTCAACCTTTTTTCACCAAGTACCACCTCAGAAAATATTTGGCTCTCCGGGTACCACCATTATGACGTTAAAATACTTCAAACAAATACAGTAGCGTATATACACCTAACCTATCCCATCCTATTCACACAGGAGGGAGATTTGAACGGCACTAATTTGTGCTGGGACCTCAACACCGGCCTGGATGTCGACTCATTAGTGCTGTAAGTCTGTTTGACTACGAGACGTCCCACCAGCTGTTTCTACTGTACGTGCAGCTGCTGCTGGTCAAAATATTCTCCTTACACTTCCTATAGTTCCATTTTAAGCCACTGCGTTGCCACCGTTTAGTTTGTTGTGATCCGTGAACGCATCGTCGGCAGTGCTCGGCACAAAGCCAACAACAAAACTCCCCTCCGCGCGCGCACACACACACACACACACACGCACACGCGCGCGCACCTTTGTCATGTTCAGGAAGATTTCTGGTACCACCAGAGGAGCACTACTGGTATAATTAACAGGAACACAGCCCGAGTTGGTTGAATGAATGTAAGCCTGCTGCCTGGATGTCTGGCGTCCGAGACAACCCTGTAAAACTATCTTTGATTTAACTGCTTATTATTTTTTAATGGACGCATGTGCATGCAGGAAGTCACTGTGAAAATTACTAGCCCCTGGCCTGGACACACTTAGATGTTATGAGATTTATTTGACTCGGAGACCTGATTTTTATTTTATTTTTGTTTATCACCTGATTGCGGTGGCTGATCCCATAATGATGCCAACACTACCACAGACTTCAAAACAAAGGATGCCTTTTATACTATTTCTCTGAATGCCCAAGTGACCTGTTAGTGTTGGAATTAGGCAAAGGGGCCAGTGATTGTAGTTTATATTGATGCACTGTATATGATGAACTTCTTATATCATTGTCAAAATGTTATTTTATTTTTACTCTGAAAACCATCTTGGGATTCATACTTTACAATTTAGGCATTTAGCAGACTTAATCCAGAGCAATTTACATTAAGCAAGAACAAAAAAAGCATTTTTCATGAAACATGCGTAAGCTATAAGAACGTAACAGTGGTAGTATGTAATTGTAGTATGACTTGAAATTAATCGTCCTCAATATTGTTTTGTTTTTGTTTTTGTTTTTATAAACTTCACAACATGTTCATTTCATAGTGTCTTGTGCTTATTAACATTTATTGAAATCAGACTTTGGTCTTTGCTAATTTTGCTTTATCACAACAACCAGGATCCACATTTAGTCCTACTAGGTAGGATCAAGGATAAACTAGTAGCTGGGCAGAGATTAATTATTTGGTGAATTATTTCCCCCTATACTGCAGAAAGTTACATTTAAAATTAAGATTTTGTTTTTTTACAGACTAATACTGAATATTTCCAAAAGAAATACATAGGCCTGTGGGCCTATTGGTAGCCGCAATTTGCAACTCTCGATTGTTTTTAAATAATGGGATTAATCTAGAGTTGCAATAGCCTCCATTGACTTCCCACTCATCCAATTAGCGTTTGCAATCTGCTTGTATTAAACAACGTTAAACTCACCAACATTGCAGCTCTAGGCCAAGCTTGAATTATCCTCTTTCAATCTGCCGAGCTTTTGTTTCATAACCGTAGACATGTCATGAGCTACTTAATTCTGTCAAGAAATTCTGTGCAGGTGATTCTTTTTCTAAGTGTTGGAGTTTGGAAGCAAATTGGATGAATGGGGAGTCAATGGAGGGTATTGCAACTCTAGATTAATCCCATTGTAAAAAAGTTGCAAATTGCGGCTAGGCCTATTAGTAGCGTATCATCAGTGAATGAGACTATTTTCGGCTTATCATTTTTAAGCACCTGTCATCTTGATAAAATAAAAAATAAATAACATTATTGTAACAATGTGACTGGCACTGCACTGATATTAATAAAAGTGAATTTTATGTAATGGATAATTATATACGTATACGTGTTACAAATCGGAAATTGCACACTGTTAAAGGACCACTTCACCACTTTTCAACCTATCTTCATATAATAGGTCCTCACCAATAATCATGATAAAATGGCATGATTTTTTCCTACTCACCCCGCAGGCAGACCTTCGCGCACAGCCGCGCACGTTTTCGGCTGCGCACAGCTTCAAAACCGGGTTTTTAGACAGCTGGTGGATGGAAAAGAAGCTCCACCTCCGCGGCTGACTGACGCGGAGGAGAGCGTTTCCGGGAATCTGTCCGTCGCGTCAGTCAGCCGCGGAGGTCTTCTTTTCCATCCACCAGCTGTCTTAAAAGCCGGGGTTGACGTCGGGCGTCAGGTTCTTCTGACGCGGCTGTGCGCGAATATGTGCCTGCGGAGGAGGGCTGTCTGGGCAGTTCAGAAACTCATCCACCAGTGACATCGTTAGGCAGATTTATTTTAAATATATAGGCCTATTTAGATTTGTTTATCGTGAGAACGATGGCTTCCATTTTCGCATTGGAACTTTTCAGTAATAGAAATCCTGCAGTTTCTATTAGCTTGGATTTCCCATCGATGATGTCACTGGTGGACAGGTTTCTGAAGTGCCCACAGCGGCACAGCCTATGAGAGACAGACTGAGTAGGACAAAAAAAACATTAGTGAGGACCAATTTGAAAAGTGGAGAAGTGGTCCTTTAACCACTAACCAGACAAATACAACCATACATACAGTCAAACTGTGTTTCCTTTTTTCCTAGTGTTTCCTACCAGTGTATTATCATTTTAAATGATATCACCTATCTCCTATCACCTCCCAAAACCCTATAGTCTATCCCTGTTCTCCCTTGCTCTATAACTCTATTGTTCTACCACACGGTGGCGGTATTGACTTCCAACATGTAAGCCACACACACACACACACACACACACACACACGCACACATCACGGCAAGTGAAGTCTCCCACTTCACTGGCAGTAACGCAAAACCACGTGCACTTGCACAAATACATACACAAGTGCTGTTGCCCCAATGCCAACTCTCCCCCCACCCCCCTCTCTCTCTCTCTCTCTCTCTCTCTCTCTCTCTCTGTGTGTGTGTGTGTGTGTGTGTGTGTGTGTGTGTGTGTGTGTGTGTGTGTGTGTGTGTGTGTGTGTGTGTGTGTGTGTGTGTGTGTGTGTGTGTGTGTGTGTGTGTGTGTGTGTGTGTGTGTGTGTGTGTGTGTGTGTGTGTGTGTGTGTGTGTGACTGAGTGGGTTGTGCTCAGCTCACTCAATTTCAATGCACTCACTGGCTGGCGCTTTATACTACGCTGAGTACGCTCATCGTGCTCGTCTAGACTAGAGACTAGAGAGAGAGAGATGCGGTCTAGAGATTTGAGATTTCTGACCCGTGACCAGATTCGGGTGGAAATTGGAATATGAGCGTCTCCGGAGGTGCTGGGGACAGCGGACACCACAGGGGAGCCGAGGAGCGAAGCCCTTTACAGTTACAGGTGAGGTGAACTGCTATAGCCCGGCGGCAGAAAAGTTATTTTGAGCGCGTGTTCAGTTCAGCTGTTATTGTTACTTTGTTTGTTGCCATTAGGAGGATATTTATTTATCTGTAGGCCTATAAAAATAACGCAATTACACTTCAGAAGTGTGCACTGTGTATCTTTTTAGGTGATAAATGTCTGCCGGTAGGCGTTAAATCAATTAAGGCTAAAGATTTTACCAGCTGTTTCACACATTAGTGTAATATTAATTCAGCTGTTACCAATAATAGGCTGATTAAAGCTTAAAGGAAAGCTCTGTTACCAAATGTAAGTTAGGCTACTTTGAGGTGCACATATTATATTATATTTTATTATATTAGGCCTATATTATATTGAACAGAGTTATTATTATTATTATTATTATTAGTATTATTATTAAAGTGGGGTCCGGGGACCCTGCAGGGGTCGTTGAGTGGGTTCCATAATGATCACCAGCTAAATTAGGCACAATTTAACCACAAAAACAAAACAATGAAGGGAAAACTTACATCATGTCATATTGTCTCTTTATTGTTAATGGCATTTAATGTTTTGTTGGCACAGTTTGTTTTACATCACCATTACATCACCTGATCAACATGAGTTAGACTTTAATATATTAGCGCCCCTCACTTCACATGTGTGGGATTTTTCCCCCCTTATTGGTTGTTAATGGTATGGTCACATATTATGCGAAATTTATGTGAAAATTACTCAACACTAGACCTGTACGTTCCCATCGGCCATCGGCCTGCTTGAGAACGATGCAACTTGGGAACCTAATAATACCCGTTGTCAACTTGTCATAGCACCCGTTTTAATCTGTCTGTGTCACACATGGAGATCTCTGTATCTGCCGGTCTGCCTGTACCTGAAGAGTGCAAACTGATTGTGGCGGTTCTGGAGAGCTGTGGGTCCGACCGACTCGATACCGGGCACTGCACTCCCTGTGGGGGTGTGGAACGCATGTGTCTAATTTGAAGTCGGTGGGGCAAACAGTTCTCGAGTTATGTGCATTACAACCGTACACACACACACGCACGCACGCAGAGTCTCAGACAGAGATATGCAAGTTAGCATCCGGCAGTTTCCACATGTTGGAGACCCATACTCAACATTTCTAACATAAAACTTTGGTGTAGCCTACTCCTGGGTTCACATTCTGGCAAGTGGACTACCTTGTGAAGTGAGGGGCGCACCAAGGCCAGTGTTTATATCAGCCACATCACGTCTTACGTTGTCATTTACTTCCCTAAACTAACATTAAAAGTCCATAGACTTGGCTGCCACATGACGTAGTTTTTGGAAAGCCATGCAGCCTTAAAAAAATCACACCTGTGTGAAGTATAGGGGCGCTCTTATCACCATACATCATGACGTAAAATTCACACAATGACGTAAAATTGTCCATTCATTGTCAATGGGAATGTAATGTTTGTGTAGGACAAAGTTTGTGCACACACACCAAAAGCTGGACATGGGAGGGGCCAGTGACCCTCCCGTGTGTGTGTGTGTGTGTGTGTGTGTGTATATATATATATATATATATATATATGTATATATATATATATATGTATATATATATAGATATATAATATACACAAAACAATAAATTGCCTTACATCCCCAAAACAGGGACACCAGGTTGAAAGTGGTTACTGTAGTTTCACTATAATTTCACCAGGTAATTAGGTAATGCAATAGAGCACTGAAGTCCTGACGTCACTCGCTCATCCCCTGGTTCACGGAAGTAATGTCTCTATGGAGAATAACATGGGCTCATCTTTAAAAAAAAAGCATTGTTGTCCAAAAATAAAAAAGCTGTCTGAGCGATATTGTCAGGGAGGTACGTCTCTGTATCGTTTACGACTGTCAGTCACTCATTCAGTAACATTAGCGTTTTCTCTCAGTCAGTTGATTCTTCATAATACATATGAGTGAAACCAATTTTTCTCAATAAAAGCTCTCGTAGCCTGTAGCTTTTATTGAGAAAAATCGGTTGGAGGGAAAAGGAATTTGCCGCCTGTTGTTCCTGCCTGTCGACTACAAAACAATACTACAACATGACGTAACGATATCATCCGCTCCCGACGATATGACAATGGAAATAATATGTACATGAACCCGTGGACTTGCGCCCTCTAGCGATATTGAAGTCAGACTTCGGTGCTCTATGCCACCTACCTACACCACACCACCTACCTACAGCATAGACAGCTGTAGCATTCTGTGTAGCCTATACTTAAAGGACCACTCATTTTCAACCTTATCTTTATGGCCTAATGGTCCACTCCTCACCAATTACTCCGTCTAGACAGTTATATGAAGATAAAGTTTAAAATGGGTGAAATCATGCTTCTTTTAATCCAATCTAACAACTAAGGTCCTTCTTTTAATCGGTTCCCTGTCTTCAAATGGGGGTCCGCGCCGGCGCCGCGACCTAATGCGTATCAATCTAGGGGCTCTTGACAGATAAAAGCCATGTCAAGAGCATGTGAGCAGAGTTGAGTTGGGTGGGGTGATTAAAGCTATTCGGATTTCTCGGAAATCCGAATTGCTTTGAATCACCCCAACAGTCTCTCTCTCTCTCTCTCTCTCTCTCTCTCTCTCTCTCTCTCTCTCTCTCTCTCTCTCTATCACTTCAATGATGCTTAGAGAACTTGCACAAGCGTCTCATTCCTGACCATGTCTCATGTAATATATAAATCAATAGGGTAATTTTGTTTTAATCTGTTTTATACGTAATTGAGAATTGATGTATGTTATTTAATTGTGTTTTATACTGATATTGATGTAACTGAATTAATGCAATTCATGTTCTGAATATGTTGTGTGTTGACCCCAGGAAGACTATAGCTGACTGCCATGGCATCAGCTAATGGGGATCCTTTTTCAAATAAACAAATACATAAACAAATAGATCAGAAATAGGAAATCCCTGCGCAAAGCCCACACTGTAGCCACGGATGTTAACTCGACATTAGGAACCTGTGTGCACTATACATAGTTTTTAAATAGACGTTTTAATTAAGTTTGAATAACCGTCTGCACGCTGAACGGCCCTTTAATTCCTCGTTTACATCCTGTTTACATGGAGTTTACGAGGGGCGGGGCAGATTTTTCCAGTGACTTCAGCCAAGTTCAGGGCGATAGAGACTATCATAAGATACGAAAGCAAAAGTCAGACGAGGATAGTGTTGAACAAAGACTACTAGCAAAAGAGAGAAGCAAAATCAGAAGAATAGTTCACAATTCACATATATCGGGTGCACGGTTATGGCAGAAATAGCATATTAGGAAAGAGCACTCCCTTTGATCCTCTCAGGCCATCTTCAGCGTGACACGCTGAAGATGGCCTGCAGGCTGAAATGTCTGTCGTGTATGATCTGCATGCTGGGGCTTATGTTATTATTAAATAAACAAGAAAATGTGCTGGTGATCTTTCCTTTGATCCAAGACTATAGTCTTATACCATGTGAATACTGTATATAGTATTAGTGGTGGATTTTCTTTTTATTTGACAATTAAGCCTCGAAACCACATTGGTACAGCAATTCGAGGATTGCCCTATAGTAGAAAGTCCTGACATTTTATGGCGTGGTAATCTTGTCAAGAATAGATTCCGAGCGGCGCTACTGAATCTGTCAGCAGGGGCATTCAGAACCTGGCGCGCCCCATATAGGAAGAGGAGGGCTGAACGGCCCGACCAAACGGGCCAACATCCTGTTATCCACATTCTATAGAGTGTCGCAGTCCCGCCCCCTTTCATGATGACGCCAGGCCCAGGAAATAATTCCCAATGCATTTTCCCCATAGACATTTCAAAAAGTATTTATTTAAAGACCTTTTAAGCGTCGTACGGAGCCAACTCGAGGCATCATGACAACAAACACAATATTTTGGACCAAACAAATAATTACAAAGAATAAAAACAACAACCTGCTGTTTTTTCTTCTTCTTTCTAATTACTAAACATTGTGTTTATTGTCATCACAGATTCGTCACGACAAGAGTTGGCTTTGTCTGCGGCGTAAGCGTCTTTAAATAAATACTTTTTGAAATGTCTATGAGGAAAATCAACAGGGAAGTATTTTACGGGTCTCTCGAGGGGGCGGGACTGCAACGCTCTATTGGGCATAGACATAAAGCTTGTCAAGCTTCCGCGTGTGTAACATAAGTCCCGGGAAAAGACGCGCTGTGAATGTGATTGGCCAGTAGTCACTTGAGTGACAGCGAGAGACGCCAATGTTGGCAATTTCTTTTGCCAATGGGTTCCCAGATTGATGGCGGCCACAGGTCAGGATAGGGCGTTGTGTTTATGCAAAAGTAGTCCAATCACAGCTCATGCCGATGTGCGCATGTCACCTCTCCGGCAATGAAAATCTTTTATAGCTGGAAAAGCTAAATTGGAAGTGAAACTAGTGGAAAAGCAATGTTGCTTCACCGCTCAACACGCAATGTGATTAGTAATTTAGTGCAGTTCATCAACTGCACACATACACAATAACTTGGATAGTTCAAGATTGGACAGTATGGGGCGCCATGCCGTTATTAAATAATGCTATATGATATCTGATTTAAGAAATAAATCATACAAGCTCATAGCGCGGCACTCGGTGCCCCGCTATGACCTATGTTTTCTACGAACTGACATTTGTAGAATCGGTCTCGGTCAAAGTGGGTTAATTGTCCCCACCAGGCGATTAGGTTTTATGTCCTGTGGGACTCTGGCTTTCTCTGGCTTTCCGTCCGTAAACATCTAATATCGGGCACCACTGTTAATGTAACTTTGCACGCACACTCTCAGTATAGGCCAAGTCAGAACGGGAGAGATTCTGGTTTAGGCCAGTGGTCCGGGGACCCCCAGGGGTCCTTGAGGCAGTTCCAGGGGGTCCCCAGCTAAATGATAGTTTGGAACCACCATGGAACCTTATGGGTCTGTAACTCTGAGAGTTGGTTCCATTTGTACACTCAGAGTTAAATTTACATTGATTTTACAACACAAATTGGGATCTCAGAGATAGAAATGGGGGTCCGTAGCCTATAATTCAGGTCAAACTGAGGGTCCTTGAAATTAAAAGAGCAGAGAAAAATCTTCTCTTATGGGGGACCCTGGCATATCTTTTCAAATGGGGTTCTGTGGGATAATTAGTGTCAATTTGGGGGTCCTTGACGTGAAAAAGTTTGGGAACCACTGGTTTAGGCACAAGTTCAACCCGGGGCGACACACCAATGAAAGAGGAAGAGCCTCATGGTGGCGCTGTAACAGTTTGCAACACAGCCCTGGGAAGGCAACACGGCCTGCTGGACAGTTTTCTAGTTCAGGTGTGTGGCGAGGGCCACTATAGTTCCATACTCACACCAGAGGGCCACTATAGTTCCATACTCACACCAGAGGGCCACTATAGTTCCATACTCACACCAGAGGGCCACTATAGTTCCACACTCACACCAGAGGGCCACTATAGTTCCATACTCACACCAGAGGGCCACTATAGTTCCACACTCACACCAGAGGGCCACTATACTGTAGTTCCACACTCACACCAGATGGCCACTATAGTTCCACACTCACACCAGAGGGCCACTATAGTTCCACACTCACACCAGAGGGCCACTATAGTTCCACACTCACACCAGAGGGCCACTATACTGTAGTTCCACACTCACACCAGAGGGCCACTATAGTTCCACACTCACACCAGAGGGCCACTATAGTTCCACACTCACACCAGAGGGCCACTATAGTTCCACACTCACACCAGAGGGCCACTATAGTTCCACAATCCACACTCACACCAGAGGGCCACTATAATTCCACACTCACACCAGAGGGCCACTATAGTTCCACACTCACACCAGAGGGCCACTATAGTTCCACACTCACACCAGAGGGCCACTATAGTTCCACACTCACACCAGAGGGCCACTATAGTTCCATACTCACACCAGAGGGCCACTATAGTTCCATACTCACACCAGAGGGCCACTATAGTTCCACACTCACACCAGAGGGCCACTATAGTTCCACACTCACACCAGAGGGCCACTATAGTTCCACACTCACACCAGAGGGCCACTATAGTTCCACACTCACACCAGAGGGCCACTATAGTTCCATACTCACACCAGAGGGCCACTATAGTTCCACACTCACACCAGAGGGCCACTATACTGTAGTTCTATACTGTATATCGGCTATTTTTGCTACTGTATATTTGAATTGAAATCCTGAATAGTTTTTTGTTTGCAATTTTTTTATTGGAATCCTGAAAAGTAACATTTTTATTTAATTTCAAATGCATTTAGTTATACTTATGTTAACTTTATGAATTTAAATGCAAACGCAATGAACATAAAAAACTTGAATTGTAACAGCTGAAATCAATAAGATATCAGTATTGTGATATTAACATGTGGGCCAGATTAAGTGAGCCCCCACCAGTTGCCCATGTATGTTCTAGTTTTTACTTGGGAGCTACTTTCAAAATGACCAGCTCAACAAGATCTACCCAGCAAAAAAATAATGTTATTCCATTACTGAAAATAGTTTAAACTGGACCTGAGGGGGCGTTACATGTAAGACAAACATACACGGAATGGGAAATGGAATTGGTCAGGTTTTTCTGTATATAACTTTGTAATACTGACGCTTGTGTGCAACACTCTTGAAAAAGGTATTGCTTTGTGGGTTTGAGCGGACATGCCCTTTTTGATGTCACTCAAACAAGTCACCTTAATCCAAGTGGCAGATACATTTCTTTAATATATTAAAATTGTATACAGTATATATACACAGCAGGCTTTGTGATGTACTGGTAGATCACGATCTATACCTTTTGGGCAGCCCTGTTCTATAGTTCATACCGAGTCGGTACTGAGCGTTCAGTGACGTATTATCGCTTGCCTTTTCTGTGGGAAAATCGGCTACATTGCTGTACAGACGGAGCATGCTGTAGTTAGTATATGCTGCCGCTAATACAGATATAGAAACCACACCCTGAAATAAAAATAAATAAATAAATGTATCAGTACAGTACAGTTATTGTTTATCTTGGGGTTTTGGTTTTGCGAAACATTTAAATTTATCCTCGGGGATCAATAAAAAGGGAATCTAATCTCCAGGCACGGTCAGCCCTGTTGGCACGTGTATACCGTGAAGACGCCATGGACCTAACAAAGACACCATGGTCTGAATGTGGGTCATGACTCTTTGCTGCCTGTCATCTCGTATAGAGGCGATTCTTTATCATTTCCTCTTGCTTAATAGAGAGCAACACATCTGTTCCAGAACTATTTCTGTCTGTCTGTCTGTCTGCCTGATTTTCATGCTCTGGTTAATGTTCGGTCATTTGAGGGCAATCCTGTTCCTCTCTTCTTTTTACCGTATAGGCGGAAATGTATTGATGTAGAGACTAACGTTCCCGTGAGAAAGTGGAAATCCAGGCAATCCCGACTAAACCCACGGCTGCTGCGTGGCGGAAACCTTGTATCTCTCCATAGTTCAACGTGTGTGTGTGTGCGTGCGTGCGTGCGTGTGTGTGTGTATGTGTGCGTCTGTGCACATTGTGTTTTATTCCATGCTCATTGGACTCGTTGCCCCTCATCCAGTAAGCTGGCACTCATATTGTGCCTGCATGGCCCCGCATGCTCAATTACCCTCTCACAACCCATTACCTTCACACACCCACCCACCCACACAGCGTTATTCATGAAACTTACTTTGTGTGTGTGTGTGTGTGTGTGTGTGTGTGTGTGTGTGTGTGTGTGTGTGTGTGTGTGTGTGTGTGTGTGTGTGTGTGTGTGTGTGTGTGTGTGTGTGTGTGTGTGTGTGTGTGTGTGTGTGTGTGTGTGTGTGTGTGTGTGTGTGTGTGTGTGTGTGTGTGTGTGTGTGTGTGTGTGTGTCAGCTTGCTCCAGTCATGCGTGCAGTGTGGGCCAGCATGTGAATTTGCAGCATCTCTGTGAAGTGCATGGAAAAGTAACAAGGGCCTCTTCACTGCGTAGAAGAAAATAATGCTAAAAAGTATATAGCCTGAAAGAGCCCTTGATGCTTTTTCTGCTGGGCATAAGAGAGGGGGCAGAACAAACTATAGCGATGGAAACCCCGACGCCGTCTTCCTATTGGTTCACCAACCTATGACCTCACTTTGGGAACCAATGTAGACCTATACTGTATAGCACAAGATGGTACCAACAATTCCTTAGTGAGGGTTGGTTGGTTGGTGCAGCACACCGGGAGGTGGGCGTTAACTGATGTTAACCCATTTTGGGTGTTTTTAAAGCATTATGTTGTGCTTTAGCTATTGAAAAATGTCAGATCTACAAGCTCATATATGAGCTTGTACAGTAGGTTTGTTATTTTCTTTTTATCGCAAAAATGTGGCGCAGATCTTTGAATATATTCTTTCAGAGCGAGCGTTTTTAACTCAAAGCTTTGCTTCTGGGGGGATCACTGGAACTACATATTTTCAGATGGGGGTCGGCGGCCAATTACATAATACGTATTTTTGGGGGTCCTTGACATGAAAACGTTTGAGCACCACTGACACATAGAAACATGGTTTTTTTCAGAAAACTGTCAAGATTTAGAAAGACATTTCGTAGAATTGTCCTCGGGTTATAAGTCTGACTTCTTGCTATAGTTACTCTTAGAGCGACCTTGTGTACACCAATCTTCTACTAGATTCTCATATCAGCTCAACTAGTTTGTGTTTGTGTGTAGAGTGATTTTTTTTAAATTATGTATTTAATTTAGTTCCCATGCAGGGACAATTTAAATAAATTCAATCTAAAACCGTTGTTTTATTCTTCCCAGTATAGGTTCCTTCTTCTCGCACCACTGGCCCGTGTTCTCCAATTCCTCTGTTTCCTCTCGTTGCTGTCAGCCACTGTGCGCACCGTGCGTGATAATTGTGTTGTCAACACAATTTAAAACCTCGTATCATGGGTTACTCTCATACGATAACACTTTATTGGAGGGGAAATTATGTACTAATTTCTGGTCCGAACAGTACAGTACACCTGTCACTGCGTGTTTGCGTGCGTGTGTGTGTGTGCGCGTGCGTGCATGCGCGTGTGTGTGTAATGTGTATGCCTGTGTGTGTGTGTGTGTGTGTGTGTGTGTGTGTGTGTGTGTGTGTGTGTGTTGTGCGTGCGCAAGGCGCGCATAATGTCACCCACTTCAGCAAGTCAGTCTTATTTGATTATAAGACAAAGAACACAGGGAGAAAAAAAAACACCTCATCAGGCTGATGAGGATCGCATGGCAGACGACGGTGATATAATTTCTGACTTTTTTTTAAACGAGGCCATTGTGGCTGTGCTGTGGCTTTGAGTTAAACCGTTCTGACCTGAGATCAGATTAAAAAAAATGTCTTCTACATATGTTTCTATGTCGGTCGTTTTCTTTGATTTTTCAAAAATAGCAGACCTACAAGCTCGTAGCGCGCCACTCGGTGGCGCGCTATGAGCTTGTAGATCTGCTATTTTTCAATAGCTTAAGCGTAACATAATGCTAACGCCAAAAGGGTCACCCGCCCAAAACGAGTTAACGAGAGTCACCATTACACCGCGGGCCATGCCCTCAGACTGTGGCCTCCTTATATAGATACACTGCATGCTTCTGAGATTACAGTGAATTGGGAAGATTCATTTTTCATTACATTTGCTCAGACGTTTTTTGTGTTTGTGGAAAAAAAAACCAAGATGTGATTTGGCCCGCATGTAAATAAACACGGGAACGTTGGGTAGAATTGATGGTGATTTTATACACTTTCATACGTTTTTGACATGTTTTGAATGAAGTTCATGGAACTTGCTTAATGGGTTGGGTGCTAAAGTTACTTATGGGGAGGTAAAGTCAACATCGCACCTTAAAATTAAGTAAAATATTGAAAAAAATCACACCCGTGCAAAGTGAGTGGTGCAACTCCGTGTGGGGGTTCCCGGGAAGGGGGGGGGGGGGGGATGAGGAGTTCCTGACCCACAGGAACGTGCCCAGGGTGGGTGCCGGCCCGGATCCCGCGAGCCGCCCCGCGTCCGAAACGGTTGGGAAATGACTGAGTTACCTTGTGGCGGTCCCTTTACTGTACCCTCTAGTCTACTGTACAGTACTCTACTGTCACTGTACTGTACTGGCACACCCGAAAGCATCATATATACATGCAGTTAATACGTGTGTGTGTTTGTGTGTGCGTTAGGTTGCGCACAGGTGGTGGAAAAACAACCGAAAAACTACTGTTTTCGTGCTCATACCCACCCAGCCAGCAGCCACACACACATAGCTCCGTATAAGGGAGTGGGTATACTGCACCACTCAAAAAATATAATATACTTCAATATAGAGCTTGTGATGCTTGCGGAAACCCTGACGGCATCACTGTCATGCCAATAGTAATGGTGAAGCACTCCCTCTCATGTAATATATTTAAGCAATAAGCCACGAGAGGTCTCAGGTTACCAGGTATTTTACACTGGCTGGGGGCGTAGGCAGACCCGACGCGCAGCGGAGCAATATTAACCTAATAAAACTATTAATTTCACAAAAGTATAGCTACGCTTTGCGCCACCAGAGCGAGCGAGCCAGAGCCACAATACTTCCTTGTTTTGCTCGGCAAGAAGCCTATGTGACGGGAGAATAGCGCTTGATGTATTTACGGGGCTGCCTGGAGCCACACATTCACAGTCGTATGTGCCGGGCGGTGCTTAGACGCCCGCACACGGCATGTGTTTGTAAAGCAATCAAGCACTCCCCTTCCCCAGTTCAGCTACAAGGCTGCAGGATGATACAAAGTGATTGAAGGAGTGGGTTATCGGTGAAATTTACACCGTCACGTGACGGTAACCAGCCAATCAGAATGAAGTATTGGGACTACCCGTTTTAGAATGCTTAATTAAATTGTACACCTTTGATCCCATGGACGTATAGTTTGATCCGCTCTGCGAGTCATTGAACTCAGCCAGCATGGCAGAATGCACTCTTCAACCTTTTCCTCCCGTATTTTGCGCTGCGGTAATCTGATCCTAATAGGTCAGTTCAACTTCATGTTTTTCCTCCCCTGAGTACGTGTCTTCTCGGACAAAACATACCTGGGATCCGCGGTAATAGAATATATGAACCGACCGGCGACCACCGATGATGACAGTCGACGATGATTGTGTACTGTTCTGTTTTCCGCAATATTATGTCGCGAGGTATATCACTATAATCTCACTGAATTTGCCGTGAATTCATCCGCAAATTGTCGTTTTACGTCTTGACAATTGCAGTGATTGGCTTTCAACTTCCTTGATGACTGTATCTCAAGTTCAAGTACACAGACTTGCTTAGATGTAGATGGACAATTCATCAATCAATACACTTATGCATCTCAGTTCCCCGGCTTCTCTCTAAAATGCATGATTTCATGACAATGTTTTTTTGTCATGAAATATAAATGCATCCAAGTGGATCGGCGCAGGAACAACCCTGAAATGCCGTAGTAGAAGAAGTTACTCTCTCCGGTAACATTGCTTTATTAAAATGGCACAAAGTGCATTTTAGAGAGAAGCATGGGGACCCCGAGATGCTTCTCAGCTTTGAGAAAAGACTTTTACCAAGGTCTAGCGGGCTTTGTTTCGGCGAGTAGTTACGTCGTTTTGTTTGTTTTTTAGGGAATTCTAACCCCTCGCACGGCAGTGGGAGAATTGCTAGAGAGGAGTGGAGGCGTGCCCCTCACAGGGCGTCAGTGCACAGACGTACTCGCTGACGCACTGGACCAAGGGCTAAACATCCGCCCAACCAAATAATGTGGCAAATAAAGGAACCTTACTGTGGGCTTCTCAGGTTAAATGTTTAGCACATTCTGAACGGCAACCCGTTTTGGTGTTTTAAGCATTATGTATATATTATATATTGAAAAATAGCAGATCTACACACTCATCGAGCCTGTAGGTCTATTTTTGAAAAATCGTGAAAATGTAGTGCAAATCTTTGAATATATTATATTCTTTCAGAGTGAACGTTTTTAACTCAAATCTTTGCTCCTGACGGTTTCCTGGAACAACATATTTTCAGATGGGTGTCGGTGGCCAATTACATATCATTTTTGGTGTGACATGAAATATTGAGCACCACTGATACAGAAACATAGGGTTTTCAGTAGTCAGGATTTAGAAGACATTTTTTAAATTTCGACGTCAGGTCTAAATGTGTTAAGGACCCAGCACCCCCATCAACAGGCAGGGTGTAACAATCTGCCTTTACTGAACCAGGCAAATCATTAACTAAGGAATAAAAACAACAGGATCGTAGGGTTGTAGTCTGAGTATTGACTTTATATAGAGACCAAAACGCAGCTGTCACAACAACAAAGGTAAGTTACTCAAAATAAGACACTTCACAAAATACACCTGTCCCTGTCTCTCCCTACTAAATAAAAGAAACAGGATAACAAACTTAAACCAACAAACAATTACTTTCAAACCCCCCCCTTCCTGTCCCAAATCAATCCCAAAGTTCTCTCCAAACGGAATGGTGCACGTTCGGGCAGTGCGCCCTACAGTCTATTATAGTTCCTTTGATTCAACAAAACATAAAGTCCGTCCGCTCAAGGCGGTCCAAAAGAAAACGCGAACGGGGTACCCCTCAAGGCTTCTCCTCCAACACGGAACACGTTTGAAACGATCTCACCGGTAAGCGACGTCTTTATCCGACTTCCCGCACGCCGGCAACTGCTTCCAAACGGTCGGTAATCCAACGGTACAGAACAATGCTCGTTGCTTCTCCCGATGGGCACGACTGTCCTTAGTATTGGCTGCAGACACTATGCTTAAACGTTACTCTATAGTTTAAAAGTTGTCTGGCGCCTGGAGCTCCTCTTCCATGCAGGCCTACACTGTGTTTGTGTTTGTGATTCCCCTCCCTTCCCCCGTGTGTCACTTCCTCTATAAGTAACGTTGGGTGGCGACACCAGTGGCGTGTCAATCACCCATGTGACAGACCCGTTACCTTTTCCTCATGAATAGGAAACATTATTATCACATTCATTTCACATGTTACATTTCTCCTTAAATAAATAACACGTACAGAACAATAAAGTAGAATGACATAAATAATGTGCTTTTGTCACAAGGGTGTAACGGAGTCAGTGTGATCCGTATAATCTTTTGTCAATAAATGTCAGAAGAAGTTTACATAATTTTGAAGCTGAAGTCCAATAAATCCAGCTATAGTGTCACATAATTGGCAATTTGAGTCTCTCTATTGAGACGGGAGAAGAAGCCGTTTTAGGAGCTATTGTGTGATAATATAAACAAGTCTAAGTCAATAAATGTGTGGAAGAATTCCAGACATTTTGGACCCACGCCTCAGCATGTCAGTCGAGTCGAGTGAGGAAAACAGGCCATTCTTGTGCAATGATATAAACATTAGAAATTTCCCAGAACTTTAAGACACAAAAGAAAACACACAATCTTCCTCTGTATTGGATAAATGTGGTACAAACGAGTCCATAACCACTGATTACACTGATTATACTTACTTATGCCTATCGCTCCTTTTCATGGAGCATAGGCCGTTGACTATACAGTCCGCCAGAGTCCTCTATCCTGGGCCTTCTTTTCCAGCTGTTTCCATGTCAGTCCACACTGCTTGGTGTCAGTCTCAAGGTCCCTGCGCCAGGTGTTCTTCGGCCTCCCTCTCTTTCTTGTGCTAAAGGGCTTGTCTTGCGATGCTGGTATTGGGCTTCCGAAGAAGTGTGTGGCCGATCCATCCCCCACCTTCTTCTCTTAATCTCCTCTTCCACTGGCGGTATAGACTCGCTCTCTCTCCCAGAGGTCATTATCGCTGATGGTGTCTGTGGCCAGAGGATGCTCAGGATTCTCCTCGGGGCAGCCAGCTGTTGAGGAAGGTTTGCACCTTCATCGTTGTTGCCTTTTTTGTCCTCCACGTCTCTGATTCCGTGCAATAGTACTGGCTTTACGTTTGAGCTGAAGAGTCGGAGCTTTGATGGGGGGGGGGGGGGGGGGGGAATGAATGACCACATAACTGTATAAAGGTGCTACTGTGAGTTGTTACCAACAACACAACATAACAGATGAGACCATTTTAGTTATTAAAGCTTCTGCCTTCATTGACCAGACCACATCCACACATTATTTGGTACAGTACACCAAGTCTGTATTATTGGATCAGTGTGGTTTTTGGCAGCAACCATTTGATTTTAGTTGTAGTCATACAGTATAGTCTCTTGAATAGTTTTCGTTTTAGTTAGTCACATTTTAGTCACCCGGAATGTGATTTTAGTCGACTAAATCTACGGTTGATTTAGTCGACTGAAATGTATTTTGGCGGGCCTTGATGCCGTCGTAATGGCTGATTTTACACTTGCTGAAAATAGCTGATCTACAAGCTCACAAGAGCTTTGCGCCACGTGAGCTTGTAGATCAGCTATTTTCAGCATGCAACCAAAGTGTAAAATGACTTATACTGGATCTCTTGTCCACTAGTCCCTTACTAACATTTTAGTCTAGTTTTTATTTCTTGACGAAATTGTCGATATATTAGTCTTAGTTTTAGTCATCATAGCTTAGTTTTCATTTAGTTTTCGTCTTGGGAAAAGATGTCGTCATAGTTTTGGTCGACGAAATCAACACTGTATTAGACACGCACTGTACAGTATACATCAGAGGTACTGTAGGCCACCTTACAGGCATTGGCACGTGAGGTGCATGTTTCACTCTGCCATAGTGTGTGTGTGAGAGAGGGTTTTTCCTTTTAAAATGGAATATTTCAAAACATGTAGCCAACAAGAGTCCACTCGCATCTGTATGCACTTTTACCTCCTGCACACATAATCCTTCCTCCTATTCATGCTGCCTATGCCATTTAGTCTTGTGTGCACCTTTTGAGAATGTAGCCTACGACACATGCCAGCTCCCAATGATTGCGATATGGCCCTGTATGCCCCAGGTCTGGCTCGGAGAACAAAGGCAACGAAAGGCCAACGAAAGCTCAAATACTATAGATGTTTTGGGCATACTAATGGATAAATATGGTTTTGTTTGAAAACCCATATTTATAAAATTCATAAAATGTTGTTTGCTGAACATCCAGGGTCAGTATACACATGAGAGGTCTTTCAAAGATCAAGCAGACAAGGCAAAGTCAATCAAACCGTACGCAACCTCTGACTGACCTGAATAGAGCGTCGCAGTCCCGCCCCCTTTCAGAACGACGAGTGGCCCCAGGAAATGATTCTCCATTAATTTTCTCCAGAGGCTTTTCAAAAAGTATTTATTTAAAGACGGTTACGCCGCGGACAAAGCCAACTCGGATCGTGACAAATCACGACAATAATTACAATGTTTTGGGCCGATCAAATAATTAGTAAGAAGAAAAACAAAACACAAATAGTGTCGTATCCTGACTTTATTTTCTTCTTTCTAATTATTTGATCGGCTCAAAACATTGTAATTATTGTCATGATTTGTCACGATCCGAGTTGGCTTTGTCCGCGGCGTAACCGTCTTTAAATAGATACTTTTTGAAAAGCCTATGGAGAAAATGAATGGAGAATCATTTCCTGGGCCACTCGTCGTTCTGAAAGGGGGCGGGACTGCGACGCTCTATTGGGACTGGGAGTCTGGGAGATAGGTCAACAGTGACTCAACACCCACAACAAAACAACGCATAGTACAGTAGTAAACATTACAACATGAGGTCCCCACTGTGTACAGAACCATCTTATCGTCGGAGCAAAAGTCACTGAACCATCAACATCTGTTTGAAATGCTTTTTATGTGGTCTCATTTGTAATGTTGACATTGCACACTGGACTGACTATATAAAATAAATTGTTTTAGTATTAAACAGGATAATCCTACTATAAGGTGAGCACAATTTACACAATTGGAAACTGCCAGGGCTTGATATATGTACCTGTTGTGTGTAAATAATGGCGTAAAAAGGTTAAAAGTGTGTGTGTGTGTGTGTGTGTGTGTGTGTGTGTGTGTGTGTGTGTGTGTGTGTGTGTGTGTGTGTGCGTGCGTGCGTGTGCACCTGTCTCTCTCTCTGTCTCTGTCTCTGTCTGTGTGTGTGTGCGCATGCACTCGCAGATGTGTGTGTGTGTGTCCGTCCGTCTGTCCAACTGTAACAGGAAGGTTCCCAGATGGTATCTCTGATTCACAGACACATCTGGGTTCTCTTAACTTAAACTGTCTGTCTGTCTGTCAGATGCCGTATCGAGCTGTCCCGTCTGTCAGCAAATTGTCTGAAATATTTATATCTATAGCAGGTCATTTGCGTTCCTTCTTTTCTCCCTTCACCTCTTCCTCTCTCACTTCACGGTAGACTCTTCATGCTCTCTCTCTCTCTCTCTCTCTCTCTCTCTCTCTCTCTCTCTCTCTCTCTCTCTCTCCCTCTCACACCCCCCCTCCATTGTATCCATTGTACCTTGTGTGCTACAATCCAGAGTTCATTCTGTTCACTTCAGCTGCTTGTCGGACAGATGTGAAATGCATAGGTCAACATGTGAAGGTACGCCTCCTTGGATGCACATCCAAAGAAAGTGTGTGTGTGTGTGTGTGTGTGTGCGTGTGTGTGCGCGTGTGCGTGTGTGCGCGCGCTCGCTTGTGTGCGAGTGTTAGTGCTGTTTCAAGCCGGCTTGGGCTTCTCTTTTAACCCATTCTGAAAGATTATCTGAAAGATCTGAGGCACATTTTAACGACTTTAAAAAAATAGCAGATCTACACAAGTTCGTAGCGCGCCACTCGGCGGCGCGCTACGAACTTGTGTAGATCTGCTATTTTTCCAAAAGCTAAATTATAACATAATGTATGTAACCACCAATTTGTGGAAATGTAACTCAGTTAACAGCATGGTTCACCTAACTGTTGCATTATACCTCTGAGTTGCATTAACTCAAGATAGTTAATGAAACTCGTGTGTGTATGTGTGTGTGTGCGTGCATGCGTGTGCGCAAGAGAGAGAGAGACACTGAGGAAGGGAGGTGGTAGAGAGGGATAATGTGACATTGAACACACAGTGGGCTATTTTAACATTGTTATCTATTATTTTTCAGTGACGTAGCATTTCATATCTTTCTCATTACGTATAGCACTGGCCCCTTATGAGCACAGATCTAGATCTACTGCTTCTGGTCCTCTGCCAGATACAACAGGCTGCAGTGGCAATATATCTCCTCCGTGTTCGCTCTCCCATCTCAAGGAAGTCGAGGTGTCGGCAGATAATTATGCCTGCTCCTGCAGTGTTTCTTATCAGCTGCAATGTCAATTTTGGATTTAACCCGGGGAGCTTCATCACTTTTGATAGAACGTCGAGGAGCGCGGTATAAGGTTGTCTACAGGAGGAAGCCGACGGTGTTTTCCCAACAGTGGGCCACAAAAGAAAGGAGCGAATGTGTCGGCGGTGATTGATTCGGGTGCAATTCAGTCATCGCCGAGTCACAACAAGACGCTTGTTTGAAGACGCTTTCCATGTTAGCCCATTTTGGTGTTAGCACTATGTTATGCTTTAGCTATTGAAAAATAGCAGATCTACAAGCTCATAGCGCGCACCGAGTGGCGCGCTACGAGCTTGTAGGTCTGCTATTTTTGAAAAATCGAAGAGCGACTGACATTTTTAGAATCTGATCTCAGGTCAGAATGGAAAACTGTCAGGATGTAGAAGACATTTTTAGAATCTGATCTCAGGTCAGAATGGGTTATAGCAAAGGCCCAACATTTCCCCCATGTGCGAGCATCAGGTTCTGTGTGTGGGCGGTCGTCTGCCAGAGGGAGGGTGACCGAGCGCATAAAGATGCACAACGTCAAATTACAACAAAAAAAAGCCTGCGATACGAGTAAAATTATAGTGACATTATTGGGACATGAGTTGATTGAGTCTCTCTAGGTCGCCCTCAGACGAGCCCTCCATCGTCACCTCCAGGCGTCACGGTTCTCCATACATACTGGCCAGCTCGTTGGTGCTTTGCACTCCTGCGTCTTTCTTGAGTTTCTGAAGAGTTGGCTTCAGGGAAGAAGAAGCCTGAGTTCGATTTGTCGGGGGAGGTTGGAGTTCCATACACTGGCCATGCCATTCGGGGCCCGCTATATGCAAGTGCCTTCCTCCCTTTTAGATCTTGCTCTGTTGAGTTGACCCATGAGCCCCAAGTATACGTGAAGTCATTGACTTCCTTCAGAGCAGCGCCTCCTGTTGTTGTGAGAGGTGGATGTTCCGTTTGGATGTCATAGTCATTCAAAAGTGAAACATTATAGGGATCGTGGGATGGTTTTCCGAGCTCAATTGCACCCAAAAAGCCTGAACTTTTATCATTCAGTAGATGTGCCATTGCAGCTCAAAAGGCTTCAGAACACACAGAGAAAACCCCAGACCACAGAAAATCCACTGAATGTTCAAAGTTCCCCGGGTTGGGTGTGTGTGGGTGTAATTGAGGTCATAAAAGCTAATAGAAAAAACGAAAAATAAATGAAACTTAAATGTCATGAAACCTTTATGAAAACTAAAGAGATTGTAGCTGGGCTTAGTTGATTCACAGATAAACCAAACATAATGAAGGCTTATCTGTTTTACTACATGTAGTTCATGTAGTGTAGGCCTATTTGCGGGCTGTGAGAGTCTGTCAGGTGTCAGTCTTGTTGACTGTACAGTAATAATGCCCTCATAAAAACACACAGCAGATGTTGTGACGGGTACTAACCCATTTGTACAATTCCACCGGTGCCTTCTAAATCCTGACAGTTTTCTGAAAAGAAAATGTCGGTCGTTCTCAAACATTTTCATGACCTACAAGCTTGTAGTGCGGCACTCGGTGCCGCGCTATGAGCTCTGAGATCTGCTATTCTTCAATAGCTAAAGTATAACATAATGCTTAAAACACCAAAAGGGGTTCCAGTCCTGAATGGGTTAAGGCCGATATAACTCTGCGCTAACGGGATATCCTAGTGCAATAGTGACTGTATTATAAGCCAAAGTTCAAACCCCAGCAACTGACACACATGCACGCACACGTGCACACATGCACGCACACATCTTTACACTGTCATATCCCGCACGCTCTGCAGTGTTATTTACCTTGACCATACAGTAATTACTTGCGCAAGCAGAGTGTGCAAGTACCGTAATCGGCTGGGTATATGTCCGGTCACGGTTTTAACAGAAAGGGGAAAGGACAGACAGGAAAGAACAAACAAAGACACACAGACAGAAAGTTTACTTTTTATGTACGTGATGTATTGCCATGCTTTTTGTTCGCTCTGGATTATGAACGTCTGCTAAATGCCTAAATTGTAAAGTAAAAAGACAGCGCCCTTGTGGTTAGAGTGTCCGCCCTGAAACTGGGAGGTCGGGGGTTCGATCCCCGGCCGGGTCATACCAAAGACTGTAAATACCCAATTGCCTCCCTGCTTGGCACTCAGCATCAATGGGTTGGATTGGGGGGGGGGGGTCAAATCAACTAATGATTGCCGAGCGTGGCGCACGACTGCGGCTCAACGCTCCAAGAGATGGGTCAAATGCCAAGAACAAATTTCCCAGCGGTAACGTGTGTGACTGATTGTACGACTTTGACTTTGAATATGATACCCTAATGAGACATTTTTTTGTTTTAATATATTTGCCGGTATGTACTGTACATACATAAATACATCCATGGCTTTCCAACCAACCTTAGCGTTGTGTCATCATGTACTAATGAAGATAAGACAATCGCATAACACAGACGACCAAGAGAGAGAGAGATAAAAACAGCAAAAACCTTAAAGACCTTAAAATGTTATCTCTCTAAAAAACCAAACCCTGTTTGACTTGCACACGTGCCCCAGTTAGACCATAACTTTGTAAACCTGTCTGTCACGGGGCAACCCGTGCCCTATAGACACGAGAAGACTCCACAATGTGAAACTGAACATTACAAACGCACACTGCACAGCTGCTTCCATTAATTGACTGTCATCAAGCTCCTTGGAGGTGTGGCTATGTGCAGCATCATAATACTACTTATCTGTGTTGCCTAATGCTATCATAATTGTTTTGTGTTTGATGTGACGCCTCGGAAAACATTCAGACATCTATGAAGGAAATGTGTAATTGTATTGTCTAACTCATGGGTCATGGTTTACCTGGGTTGAGTAGATTGGTCCAATTACTAATCCTTGTGGGTGGGGTCTCACCTGGTATATAAGGGAGGCTTGTGGAAATGTTTGGGAGGGAATCCTGAGTGGAAAATGTTCAGTTTTGTTTGAGACTAACAAAGGAGACAACTCCAGGGGAGAGCTGCCAGGGCCAGGAAGGCATATCCTGGTTTCAGTTTCTTAAGTTCTTGGTTTGTTGTTTTTCCTTAGTTTAGTGTGTTCATTTCTTACTTTCTGTTATTTGAAAGTGATTGTTAAGTCGTTATTCTGGAAGTATTATTTTTTGCCTGCACAGTCAAATCCAGCATGGGTCGTTCACTCTGTGTTTTGAGGTAAATAAAATACCAAAAAAGATCTATACATTCTTGGACTGTCGATTCTTGGAGCCTTGGCCGTTCGGGGCAACTTTACACTGTCCATGTGTTCTAACTTCTTCTAACTTAATGTTCTGCAGGGCCAGAGTGTGGGGTGAGGAGGAGTGCTCTCCTCTGCTGAGCTCCATGCAGACGTCCAGTGATGGCAACGGCATCACCACCGACTCAATAGTAAGTGTCGAGGCTACCACCAGTGGCGTGCACAGATAGACACTAGGGGGTGCTAGAGCACCCCCTGCCCTTTTTGGCAATCTGCTCTAAAAAAAAAAAATTGTAGTGTGGACCATGGTGACATTGATCAAATCTTGATAAAAAACGCTTCTACTATATTATTTAGGCCCCCACAATCTAAAGCTATGTTTCTATGTCAGTGGTTCTTCGATAAATAAATAAATAGCAGACCTACGAGCTTGTAGATCTGCTATTTTTCAATAGCTAAAGCACCAAAATGCGTTCCCGCCCCAAAATGCGCTGCACAAGGTGCCCTTTTTTTCACTTGAGCACCTGCCCCTCTAAATGTCTGTGCACGCCACTGTCGAGGCTACCACTGTTGTTTTCGTCGACGATAACTATGACGAAAAGTGTTCGCCGGCGACTACCTTTTTTCACTGACGAAAACTACATGGAAACTAAATGCAGAAAGTAAGCAATGATGACTAAAACTGAGACTAAATATATTGACAATTTCGTCAACAAATAAAAACTAGACTCAAGACTGTTAGGAAGGTGACTATAGTGGACAAGAGATCCAGTATCAAGTCATTTTACACTTGGTTGCATGCTGAAAATAGCCGATCTACAATCTCACAACGTGTCGCATAACCAGTCATTATGATGGCATCAAGGCCAACTAAATCAACTGTAGATTTAGTCGACAAAAATCTTATGAGATTCGACTAAAACTAGACTAACGCTCCCAACAACTCCAACAAACAATCCAGGTGACAAAAAATATGACTAACACTAAATGTTATGTTTTATTCCAAAGACTATGACTAAACTAAAATAGAAATTTGCTGCCAAAAACAACACTGTGTCGCGCGCTATAGCACGTCGAATTAAAGTTTGATAACAGACTTGCATACCGCTTGTTTTATTCATCACAGCATCGTTATGCACTATACATTCAATGTATATGTTCTTATTAACCAAGTGGGCTCTGTCCACAAAGGAAACGATTAGTTTGTGGAATGTTAACATACATAAATCATGCATGTACTGCAAAAGAAAAGTGTCTTTGCACCGTTTAGCTTCCTTCCTGAAAATGATCATTTATTTAATATGATTATGGCAAAATAATCACAGAATGTCACTGCACCGAGAGACATGCAGCTGCTGTATACTCCCGCAGCTGCTCTATACATCTCCTTACAACAGTGTTTTACATGGTTTTGCCGTTTGTGTTAAATAACGCCATAAAAAACCCCCATTACCCTTTTCATTTCATGCACCCCCTAGAGGGCGTTAAATTGCGCACCACAAGGGGCGCACGCACCACAGTTTGGGAACCCCTGCCTTATAGCGTAGCATACAGTAGGTTCCCCACATTGTTGCTGTCGCGTGGAAACCTCATATGTCCAAAACGGTTACATTTCAGGATAAAAAAACCCCCCGCAAAAATAGTTCATACTTTAAGCTTGTAGATCTGCTATTTTGTAAATGTTTGATGCTGTTAAAGTTAAAAACTAAAAAATATGGAGATAAGAGGTTTCTGCCCAACAGCTACAATAGTATTGCTCCTCTGTCTATAAGTCTCTGTGTGAATGGAGGTGTGACCTCCAGTGTCCATGGGCCCCATGATGTCATAGGCCCAATCCCAATAGAGCGTTGCAGTCCCTCCCCCTTTCAGAACAATGAGTGGCCCAGGAAATGAATCCCAATGCATTTTTCCCATAGGCATTTCTTAAAGTATTTATTTAAAGGCGGTTACGCCGCGGACAAAGCCAACTCGGATCGTGACAAATCATGACAATGAACACAATGTTTTGGGCCGATCAAATAATTTATAAGAAGAAAAACAAAACAAATAGTGTTGTCTCCTGCCTTTATTTTCTTCTTTCTAATGATTTGATCGGCCCAAAATATTGTGTTCATTGTCATGATTTGTCACGATCCGAGTTGGCTTTGTCCGCGGCGTAACCGTCTTTAAATAAATACTTTGAGAAATGCCTATGGGGAAAATGAACGGCGATTTCTTTTCCGGGTCTCTCGAGGGGGCGGGACTGCGACGCTCTATTGCCTCCCTCAAGCCCTGAGCCCTGAACCCTCATTGACTTTAGTGACGTCAGCTGTATAAGTGCTTGAGGGTGAGAGGCTGCAAGGGCTCCAAATTGTTGTGAAAGAAATGGGACAGCACTTTGAAGATGAGTCCGCCATTCATGAGTCCATGACACTTTGCATCACTTTATAAAAACTGTCCTTATTCACAGCCAGTGCCTATACCTACATGCTTGGCCTATTTGTATCGCGTCTATTTTAGATCGTTTTATTATTAGTTTCATCAATACACTTTCCTGTGTGATAGGGGTTGTCTGTCTTAATATATAATATTATTCATTATAAATTGCATTTCCATATTCTTTTACTTTTCTCATTAGTCATTTCTCATCATGTTTCCCTTAATATTATTATTATTGTTATTAAATATACAGTATAGCCTATCCTTCCATTCCGTCTCCAGTGAGAACAGTGAGAAAGCACTATTGTGTTTGTTGACATTCTAAACGCGATACATAACTAATTTGCATACTTAAATGATTGACATTCGGAGGATCCCCCTCATTCCCCTGGTAACGCTATGAACTGTGGGTAGTTTCTTTGCCAAAGTCAGCCAAAGTCAGCATCGACGCTGACTTTGGCAAATGGCACATAAAGGGGCGGGGCTGAGCCCTCACTGACTTACCGATTTTAAAATGGGACATCGCTCAAGCCCTGGCAGACTTCACATGAACGCGCAGCTAAGTCAGTGAGGGCTCATTGAGTCAGAAAGGGAGTGGATTGGGATTGGGCCATGGACACTGGGCTCACTTATTTCCTGGACTACATGTTGTCCCAGTAAAACAGCCCTCCCCCTATCCACAAGGAGGAGCAGTGGACCAAAGCATTATGGGAATTGTAGTCCAGGGAGGAAGTGAGCCCAGTGTCCATGACATCATGGAGCCCATGCATGGACACTTTGAAATACTAAAATATCAAAAAAACACATATTACCCACGTAAAAACCCCGGGAAGGTGTTTCTTGTCTCCCAAACTTCATTAAAATAACATCTGGTGGCCCAGGCCGTAGCGTAACGGTCTGGGCACCGGACTGGTGATCCAGTCGCGGTGTGCCGCGGGTTCGACTCCCGGACCCGACACGGCCTTTACCGCATGTCATCCCCCCATCTCTCTCCCGTTTCCTGTCAGCCTACTGTCTGTCCCTTAAAAAATCAATAAAAGGCGTAAGCCGCAAAAAAAATATCTTTAAAAAAAAAAAAAACATCTGGTTGCAAAAGGGGTGAAGTGACCCTTTAAATATGTGTTGGATCCTTATTTACGAAGTATGTGTGCGACGTGTAAACAGGTACTGTAGCTCTCGTGCACATCCGGGTGGAGGAGGTGCTGGTGGGCAAAACAAAAGTACATTAAAGACTTTAATTAAACTTCCCACTGCTTAATTATTTTCTTCTTCTGCACAACGCGTTTCGCACAACACCTAACAAAGCCAACACGGCGAAACACGCCGTGCAGTCAATAAATAAATAATCATTATGTTATACTCTATACTTTTTGAAAAATCGTTAAAATGTGGCATAAATCTTTGAATATTTCAGAGGGGAGGGGGGGGGACGGACATATTTTCAGATGGGGGTCCACGGCCAAATATAGATAAAAAACATTGAGAACCACTGACAGAAACAGTCAGAAAACTATTTTTATTTGCCTCAGTCCTAAATGAAGCTTTAAGTCACTTCCTCAAAGAAGCAGAGGGAAGTTTGCTGTCTTTAAAGGCATATTTCACTTTCAAATAGTTTACTTACTCAGTGTAGTGTCCAGTATTGCATAGGGTACCAACACTACACTCAGGCTTTTGTGAAAGTCCCAGACAGTTTTCAAGTTGCTTGATTCAGTATTTAGATGTTTGATATTAGTTTTGGTGACTGATATTGTCCTTTAATACGCAAGGAAACCGTGTTTTTTTCAATTACTTTTTTTCATTTCTTTTTGCATTGTATGCTTTCGAGAAACATTGTAAATCAAGGTTTTACCACTACACAAAGTACACATACACAGCTGTTTTACGTTATCACCCACTCTAGTGAGTAAATATGAACTAGACTCTCAGAGGTCAAATAACTGATAGCACAATGTTATTATTATGTATGTATTGCCGTAGTTGAGTTTACGTAACCATAGCAGCATGAACATAATTGTCAACATAGTAATCAGCGTCCTCGTGTTTTCATTGAGCATTACATTCATTTAGGGTTTTTATCTGGATTCATTCCAGTGGTGTGTGTGTGTACTACGAAGCGAGTCGAACATGCCCAGCATATCTTTTTGTTATCTGGCTTCCACCAATCCTAACAATCAAAAATCTCACTAAGAGGGTCGACACACAACAATTTAGCTTTGTGTGCACTCTCACATAAAAGGGCCGGTCAGTCTTCGCATTCGTAAGTCTAAGTGGGTTCAACTATAGCATTGATATTATCAAAGCATTCTGCGGCACCGCTGGACTTTCTACAGTACAGATATTATAGTATGTATAGTGTATGTGTATGATAGTACAAATATTGAGAACCACTGAGGTTTTTCAGAAAAAAATACATTTTAAATAGGCAAGTTTTTTTTTTTGGTTAAAAGGGAAGTCTTTAGTCCTCCTAAACATCAACATCATTTAGAGCTCTCAGGTGGTCAGGAAGTGACTTCTACAGTCGAGGGGAGCAGAAGGCCCGGTCGCCCGCGGCGCTAATTAAGATTATATTAAACAAAGTTTTAGAGTTTCAACATAATACTGTATGCACACTAAAAGCAACACAGTGGCAGCTGACAGGTGCAGGACAGACTAATGGGAATAAAATAACTGACAATCTTTAAGTTCAAGGTTTATAATGTCACTTGCCCCATCTTTGATCTGCCTATATTTACATTTTTAATGTATATTCCATTAAATGAATGCTTGGATGTGGTCTTAAGATCCATGTACTATACAGTATGACACATTTTTAAGTTGCAGGACTCAGCAGCTGCTGTATGTTTAAAAAGACAATTAGTTTGGGTAATTTGTTCAGGAGAGGCAGCAGACCGTTGCTAAAGACATAAAATGTAATCCCATTATTAAACTCAAGGAATGATCAAGATTCGACACGTAATGTGCAGGTGCGCTCTCTCTCTCTCTCTCTCTCTCTCTCTCTCTCTCTCTCTCTCTCTCTCTCTCTCTCTCTCTCTCTCTCTCTCTCTCTCTCTCTCTCTCTCTCTCTCTCTCTCTCTCTCTCTCTCTCTCTCTCTCTCTCTCTCAAACACCAGCATGCACGCACGCACGCACGCACGCATTACAGTGCTTCATTGTCTTCATTGTTGTAGGATAATAATGGAATTATTTTGATATTGCTTGCAGCTAACATGACTGTACATAACTCATCACCCGTTATATAAAAACGATGTCGTGGAAAGCCAAAGGGTTTTGCCACAATCCGTGCTCTGAGCTCCACAGGAATACAAGAGAATTAAGTGGCAGCAGTAGGCGGTGCTCTTATATGCGTGGAACTCTTATCTGGAATATAACCTGCTCCGGGGCAGGTTAGGTATGCAGCATAATTTACCATGGCCCACGCACACATGTTTTCATTCCAGCCAAGCACAACACTATCTCGTTGAATTAATTAGCACACATTTTGCCCGTACGGGGTTTGGACTGTTGTGAAGTCAACCTCTGAGACTCTTTATCATCACTCCGTGATGTTCATCATTACGGCAGGAATGTTATGAAGTGCGGTAATGTACTTCTTTTTTTAGTGCATGCAACCATTCCCCCTCAACTTTGTTAATGTACACTAGCCTACAGTGTACAAATGGAGTTAATTAAAAACTGAGGATTTGGTTTGGTTTCCTATTACCAGTAAGAGGTCGCGTGCACGCGTCCGCCTGGGTGACGGCAGACTGCTGGGCGAGTGCTGGCGCTTTGGCGTGGGGGGGTCAGATCAACACATGGAATGAATTCTGTAATAATGGCGCGTGCCTTGAGTGTACAGGGTTTGATGGGGTCAGATCAACATGGAATGTCTGAACAGGTCAGCTCCATATATGGAGATCTAAGGGTGGCAGCGGTGGCAGTGTCTCGTGAGTGTACAGGGTTAATTTCCGGGCCTGTTGAGAACTCTCGTTTTCGCCGGCTGGACAGGTATCAGTCAAAAGGGAGACATGGAAGAGGAAGGATGGATGGGGAAGGAATCAACATATGGAATGTCAGAACAGGTTATGACATTATATCCATATACTAATATTGATGACATCAGGGATCTCCATATATGGACTTAATTGCTACAGCAGGTCACATTTACTATAGAATCTAGCATTTCCCGTCGGTGTGTTGGTTGGTTGGTCACCCCAGGCAAGACCCCAGGTCATTGTGACATCACGTGACATCAGTCACAGTTAAGCCCATATATGGAGATCCCTGATGCCATCAATATTGGCCAGCAACTCTACATCTGACCTCAAACCCTTAGATCTCCATACAGTAGATGGATATTATGTCAGTTGTTCTGACACTCCATATGTTGATCCTTCCCCTGTCACTCAAAATAAACATACATGGGGAAAGCCCCCATATATTGTGCCCAGGTCTTGTGACATCACTATGACATCATCGGGGATGATACTAAATCAGGGATCACATCATAGTAAATGCGACCTGCTGTCGCAATGAAGTCCATATATGGAGAGATCCCTGATGTCATCAATATTAGTACATGGATACTGTATATGTCTGACATTCCATAATGTCGATCCTTCCCCATCCATCCTTCCTCTTCGATGTCTTCCTCTTGACTGAAGTCGCGGTGAGACAACGCGAGCGTGTTTACGTGAGCGCGGCGGTCCCGTGAATTTGTTGCGCGCGTGTTCGTTTCGTGCACGCGCCCGCGACTCATGGAGCCGACCTGTTCTTTTTTTTTTTTTTTAAGATATTTTTTTGCGGCTTACGCCTTTTATTGATTTTTGAAGGGACAGACAGTAGGCTGACAGGAAACGGGAGAGAGATGGGGGGATGACATGCAGTAAAGGCCGTGTCGGGTCCGGGAGTCGAACCCGCGGCACACTGCGACTGGATTACCAGTCCGGTGCCCAGACCGTTACGCTACGGCCTGGGAAGCCGACCTGTTCTGACATTCCATATGTCGATCTGACCTCGTCAAGCCCTGTGCACTCGAGACACGCTCCATATATGGCCAGTGCTTCTCACCCCCAGGCGCCTTACTGGTATAGTTAACTTTATTGTGTGTGTGTGTGTGTGTGTGTGTGTGTGTGTGTGTGTAGTTTGGTGGATGACATATTGAACAGCGAACAGCAGCAGCAGCAGCTCCTGAGCTCCCTGGAGACGGCGGCCCTTGCCATCTTCCTCTCCTTCATCATCATCATGACGGTGTGTGGCAACCTGTTGGTCATGGTGGCACTCTGCAAGGACAGGCATCTACGGTGAGCTCACTCCCTTTTCCCACTGCCGCCAATAAGATCTGATTTATGACACCGATAATAATAATAATAATAATAATAATAACCAGTGATCAAAGTTAGTCGACCGCAGAATGAAAGCTGCTAGTGTGAAATCTGTATACCGAGGAGGAAAGAAAAGAAGAAAGGGAACATTCTTCGGGGGACTGGGTGATTTTGAGTATATACTTTTAAGCTCCCTTTTGTTCACAGAGAACTCAATGTAGCTCTTTCTCAGTGGCGGGACCATGTACTCGAGTACTGTACTAGTGTACTTAAGTACATTTGTTTGTTTTTTTTTGTTTTTTTGTGTGGTGCAACCACTCCAAGGAACAGCAATGTCCGTGTTCGCCTATCTATGTGACGTTAACCCATCCCATGCGCCTATGTGACTGTGAGCACCAGTAGCTATGACTATTAGTACCAGTAGGGGCGCTGTTGTGCCAGAAACAGAGAGAGAGAGAGTGCTGCACTGTTGCCTGCTAATGAGAGAGAGAGAGGGGGGGGGGGAGTTGCAACACTCAGTTCACACGGGTGTGATTATTTTGCAAGCTGATGACTTTCACATTTATAAAAGAAAATGGAAATATTGTACTTTTGTCTCCACTACATTTCTAGGAAGGGACTCTTGGGACCGAAACTTACAAAAATATATTTTGAATTAACCACTTACTGTAAGCCCTGTTTCAAATAATAATGTATAAATATATATACAACATATATACACAAATAAATATATAAATAGCCATGACATGAAATGCTCTGAAAATGGCCACCCATCTGACCATTCAACATGGCAGCCGATAGACTGGTCAGATGGGTGGTCCGCGAGAGGTTCAAGGTGGCCCTGATCCAGAAAGGGTTGACAGCTAACTGCAATACATCATAATTATGGATTATGTATGACACTACAGGCTTCTGTCATTTCTTCTCAAGATGAATGAAAGTCCTCATGTCACAGCTTTGGGCAACGCAGTGTGACCAGTGTCACAGTCACAGACTTTGCCTGTCTAGCTCTTGTGATTCTATGTTATGTTCTAGTTGTTGCACGGGGGCACAGTCGGCAGTGCTGTCGCCTCACAGCTAGAAGGTCCTGCAGGGTTCGAATCCCGCTGGGATATTACATTAGATAATTGACACTGGGTGAAAGAAATGTGTCGCAACATCATGGGATAATTAAAAAAGAAGAAAAGAAAAGTGACGTCTCCTTGTCTGCAAAAATGGAAAGTCCAATGGTGGTAAGAAACCTTGACCATAGTGTTGTTGCTGATCCTAAGTAGATTCATATGTGCAATGGGCCCTGATTACATATCGATCCTGGCTAAGGGGCAAAGTGACAAAGAGTAGTGACAAATGACAGCGAAGTAAATACAAAATTAGAAAAATATTTTTGCAGACCAAGGCAACAAAGCTCACTGTAGATATAATGCAACGTTGTGTGTTTGTGTGTGCAGGACGGTGTACATGTATGTGTGCCTGTGTGTATGTGCGCGCGTGTGTGTGTGCATGTGTACAGTACAGTGTGTTCATATACAGTAAATATGCAGTCCATTTACATGCACTCACATGCACCCATTCATTTGAGAATAAATGTGAGCAATGGGGAAACACCAGGGCAATCTGCAGCACAAACAGGCCATGACTAAAGCTAGGTTTACAGATGGCTGGAAGTGGAACCAATGGCTTGACATTCATTCCAGCACGATATTCCGAGTATTGAGAACCACTCAAATGTGGTCGAAAAGCCCCATGGCAAAGCTAGAGAGTATATCTCCAAATTGATTGTACAAAAATAGAAACTGCCAAATGAAAGTTGTGAAACTGCAGAAAATATCAACTATTTAGTATTTACACATTGATATTATTTTCTGCATGTAAAAACCTTTTCCCGAGCTAATGTCTTACTGACATTGTATTTGTATTTTGTAGTTTTGTAATATAGGTAAATATTTATAAGTGTATAAAACATCTCGACACATAAGTCACACATAGGTCACACATAGGTCACACATAAGTCATTCTGTCTCTGTAGTTATCTGCATCGACTCGCGTAACGCACTGGCATTGATTGAAGTCAAAGATCCGAAGTCCCGTTAGTCCGAACATGCGGAAAGGTTGTCGAACTGCATGCGCTGCTGGTTGTCGAACATGCGCTGCTGGTTGTCGGACATGCGCTGCTGGTTGTCGAACATGCGCTGCTCCCGTGCTTGCGGGCATGTTTAGGTTTAGGGTTAGAGATAGGGTTGGTCATTTTGGCACAACGGGAGGTCGGACCAATTATATAATAAACCTAACTAACTGACACATAAGTGGTTTGAAAACAACTGAAAAGTGAGCATCTATAGCAGCAGGCGTGCAACCAATGTCTCTACACTCCTCGCACATTTTGGAGAGCTCTTGAGGAAGGAGGGAAAGAGAGAAGATTGTCCTGCAGCTGATAAATATTCTCAAATAGCCTACCTCTGATAACGTAAGAATGTTGTGTGACTCATGAATCCATAGCCTCCTCGTGCCATTCTTGGCACATTCCGTCTCATTAGTTCCGTCCACATCGACCCTATATCCATTTGTGCACGTAGCGCACTGGCATCGGCATGCTTTATATAATAACCTAACTGAGGATGACCATGTGAAGATATATCACAGATGTCTGTTGGACATGAGACCTTATATTAGGCTCATAATATGGACATAAAAAATATGGACAAAGCGTTCCCCGGGTCTAACATGAACGTAAAATGAAGCCTGTCAGTCCTTGGATTGTAAGTCGCCA
The DNA here is from genome assembly GCF_964188405.1 of Protomyctophum parallelum. NCBI lineage: Eukaryota > Metazoa > Chordata > Actinopteri > Myctophiformes > Myctophidae > Protomyctophum > Protomyctophum parallelum. The sequence goes on from NC_139713.1 coordinate 15,158,290, forward strand.
TCTTTCTAGATCCGTTTGGGCCCAGCTGCAGGCCCATTGGCTGGCCCAGACAACGAGGCGGGACTTCCCCCCTTCTTCTAAGTTGGTTTTTATTTTGACTCGAGTGGGTGGGGAATCCCGATCATAGACTGTAACGGTAGCCACGCCCCTCAGAACATGCGAGACTTTATAAATGGGACCATCATTTTCCAAAAAGAATATTATGACATTAGAAATGAGACTATAACTAGTGACTGGAAGCAAAAAGTATTCATGACCATGTTTATTAAGGTAATACAGTCTAGGTGAAGTTGGGCCCAGATACATGGACTTCTATGGGGCTATGGGTTTTTTTGGGCCCAATGACAGCGCCAAACAGGCCATTATATGAACTTTCAGGAAATCCCGATTTCCTTGTGGCTTCACAAAATATCTGTCTGACTGCCCCCCTGATTAGGCTACAACGATTCTGACCACAGCGACGGCCATGCCTGCGTTTTGGACACCTCTCGTTCCGATGTGATGAGATTTTGTTTCGTCAAATCTTCCGAGTCCATGGGCGCCCCGCTGGCCTGGTGGTCCAGGCGCGTGCCACATGTGGGTCTCTGGCCTGGCAGCGCGTCGCGTTTTCGGGGTCCCGCTCATGACGACCCTTTGCTGCATGTGTCTCCCCTTCTCTCTCTCCCCCTCTTTCCTGTCTATCGTCACTTGTAGCTATCAATAAAGGGCAAAAAGCCAAACAAAATCTTCCAAGACCATGCATTGAATTGTCCAAGCAAAGCAGTTTCTGGGCTAGGTGTCAGATGTTAATGTCAAACACAGTATAGTACTATTTGGAGTATAAGACGTCAAATCCAGAAGAGGTGGGTTAAAGTACAATCGGCACCCTAACATTTGCTGCACATTGGTGACAAATCAGGAAAGAGTCTATATGCAGTTGAACCTTTGAGCAGTGTAGTCTGCAGCGTACTGTACCTTGTGTTGGAACAGCTGAGTTGAAATCTGGCATTAACAGGGCTAGCCTGGTTAATAAACCAGACTAATATCGCACGGATCCGCGGGATATTAGTCTGGGGAGGCTCAGCTTGGATTTCATTTCCAGGGAAACATTTTCTCTTTGACGCAATTGGTCAGAGCTACTGTCAGTCAAAGGTCTCAAGCATTGAACGTCACTGTACCAAAGCCCGCCCATATTGCATACCGTGTCCCTATTGGGCGCACACGTTCTCGTGTGTAGAAAATGGGCGTACAATTGAGCCTCTCCAGACCGAAATCCGCCGGTAGGCAATTTTTTTTTGCCAACGGCTGATTCGGTCTGGTTTATTAACCAGGCTATAACAGGGCATGATTTAATACCCACCAAAGCATCCTCCCAGACACATCAATCTCAATGTCCAGTGCCTCTGGGCATTGAGGGTGCTGGGCAACACTTGCTTCATGGGCCAACAGTTTATCTTCAGACAGTGATGATGTAATATCAGGATCTTTCTAAGGCGGTCGGTCTGGTTATGATAACACAAAATAAATCATCAATCCTCTGCCCCATGATCACAGGACTGTCCTTAAAGTACATTAAGATTGATTTGGCAGGACAGTTAAATTCAGTTATAGGGGACAGTTCAATGGTAAATAGACACAGCTTCAACAAAATGCATTCAGTTAAGATGTTGCCTATCTTAAACTGTGCCACAGTACTACTGACTTTGTTGTGATTGTCACAATATAAGATGTAATGAGTGTAATGTGTACCACTCTCTCCCAATAACAGTACTTTGAATGCATCTCTTGTTTTACAATAACAGTAATCTAACCAGCTGAATTTAATTTTCTCCGTATTTTTTCTCTCCTCTCCCCTCCCCTCCCCTCCCCTCCCCTCTCCTCTTCTCTTCTCTTCTCTGCAGAAAAAAGAAGACCAACTATTTCATTGTGTCTCTAGCATTCGCTGACCTGCTCGTGGCGCTGGTTGTAATGCCCTTTGCAGCCATCGAGTTGGCCACAGGTCAGTGGTACTATGGACACATCTTCTGCCTGGTCCGAACATCTTTGGATGTCCTGTTAACAACATGCTCCATATTACACCTCTGCTGTATTGCCTTGGACAGGTGTGTATAGAAGTGGGTAAGGTGAACGGTGCGAGCGTGTGTGTGTGTGTGTGTGTGTGTGTGTGTGTGTGTGTGTGTGTGTGTGTGTGTGTGTGTGTGTGTGTGTGTGTGTGTGTGTGTGTGTGTGTGTGTGTGTGTGTGTGTGTGTGTGTGTGTGTGTGTGTGTGTGTGTGTGTGTGTGTGTGTGTGTGTGTGTGTGTGTGTAGAGAGTATGCACATGCATGATTTTCCCATTAGGACACGCCCCCCTCATCTAGACTGAGTGGCAAAACATTGATGTGTTGGAGTTTGGAAGCTCGTTGGAAATCACTCAAACGCCCTGCGTGCCACCTGTTTCTATAAATGTCACATAATGCAGGAGGCAGCAAAATGTTCTGTTATATTGAAAACAAGCACTTCCAAACTCTGACACTTGGAAAAATAATCAAATGCGGGGCATTTCTTGACAGAAAGTATAGCTCATAACGTTTCTATGGTGGATTTTCATGAAGCAAAAACTTTTGCAGATAGAAAGAGGATAATTCCAGCTTTTCGTTCAGCTGCAACGTTGGTGAGTTTAACATTGCTTAATGCAATCAGACAGGACTTTTCTGTTTGGATGAATGGGGCTGTCAAGGCCAGAAAGTCGGGTATTTTTGCCACTCAGTGGGCGTTCCCGCATAACTTCCAGGTACGATGATGATGTCACGCGCATGCCCTCTATACATGCCAAGAAAAGCTCTGTGGAAGATGCATTCAACGTGTACCAGATCAGTCATGAGATCAGTCATGAGTGAGACGTGTTGTGTGTGCTTGATGATTTCGTACCAGGCTCATGCTCTCGCATGCAGCAGCGACAGGCAGTGCGGGTTTTTCCGCCCACACATTAAGGTGGGTCTTGGTATAGTAGACATTAGCTACTTCCATGTAACTGACAAAGCCTGACATGAGGTAGATGCGGATGAGGATCAAATGCAATCTTTTTCAGAGAACACTGGTCTCTCTAGCCCACAGGTTCCCAAACACGGGGTCGGGGGACCCATTCTTTATGGGTTGCGACTTGCGAGTAGATATCCCATAGTTTCCTACGTACGCTTATTATAGGCCTTTTGGTCTTCAGGCAGAGGCATGAACCACTCCGCTACGCTCAACCCCCCTTTAAACTATACGTACGTCAACAAAGAGAAGAAGTATTTCATGTGTGAAATATGATGTGATGAAGTGTAACAACGGACACTAGTCTGCAAGCCCTGCACTACGTCAAGATACTTTATAATGACAGAAATATGTGTACATCTTTTTATTTATGCCTGTCTGTTACTTTTGTTTAATTATTATTATTCCAGGCACCATGCCATCTGTTTGTGTTAATCAAGATACTGGTTATTTTGCCAACTGTTTGTGCTACTATGGGTACCATGTTATAGAGGGTATGCGCATGCATAAAATGAATGACAGATCGAGTGGCAAAGTCAGTGACAAAGTTAATTTATTGTTGATTAAAGTAATTCAATGCAATCAAATAGGACTTTTCTGTTGGATGTATGGGCTGTCAAGGCCAGAAAGTAATTTTTTGCCACTCAGTAGGCGTTCCAACATAACTTCCGGGTATGATGATGATAGCACGCGCATGCCCCCTGCAAGGGCCAAACGACCGCCAATGTCAAACACATTTATGTAACCTTGGGGTGGCGCTGTTGTTTACATAAGCGTCAAGTTCACGGGCATGGTGAGGGAGGATCGAAACCGGAAGGGCAAATGGCTTTGACCGCAGAAATACGTCAGCACATTCAAATACTGGGAGGGCGAAATGTTTGTAGTTGGGCATGTCTGACCTTTCCAAAAGGCCACTGGCTTGATGCACCTACTTCCAACTCCTCCGACCATCCTTTCCATTGATGTACAGTAGGATATCCTGTGGTAGGTCGTCATCCCACCCACATCCTCTTCTACAGAGTTCCTGCTGCATTATTTTTTGCACGCAACGTGACTGGTGCCAGGAAACCTAGAGGATCATATACTGAGCTGGCAGTGGACAGCATGCCACGCCTGGCGAGAGACTGTCGCTTCAACTCTAACTTGAATCTGAAAGAGTCCGTCTCCACACACCATAGTAGGCCCCGAGCCCTTTCCATCGGAAGTTTGTCTCTGTCCAGATCCAACTCCTTTAGATCCTTTGCCCTTTTGCTCTGCTATACGATGGACTGCAAAACACCACGGCCGTCGCTGATCCACTTCTCCGGAATGAAGCCTCCCTTTGCGACACAATGCAATGAGATCGGTTATCGTCTGGATAGCTTTTCCTTCAGTGGCTGAGCTCTATTCCAGCTACGCCACGCCATCTTCGTGTGTCAACCCATTTTGGGGCGGGAACCCGTTTTGGTGTTAGCATTGTGCTATGCTTTAGCTATTGAAAAATAGCAGATCTACAAGCTCATAGCGCGCCACCGAGTGGCGCGCTACGAGCTTGTAGGTCTGCTATTTTTGAAAAATCGGAAGAACGACTGACATGGAAACATGGCTTTTTCAGAAAACTTGTCAGGATGTGGAAGAATGTTTAGTATCTGTTCTCAGGGTAATCCTGGCCCTGTGCCATCTGTTTGTGCTACAATCCATGTGCTTCTGTGTGCCATATGATATTGTTTTTATATACGTTTATTCCAGGTACTACTATGCCCACGGGGAGGATGGGGGAAGATGAACCACTTTTTACTTAAGTTGTCCTGGAAGCAAGGCAAAATGAGATGGCAGTCAAATCTAATGATCTACACATAGTTCAGGATGTCCTCTATCAATTGAAATGATGAGTAAGCAGCTATGACAAAGGGCCATGAAAATATGACCTTTTCAAAAAAACTGGTCATGTGGCTCAATTTGCCCCAGGTAAGGGGTAAGTTGATCCAAAATTGAACCACATGATATTTTAATGTAAAGAGCTTAAACTTGAACAGATAATGTATTGAAAATAATTTAATAACAGTTTTCCCTTTTGCAAATAGTCTTATTTATCTGTTTATTTATTATTTAAACAATATAAAGACAATTAAATAAAGTTTGTTATTCAGAACCTTATAATATTTGCAATATTGTTAATACAATAAAGCAAATTTGCAAACATTTGCAAACATCCAAATTAAAGATCATTCAGTATAATTTGAGTAGCAAATACTTAATACAAAAATATGAATGGTGATTCACATTAAGAAAATTGGCTCAATTTACCCCAAGGAATTGGTTCAACTTGCCCCATGGCCACTTTTTGACAAAACATGGCTAGCTTAATGCTCCAGGCTAATGTTTAGCTAAATGTTTCACATGGGTTTTATACATTGGTATATCACCAACATGCATGATATATAAGTTTTTTTTTTTACTGTGACCAGCAAAAATCACTTTTTCGTGTATAAATGTACTTTGTCCATGTGTCTCTCATCTTCACAGTCAGGTTGAAATGGTTGGTGTGTCCTGATTTTGAGGTCACATGACAACTCATGTGTGTAGTTTTAAAGATACAGGGGGTGGTTCAACTTACCCGACGGTTCATCTTCCCCCATCCTCCCCTACTGTATGTGTTATGTTATTTCAGGTACTATGCCATCTGTTGCCAGCCGCTGGTTTACAGTCACAAGATGACGCCGGTGAGAGTCGCCGTGATGCTGGGAGGCTGCTGGCTCATCCCCACGTTCATCTCCTTCCTACCCATAATGCAAAGCTGGAACATGATTGGCATCGAGGACATAGTGAGTCATTCGGTAGCTTTAGAGGATTTTTCTGATTTTTGGGGATAGCTGGGGATCCGACCAGTATGATGTGCTCAAACAGCACCGCAGAGCTTAAGTTAAATTCTTGAAAAAAGGGGGGGATCCGTACATCAAAGGTTACCTCAACTTAAACTTGTGTCTGGGCTTGCAAGCTGCATTATTTTTTTGTGTACTTTTTGAAAAATGGATTTATTTATAATGCAAGTCATGCATGTTCCACCGCTGTTCGGACATGCGGATCCGTCGGATCATTGGTCCGTCGGATCTGCGTGTGCATCCCTATTATATAGAGCGTCGCAGTCCCGCCCCCTCGAGGGACCCGGAAAATTATTCCCCGTTCATTTTCCTCATAGACTTTTCAGAAAGTATTTATTTAAAGACGTTTACGCCGCGGACAAAGCCAACTGGAGTTGTGACAAATCACGACAATAAACAAAAAAAATTGGGCTGAACAAATAATTAGAAAGAAGAAGAAAACGGCAGGTTACAACCATAGAGTATTAAAAGGAAAGAGACTGATCTGGCGCGAAGCTCCCCCCCCCCCCTCCGCGCTATTCATGTCAGTGGAAGTTGCTCAGTGTCGTTTTGAAGCACCCGGAAGGACCGTCTATTTCCGCCTTTTTTCGCCGATTCAGCATTTGGGCACCAAATTTTTGTGCCCAAATGCGGAAGTGCAACCGAGCGCTCAATGTTAAAGCCCAGCTGCACGGGGTTTCCTCGTCATGAATCCACGGGTCCGCGACCGTCCGCCTGCAGTCCTTCCTCTTACCACTAGGGCCCATAGTGCTTCAACGTTGGAGTGCCTCACTGGCCCCTTGGTTACAACACTTTTTTTTCTTCTTTGTTTGTTGTCATGATTTGTCACGACAAGAGTTGGCTTTGTCCGCGGCGTAAACGTCTTTAAATGAATACGTTTTGAAATGTCTATGGGAAAAATGCATTGGAAACTATTTCCTGGGCCTGGCGTCGTCATGAAAGGGGCCGGGACTGCGACGCTCTATAGGGCCTAGGCTTGTTTGTCCTCTGTATAATATCGGTAATCGGTCAGAATCGGTATCGGCAGATATGATCCTGCAAATAATCGGAGGTCGGTCACGATTTCATAACCGTGCACCCCCCATAGTATAGGATGTATACTGGTTTGAATGACATAGTCGTCGTGTCTCTTCCCACAGATCGAAGAGCGGCGCGCCTTGGTGGGCGCGTCCAACGACACCTACTGCGTGTTCATTGTCAACCGGCCCTACGCTCTGATCTGCTCCGCCGTGGCCTTCTACATCCCCCTGGCCCTCATGCTCCTGGCCTACCAGCGCATCTACGTCACCGCCATGACGCACGCGCGCCAGATCGGGAACCTCCAGCGCGCCGGCTCCGCCTCCATCACCAGCACGGCTCTGTTCAACGCCAACACGGCGAGGTCCTCGTCGTCGGCGTCCTCCGACCACTCAGAGAACCACCAGCTCCGGATGACGGCGGCGGCGGCGGCGGCGTTCCCCTCCTCCTCCTCCTCCCCCTCCTCCTTCTCCTCGTCGGCGGAGCCCGCCCCGGCGATGAACAACAGCCGCATGCGCGTGGAGACCAAGGCGGCGAAGACGCTGGCCGTCATCATGGGGTGCTTCTGCCTGTGCTGGGCGCCGTTCTTCGTCACCAACGTCGTGGACCCCTTCGTGCGCTACTCGGTGCCGTGGCAGCTGTGGACGGCGTGGCTGTGGCTGGGCTACATCAACTCGGGGCTCAACCCGTTCCTCTACGCCTTCCTCAACCGGGCCTTCCGCCGGGCCTTCCTGGTGATCCTGTGCTGCGGGGACGAGCGCTACGCGCGGTCGTCGGGGAGCTACGTCCACGGCTACGCCCACAGGCCCAGTTCGGCCGCGTCCGTCAACGGGACCTCCATAGCGCTGAGGTGAGTTTTTTTTGTTTTTTTATATAAAGTATATTTATTGTTTTTTTACAAACAGACATTACACAACAAGAACATAATAACAAACAAAAGAAAAGAAAAACAGCTCAGGCACAACACTATTATGAATAAAAAGATTGAATATACAAAGACATGACAAGGACAATGAACCATAATGACAAGTGGCTTTCGAATTTTTATAGACTCCGGTCGCATTCAGGAAATACATCCATACACAGTACATAAATACATTATATTAAAAAGGCAGACAATAGTTATCATAGGCACCAAATCATTACAACAAGAGCAGACCCATGCATGCTCCAAGCACTGAGGTGAGTTGAGTTCAAATTAACCCATTTATAGACCTGACCTCGTCTTATAAATCATGACAGTTTTCTGAAAGTCGTTCTCAAACATTTTCACGTCATGGAACCGCGCTATGAGCTTGTAGATCTGCTATTTTTCAATAGCTAAAGTATAACGTAATGCTTAAAACACCAAAAGGGGTTCCCGCCCCAAAATGGGTTAAAAGATTATAAAACAAGTTCAGTATAGGTTGCAAAGAGAAGCCAGTGGATTAGGGTTTTGTGCCACCTAGCACCTGGCTCAGCGGTCCAGGCACCTTGGCCGGTATTGTCCAAGTCTGGCAGTGTGCCGCGGGTTCGACTCCCGATCCCCACGGCCTTTACTGCATGTCACCCACCCCCCCCCCCCCCCCCCCCACCCATCTCTCGCCCCCATTTCCTGTCAGCCTACTGTATGCCTACCTGCCTGCCTGCCTATGCTAGAACCATTTTCCTACTGTACAGTATGCTTTCACTCTGTCTCTCCACTGAGACGCACCTCTTCAGACTCCCACCACCCTCTCCCTCTGTCCCTTCGTGTCACCGTTGTTCCATAATAGACACTAGTTTACTATGCAGACTATTATGTTTTTAGTTTTTTTTTGTGTTGTAACCACTCCCTTACGGAGCTATGTGTGTGGGTGGCTGGCTGGGTGGGTATGAGCACGAAAACAGCATGGTTGTTTTTCACCACCTGTGCGCAACCTAGCACACACACAAACACGCACCCACGTATTAACTGTATATATGATGCTTTCGGGTGTGCCCATGCAGGGGGCCGTGCCGGTTACTGTACTGTAGTACAGTAACCGGCTCGGCCCCCTGCATGGGCTCGTTCCTGGGGGTCTGGAACTCCCCTGACTCTCCCTGTAGCAGACACATGACCACTTCTGCTCGTCAGCATTGACAAGGAACTCCAGTTTCGTCAAGGCCATATCAATTCCATGTGTCATGCAAATAGGAAATTTTGCCCTGGCAAGTTTTCCATTGTTTAGTAGTCCATTGTTATGGGCTAGTGTGCAAGTAGAAGAATGTTTTGTTGCAAGGACGTTCTTTCTTTGTGTGTTGTTTTTCCCCAGCAAAAATATTCTGATTCTCCCACAGCTGAGTCGAGTTAGTTTCAGTCATAGGATTTGGGTTTTGTATAGTCTTAGTACACATAAGTATTACATCAAAGACATTCTTCTTCTTTATTTATATATTATACACAGTACTAGTGTAAGTAACTGGACCATCCAAAGCGCTTTACAAGGTGCAGCGCGGACATTTAGAGCCTTTTATTAGGTGCTAAAGTATACAGGAAGAACGACTGACGTTTCGACCTTGCAGTCTTCATCAGAGTCACTGCTCCAGTCTCTTCTCCTTATGCAACTCATGATGTCCCTGTACCTGTGAAGCACCGGATCAGCCATTTCACGCTTGAGGCGCGTTGTTAGACTCCCTTTGTTCGCTTTAAGAGGTATTTCACATTCAACCATTCACAAATCAACCAACTTGCTCATCTGGAAGAGTGAGGGGTTCAGTGTCTTGCTCAAGGACACGTGGACATGCAGTCAGACCATGAGGACAAACCAGGGGTCCAACGAGGAACCTTCCAATTCCAAGTCGGCAGCTCTATACCTCCTAAACCTCCGCGTAGTTTAAATGTTCTATTTACTTTGTTTAAGCTAACTATTATGTAATGTTGCTGTGGTTCAACTCAACATCAACTCTGGCTCTGTGTAAAGTAATGTGATGTTTAGTAGTTTGCAAATTAGACTTTCAGCGTTACTTATAGCTTCCCCAGCACTGTTAATGATTCATTATGTGTTTTGTGTTGTGCAGAAGTGCGTGAAACAACTGACTGGTTTTGAAGATTTGCGAGGCATTTCTGATTTAATAGATGTGACCAGATTTGACTGGGAGCCTGCCATCGCGCAAAATCCAGCTTTTCACCAGAGGAGGAAAAAAAAGAAATCCCCCCAAAATGAGTTAATAATAATAATAATAATAATGAAATCGACATGTAAATATGAAATAAATGTAGCTAGGTGTAATGTTAGAGACCACAGAAGTGAACCTTTCAAGCCTGTTTTCTCAACTCGCTGTTTCTCTGCAAGACATTATTCTATGAGCCATATCTCCAAAACTGAACTCAAACTGAACAACCAATATGTCAATTTGAAGCTATGATTCCCTGCTTTCATATGACATGACAAAAACAGTCCCTCAGCCAAATTTGGTCACAGATAGTATGCTGAAAGGAAAACAGGAAAGAAAGAACAGAGAGCGAGGAAATTGAATGCAGGACAGAAGTTGAACCGATACCATTTGATGACATTTAGCCTCGCAGACCAAAGACGGCGAGTATTTATTTTAGTATTTAGTATTTATATGAATATTTTGTTGTTGTCGTTGGATAGGACCCTGGACAGGATTTTGTCCACAATTCCATGCTGTATTGATGTTGGTACCATTAGGAGTGACCACAGGCCTTGAGTAGACATCTGCATGTCTTAAGTAATGCAGATGTTTAACAATCATGTAACTCCTGAGAGCGTAAAATGAAACCAAATGTTACGGGTCCATTTGGTTTCATTTTTACAGATCTATAAAGGTCCATTTGGTTACCAACATCATCTGGGGACCACCTGGAAACCCTCTCAAGGACCACTGGCGGTCCCCGCACCACTGGTTGAAAACCACTGGTTTAGGTAAACAGGTGGGCATGGATTCATTTTACACTCCTCTCAAGAGTCTACCAGGGTCCATTTGGTTACCAACTCTCCGTCATTTAGCCGGGGACCACCTGGAACCCCCTCATGGACCACAACCACTGGTGCAGAGGGTAATACTAAAATAGTAAACCTATTTTAACCCAATTCGACCTGAACTCGATTCTACAAAATGTCTTCTAAGACAGTTTCCTGAAAAACCTATATGTTTCTATGTCAGTCGTTCTCAAACATTTTCATGTCAAGGACCCCCAAAAATGTATGTATTTGGCCGCCGACAAACCATCTGAAAATATGTTGCTCCAGCGACATAAAACATTCGCCCTGAAAGAATATATATTCAAAGATCTGCGACACATTTCCACGATAAAAAATAAATAAATAGCAGATCTACAAGCTTGTTTTTTCTTGTTTTTCAATAGCTAAAAGTATAACATGGTCTTTAAAACACCAAAAAGGGGGTTCTTCCCGCCCAGAATGGGTTAAACCAACGACTGTTGGTATCCGGCGACACCGGGCTGGAATAATGAAGTGAAGTTAGTTATCTGTGTCCAGGAGGGACCGGGGGGGGGGAGGGGGAGGGGCCGGGGGGGGGAGGGGGAGGGGCCATCAGATTAAACACACGCTGGGATTTTCCATCCTCTTGTTTGGTTTGGTGTGTAACCTTTTATAAGTGTTTAGCGGAACCATCTGTCACCATTTACTGTTACAGACAGTATACAGACACACGTTAACACGCGCACGCACTCACACTCGCACTCACACACGCACACACACAAAGGCAAGAGCTTATCTAGCACACACGTGACTCGACATAATGTACTCACACAGACACAAACGCAAAATGTGTTTGTTCACACATGTCACTGTCGGAGGTCACCACTCTTGGCACAAGCATGCTTGGCACCATTCTGGAAGACAGTGGGGATGACACGCACGCACGCACATGCTTTAGAAACTCCAGGTGTACTGTACAATAGTTATCCTAGATGTTTTTTTGTTGCCGTTGTTGCCATTGAATTTAAGTGACACACTTCGTTCATTATATAACCGTTTCTTTGCGTGGCACGCCGTCATAGGATGGAGCATATAGATTATAGGACAGATATGCACACACATACACATACGCACACACACACACACACGCACACATACGCACGCACATGCACATGCACTTGCACATGCACATGCACATGCACATGCAAATGCACACACACACACACACACACACACACACACACACACACTCACACATAGATGTATTATACTGTACAATAGCATAAGCTAACACAATGAAGCTACACCCTGAGGGACCAAGAGAAGCATCAAACTGTCACGTAAATCACCACCATTAACATCAATGTGGCAGTAAACCTCCCGGAAACACACTTCAGGATTACTATTGTTATTATTATAATAAAGGGAAACTTGTAATCAGAGCCGTATCCAGCACTTCACAGATGGGGGGGACCAATCCGAACCGGGCGCGAAGCGCCTGTGCATGTGGGGTGCCTCGCACGGGCGCGAAGCGCCCCTGCGGAAAAATCGGGTATTTGCGGTTATAAAGTCGTTATTTTCGGGTAAAAACGGGTCTGCACAGCAGAAATAGCCTAGTGCAAATCTTACCTTTTTGATGAGCCTGCCCGAGACATACACGGCTTTAACCAGCACTGGGCATAACATAAACAACTTCCTGAATCCTATCCAAGTTCCCCCATAGAAATACACTGAAATCACAAGCACTCGCACAACACTGACAGCGAGTCAGCGGCGGCCGCATGGTCCAAGTGCCTGCCCTATTTGAGGCTTTTTTATTCCCCGTGGCCGGCGGCCCAAAACGGTTCGCGGCCCCCCGTGGGCCCACCGGGGACGTGTCCCCGGGGACCCCCGTGGTTCCTACGGCCCTGCTTGTAATAGAGCAGACTAGCCACACTAAAGTGGAGTGTGTGTGTGTGTGTGTGTGTGTGTGTGTGTGTGTGTGTGTGTGTGTGTGTGTGCGTGTGTGCGCGTGCGCGCGTGCGTGCGTGCGTTCGGAAATGTGTGTGCTAGCATTGGTTTAGTATGTTAGTGTCTCTCATTGTTTGTGTGTGTGTGGGAAGCAACATGCAAACACTATTAACACCAATGTAATGTCCTGTATTAAAACCTCTCTGGGACACAGAACAGACCCATTGAATCAGATTACAACTAGCCAGATAGAGGAGAGTTCACAAATTATTGGAATAATTGTGTTGAATTATATTGTCAGTAACGTGCGTGTGTGCATGCGTGCGTGCGTGCGTGTGTGTGTGCACGTGCCTTTTGGTAACACGTTATATAGCCTGCTTTTTCCAGGCTTTCATCTTTCGCGCAGACGAAATGAAAGCCTGGGTATCGAGGCTACACGTTATATGATCTCCGAGGCTAGAATGCAGTATAAACATACTTGCATCGCAGTGTTTATAACACTGTAGGCTATACTTGGTATTGATTGCTATAAAGTGTTGTTTACTTAAAGGTGCTATAAGTGATATTTTTGGTTAAAACAAAAAGTTTTTTGTTTTGGTTAAAAGGTTAAAGATCTATATTTCGATAGTAATTACCCTATTCTTCCCTTGTTTATATATCTTACCTTTTCAAAGCATTTTTTTGATAGCAGATACAAGCTGATAGCGTGTCAGTTTGTAGATCTGCTATTTTTGAAAAATTGTGAAAATGTGTGCAAATCTTGAATATATACATTATATTTTTATTTTAAGTGAGCTTTTGATATAGGGGGGGGTATATATTTCATCTTCAACACCTAGGGCCCTATTTCCGCCTGTGCCTATTGAGTACTATAGACGAATAACAGTTTTAAGTCCACACTAATTATCCATAATGTATAAATGATGGAGCCTTTTTGTTGTATTTATTTTTTTAATACTTGTGTTTTTTTCAACTATTTGAAAAAATAAACATTAAAAATGAAAAAGGCAAAGAAGTTTAGAGATAAGGGGTAAGGGCACCGGGCAGACATAGGGCCCCTACCTAGTGTGACATAGATTAACTATACGAAGATAACCCCACACCCACCACGCAGAGTTGTTTTTGGCAGCAAATGTATAGATTTTCATTTTGGTCATAGTCTCTTCAATAGTTTTCATTTAGTTTTAGTCACATTTTAGTCACCTGGAATATTTTAGTGTCAGTCTAGTTTTAGTCGACTAAATATCATAAGATTTTAGTCGACTAAATCTACAGGTGATTTAGTCAAACAAAATGTAATGTAAAATGACTTATGATCTCTTGTCCACTAGTCCCTTCCTAACATTTTAGTCTAGTTTTGATCCGTTGACGAAATTGCCCATATATTTCGTCTTAGTTTTAGTCATCATAGCTTAGTTTTCATGTAGTTTCCATTTAGCTTTCGTCCGTGGAAAAAGGCAGTCGACGGACATTTTTCGTCTTACTTTTAGTCGACGAAAACAACACTGCGCCGCAGTGCGACGTGTTGCGAGCAAAGTACTGCACTGTATCTATACTGTACATCAGGCATTGCTGTTCTTCTGGGTCCCCGGGGGAGAGGAGTTGAGGACCAGACCGTTTGGCGACTATAGCCCATGCAGTCAACTCACATGTCACAGTCACAGAGGGAGCTCTCAGGAATAAAACGAGGATAGAATAAGACGATTTGAGGCTGTGACCGTCAGTTTTAAACTCTGTTGTGTCTCGTGCTGCGCCAGACCTGTCATGAGCCGTCATCTTCGATCTAGAGACTCTGAGCTATACGCTCGAGATAGGATTTTGGCTGCATTCTGTTTCAAAATGTCGTTGGCCGCACTGCCAAGAGGCTGATTCTGAACAGCTCTTTGCCTCACGTTGAAGTTATGGTGACTGTGTGTGCGTGTGTGTGCGTGTGTGCATGTGTGCGTGCGTGCATGTGTGCGTGTGTGTCAGGGCTGGACTGGCCACAGGTTATACCCGGGCATATTCCCGGTGGGCCGTGACTGTAGGGGGCCGCCATGATAAAAAAACAAAAAAAGGCAGGCAGGCCAATAGGCGGCAGGCCGCCAGGAAAGGTCCGGGCGTGCTGCCATTCTGCCAGTGCCATCATGATCATTTCACTGTACCTGTATCAGTGAGTGACAAATAAACCCTCTACAAAGGGTTGTGTAGTTAGTTGTCTGTTGGTTTTTATCATTTATGTTGTTCTATATGAAAGTGGAGGTATTAGAGCTTGTTTGTTTGTGTGTGCCTCGACGGAGCAGGCGGTAGAGTTTCTGCTATCTGCGCGCTGGTTGTGGTGGGCCAAATTCACGCGAAAATGACCGGGCCAAATTTTTGTCCCAGTCCAGCCCTAGTGTGTGTGTGTGTGTGTGTGTGTGTGTGTGTGTGTGTGTGTTTTTAACATATTTGCCTCATTCTTCAGAGCTAAGAGGCTGGCATTGTAATTGTGCCCAGCGTGCATTTCGTTCACCTCATTTCAATTGACTTTTATGGAAACTCAAATCACTTTCAACACGTTTTGATAGTGTTAGTTACACGGTGGGAAGGGAACACACCACCTGCTGAACTGTATAATGATGTGTTATTCTAGCAGGTGAGCACACTCACTTGTTAATCAAGCCAAACGACTTAATCAATGATTATAATTATTAATTGATAATTTAGTGTTGGGCGTGTCATAGGCGTATACATTTTCCACATATTTCAGAATCTTTGAAAAATCGCGAAGGCATCGGTGCAAAAGCACGTTTCTTGATTTTCCTATTAATCAAAAAGTAATCAATATAATTATTGCTAAGAAAATAATCATAGATGCTCATGTTCTCCTGGCTGTTTATTATTCTGTCCAAAAATAGAAGAGGAGAACCTTGGAATTGCTTGTCTTGCAAATGGGAATGTATCCCCCTTACCCGAATCCAGGTTGTGTAGTACAGTGGGTAACCAACCTTTCCAAGCCCGCAAGAGCACTTTTTATTCCAATGGGTAAGCCGAGATCTACCACAACCAATATGTTCCAAAAGAACACCACACGTAAGACATCATATTTAATTTCGCAATTTCTGACGGGCTCAATCTATCTGCATAAACGGCCTTGCAAACGGGAAGCGATAAAACGCGCCTATAGTTCATTTTCAATGAGACGGCGCAACAACGCAAGCATATTTACGTGAGCGCGGTCCCGTGAATTTGTTGCGCGCGTGCTCGTTTCGTGCACACGCCGGCGACTCACCAGACCTGGATTCTGTTTAGCTTTTTTTTACGCTTGCGTTGTCGCGCCCCTCTTCAACAGACCTGGAGGAGACAGACCTGTGTTGATCCAGGCAAACAACGCCTGCGTTCCTCGCTTCACGTTTGTTTAATACATTCACACAAAGGCTAGGAGTCTAAATACTCCTAGAATAAGTAAGTCGTGTACAAATGAAAATGTTTTCAAGGGGGAGGGCTTTACCATGCAGAGTTGTGACAAATCATGACAACAAACACAATATTTTGGACCAAACAAACAATTACAAAGAATAAAAACAACAACAAAAGTGTTGTAACCAGCTGCCGCTTTCTTTTTTGATTGAATGATTAATTGATTGATTGGCCCAAAACATTGTGTTTGTTGTCATGATGTGTCACAACTCAAGTTGGCTTTGTCCGCGGCGTAAACGTCTTTAAATAAATACTTTTTTGAAAAGTCTATGAGGAAAATGAACGGGGAATTCTTTTCCGGGTCTCTTGAGGGGGCGGGACTGCGACGCTCTATAGACGAAGCTGTTTTTTAAGATGTTTTTGGGGGGCTTTTTCTTCCTTTATTGATAGAGTAGATATTGATAAATTACAGTAGTCTGACAGATAATGGGGAGAGAGATGTATATGGGGAGTGCGTTTGCGGCATGTTTTTTCTGGCAGCAGGGATATTCACGTTGACGTGCCGTTTAACCCATTTAGTGGTGCTCAATATTTCATGTCAAGGACCCCAGAAATGATATGTAATTGACCGCCGACCCCCCCATCTGAAAATATGTTGTTCCAGCGACACCCCCAGAAGCTGAGATAAAAAAAACGTTCGCTCTGAAAGAATAAATTCAAAGATTTTTCAAAAGATAGATCTACAAGGTCGTAACGCGGCACTCGGTGTGTAGATCTGCTATTTTTCCAATAGCTAAAGTATAACATAATGCTTAAAGGTTTTATGACATTCATTTTCATTTCTTTTTTTCTTTTTTCTTTTAGGTTTTATGACCTCAATTACACCCAAAAAACCTGAACTTTGAACATTCAGTGGATTTTCTGTGGTCTGAAGTTTTCTTTGGGGTTTTTTGGGCCTTTTGAGCTACAATGAAAACAGGCAACACAGTGAAACAGTGACATCTGCTGGCAAATCCCATTGACATATATGGGATTTGCAGTAAGTGATGTCACTTACTGCCGGCAAATCAGAGCACCTGTTTGAGCCAGAAAACCCCAGATCACAGAAAATCTACTGAATGTTAAAAGTTCATATTTTTTGGGTGCAATTGAGATTAGAAAACCTAAAAAAAAACAAGAACAATTCCAAAACCTTTTTTTTAATGTCACAATCCCTTTAAAACACCAAAAGGGGGTTCCCGCCCTGAATTGAATATGAATATTGAGTGAATTGAATATGAGTGAATTGAATATGAATATGAGTTTGCACTACAACACCTGTAACATAATCAAAACGGGACGTGTGTCATCATCAGCATCTTAGAAGAAGGGGGCGGGGGCGCTAAAACAATCATTGTGGGGTCCTAAACAAATATTTCCTTTTTCAGTGAGGCGAGACGAGGCTGCCTATTTTCCCTCACATTCCTGTGGGGGGTGGGGAAAAAAAGCTCTGTAGCCCCCCCCCCCCCCCCCCCCCCACCAAGCCATGAGAGATAAGACTGCTGGCGTTTGATTATTTAATGTCCCGGAAAATATATTGCCGTGAAATTAAGGGAACAGGAAACTTTTTTTTTTTTTACCATTTCCTGTCTCACTATACAGTCATGTAATCATGTGCGCGCGCACGTGTTCTTGTTCAACTTGGATTGCATTTCACTGTGAGAGTGAAAAAGCAATAAAGGACTGTACTGTAGAAAGGGGAGAGGGGCGAGAACCCCTTTTGGTGTTTTTAAGCGTTACGTTATATTTAGCTCAGGGGTTCCCAAAGTGGGGTCCGGGGACTCCTCAGGGCCCAGGGGGTCCTTGAGGGAGTTCCAGGGGGGACCCAGCTAAATTATCATTTGGAACCAAATGGACCCTTATGGGTCTGTAACTCAGAGAGTGTACAAATGGAACCAAATGGACCCTTATGGGTCTGTAACTCAGAGAGTGTACAAATGGAACCAAATGGACCCTAACGGGCCCATTTGGTTCCATTTGTACACTCTCACAGTAAAATTAGCATTGATTTTACAATATAAATTGGGGTCTCAGAGATATGACATTAAATGGGGGTCCGTAGACTAATGCATGTCAAACATGGGGGTCCTAAACGGGTTGAAAATCACTGCTAGAGACATAAAAATCTTCTTTTATGGGGGTCCCTGACATATCTCTTCAAATGGAGGTCCGCGGGCCAATTTGTATCAATTTGGCGGTCCTTGACATGAAAAAGACCGGGAACCACTGCTTTAGCTATTGAAAAATAGAAGATCTACAAGCTCATAGCGTGGCACAGAGTGGCGTGCTACGAGCTTGTAGGTCTGCTATTTTTGAAAAGTCTCGAAAATGAGGCGCAAATCTTTGAATATATATTCTTTCAGAGCGAACGTTTTTAACTCAAATCTTTGCTTCTGTCATGATTTAGAAGACACTTTTTTAAATGGGTCTAAATGGGTTAAAACACTGCAGTGTTAAGTAGAGGTGTGGAAACAAATCGGTTTCCGAGATGCAACCCTTCATTGTCAATGGCGTTTTTAATGTTTGTTTAACTAAAGACAAACATTGAACCTGTGGGTCTAGCGCCCCTCAAAAATAGAAGCCTGCACACTGTAACTGAAGACAGAAGTTCTGATGAAGACTTGAAATCATGTCAAAACATTCATCTAGTTACAGTGTGCAGACTATATATTTTTTATATTCAGATTTTTATTGTAAGCCTTTAAGCTACTGCTTTTCATTGTGCTGTCATGGAATAAACAGAAGGGGTTATTATTCTTAATGTTGCCAATTATTTATGTAAATTTTGGGGACAATTGTGTTAATTTAAATAGTATTTTCGGGACAAAATGTTTCTATCTCGACTCGGGTACTACTGATATACACAGTTAGTAATAGTAAAAACCCTTAAACATTGTACTTACTATCGATAAGCAGAATCGGAACTGGAATTGATCAATTCAGCCCAGCCGACAAAGCCTCACAGGTGCATTTGGTGGATACCGGAGAAGTCAAAGTCGTACACGTTAGTCACACACGTTACGCAGTAAAATGTGTTCTCTGTGAGCCACAGTCGTGAGCCGCACTCGGGAATCATTGACCCCCAATCCAACCCTTTGATGCTGGAGTGCCAAGCAGGGAGGCATTGGGTCCCATTTTCTTTGGTATGACCCCGGCCCCGGGGATCGAACCCCCGACCTCCCAGTTTCAGGGCGGACACTCTAACCACAAGGCCACTGTCTGGTCGAGTTCTCCGGATACCCATTTGGTTTATTGGTGACTAGGCCTATAAAGCGCCGAAGTCCTGACGTCACTCGCTCATCCCCCTGGTTCACGGAAGTCATTTCTCTATGGAGAATAACATGGGCTCATAAAATCATCTCATATAAGCATTGTGGTCCAAAAATAAACAAGCTGTCTCGGCGTTATTGTCAGGGAGGTGCCTCTGTATCGTTCGCGGACAGTAGGTCACTCATATATGATACAGTCTGTTTCTAGCGAAAATGTAACTAATTCAGTAGCGGTAACCATAGCGTTTTCTCTCAGTCAGTTGATTCTTCATATCCATATGAGTGAAACGGCCGGGATGACATGTTAATTTTTCAAACGCAGTTCTTATATGAGGCGATCTAAAATCCTCCTATGGGGATTATACAATGTAAATAAAAAGTACATGAACCCGTGGATTTGCGACCTCTACTGATATTGATGTCAGACTTCGGTGCTCCATACTGAATCGTAATCAAATCAAATAGGTCCACATTTCACCTAAGTTATGAGTGTGTGTGTTTGTGTACGTGCGTGAGTGAGTGCCTGAGTGCCCATGCGTGTGTGTGTGTGTTTCAGAGAGAGAGAGAGAGGGGGGGGGGGGGGGGGGGGGGCTGTAATGTACCATATAGGCCATTAATGTCAGAGGTACCTTTAGACAGTTTGAGCTATTGTATATTTAAGACGTTCAAACATTCGGTCCTCACAGAGATCATGACGAAGACGTAGACATGTAGAGCTGTTTTTTATGTGTGTATTTATTTCACATGGACATTGATTTTGTCATGCAGGAATGTGGCCATAATGTAGCTCAAATAACCTGATGGACTGCATCGGTTTGTTGCAGTCCACAATGCTATCAGCAGTCTATTATGTACTTTAGTTTCTCAGTTTCCTGAAGGAAATAAGTCCTCCACCCTTCAGACAAGCACACTCAAAAGACAAGAGCAGGGCTCTCCAATTAATTTTCCTCAAGGGCCATATTTTGAGTAGGGTACCAGGCTGGGGGCCGAGTGTGTGCGCAAAAGAAATGTGGGTTTTTATTTTTTCATTCAGTAATTAAGCTTAGAATAGATGCGTTGAGAACAGTGGTTCTCAACCAGTGGTCCGGGGACCACCAGTGGTTCTTGAGGGGGTTCCAGGTGGTAAATGCCCCGTACAGTGGCCAGCTAGTCTCATCCTCCTCACTGCTATCTCCTCTGTTACACTTGGTAATGCCCCGTACAGTGGCCTATAGTCTCATCCTCCTTACTGCTATCTTCTCTGTTACACTTGGTAATGCCCCGTACAGTGGCCAGCTAGTCTCATCCTCCTCACTGCTATCTCCTCTGATACACTTGGTAATGCCCCGTACAGTGGCCTATAGTCTTATCCTCCTTACTGCTATCTCCTCTGATACACTTGGTAATGCCCCGTACAGTGGCCTATAGTCTTATCCTCCTTACTGCTATCTCCTCTGATACACTTGGTAATGCCCCGTACAGTGGCCTATAGTCTTATCCTCCTTACTGCTATCGCCTCTGATACACTTGGTAATGCCCCGTACAGTGGCCTATAGTCTTATCCTCCTTACTGCTATCTCCTCTGATACACTTGGTAATGCCCCGTACAGTGGCCAGCTAGTCTCATCCTCCTCACTGCTATCGCCTCTGATACACTTGGTAATGCCCCGTACAGTGGCCAGCTAGTCTCATCCTCCTTACTGCTATCTTCTCTGATACACTTGGTAATGCCCCGTACAGTGGCCAGCTAGTCTCATCCTCCTTACTTCTATCTTCTCTGATACACTTGGTAATGCCCCGTACAGTGGCCAGCTAGTCTCATCCTCCTTACTGCTATCTCCTCTGTTACACTTGGTAATGCCCCGTACAGTGGCCAGCTAGTCTCATCCTCCTTACTGCTATCTTCTCTGATACACTTGGTAATGCCCCGTACAGTGGCCAGCTAGTCTTATCCTCCTTACTGCTATCTCCTCTGTTACACTTGGTAATGCCCCGTACTCCATACAGACGCTTGTTGGTGATGTCCTCGTCCCTGTTGATGTTAAGTACCACACGTAACATTCTGGTGTAGCACCCGTCCAGGGATTTCTGTAGGGCTTGTGTTAAGTGTCCAGCATTCACAGCCATAGAGGAGGACGGGCTTTACTTCAACGATGACTACCATCTCCGCGGAGTAAACCTGCCCGTTGCTATATATAGTCATTGATGATATGGGTGGGGATCAATGGGAGATGGACGGACACTTTTTTCCCCCTTTGGTTCCAGAAATGTTCTCCGTGTTTAGACTTTACAGCGTATGGTTTCTGCATGACCCTGGTGATGATGTGAGATCCGATCCTATTTGAAGGAAGGCCTGTAGCCCATTTTTCATTTAACCCATTTAGGCCAGACGTCGAGAAAAAAAAGGGGAAAAAGTCTTAATTTTTTTGTCAAATAGGTTTTTATTGAGAACAGATTCATTGTGTAGATTAAACATTGTGATATAATTAAATTCTTTTTTTAAATTAAAAAATAAGTCTTCTGAAAGAATATATTTTCAAAAGATGTGCCGCATTTTCACGATTTTTCAAAAATAGCAGACCTACAAGCTCGTAGCGCGCCACTCGGTGGCGCGCTATGAGCTTGTAGATCTGCTATTTTTCAATAGCTAAAGTATAACATAATGCTTAGTTAAAACACCAAAAGGGGTTCCCGCCTAGAATGGGTTAAACTGGGAAAGTTCTAGTATGGGGGATAAAACAAATAAAACAATTTCTCTTTTTTTTTTGTTGCATAGACTAGGCTACTACTACAAATGTGGCCAGCCAAATTGGAGCCACACTGTCTGTGATTTAAATTAGTGGGTTGTCTGAAGGGGCCGAGAGACATGCAGTATATTTGACAATGGGCTTTAATGTTTGTGTGTTTAAACGTTATACATCATTTGATGCCGTCAAAACATCTCCTTTCGTACGTTTGCCCTATGGGGTATAGGATGTAAGGATAACACGCTCTACTCGTTGGTTTAGTCATGTACAATACCATATAAGTAAATCCTCGTCGTAAGTGACCCCCGAACGGAATCTAAATTAAAGAGTGACGTTCCCCTACCAGCAATGGGGCGGGTTAGCCCTCGTTACAAACTATGCTGCTCCTTTGTCAATTAGACCAGACGGATTATTATGAAGTGTGTGAAATTATAATGGGTGTATAGTGCCTGTTAAATTAATTTGCTTGTGCTAATCGCAGGTGTCATTACAAAATATAAATAAAAACACCACTGTAATTTAACCGCACACAATTCTTGTTTGCACATTTTTGATTCACGGTGAAAATTGGTATAACCATATTGGAATCTGTGACTCCGGGTGTAGTTGTAAATGCTTTACTTTTCACAAAGGTGACAACAACTTAAAGATGCAGTTGAAGTTTGAGGATTTTCCTCTAAGTGTGGTTAGATAGCCTAATCAAACACTTGTGGAACTTAAGATTGTGCCTAAAAATAGCCTCAGTGGAAACAACGGAAGGGACAAAAGTTAACTACCGGTATGTGAATGACTGACGACATAGTTCACGTCTCAAGAGCTCGCCTCCATCGTCCAAACACAGGCCTGCAGCGCTGGCGCCTTAATTGTCTGCAGAACAGGGACTTGCACGGCATTTATTTTCATTTCTGGTGAAAGAAATGCAAATGCCTCTCCTTTCCATGCCATATACCGGAAGTCTCCTGAACTTGGAACGCAGCATTTTGCGTTGAACTAATTTGTTTCTATAAATCCATGTCGTACACACCGCATCTCCAGTAAACCCATTCTGTGGCGGGAACCCCTTTTGGTGTTTTACCCCCTCAGGCCTGTACAGTACAGTATGTACAGTATTCATGATGATGCTGCTATATAAATATTTGAAGTTTTTCTGAAAACTTAGGTCAGGATTTAGAAAAGTTTTTAGAATCGGCCTCAGGCCTAAATGGGTTAAAGAGTGCTGGGTTGCGCCCCAAAAATAGCCGATCTACAAGCTCTCAACGTTGTGAGCTTGTAGATCTGCTATTTTTGTCCAAAAGTGCCCTCTTACGTCCACTCTAATCTGAGCATGTAGCTATACCCGAACACCAGGATTAACAGATTGTGTAAACTGTCACTCATCCTCTTCATAATAGTGGCATACATGATACTCATTGAGAGTGTGTAAGCTGTATTGGAGTTGAAAAATCACACCCGTGTGCAGTGAGGGGCGCTAATATATTAAAAGTCTAATTCATGTTGATTAGGTGATGTAAAACAAACAGTGTCATTTTCCCTTCATTGTCGAAACAACACAAACATCTACTATATATAATGCGCCACGTTCCCAAGAAGGCTGGTGGCCGACTGCAACGGGCACGCGTCGTACAGGTCTAGTTGAACTAAATACAGACATTAAACCTGTGTATAGGAGGTGCTGGTGCCCCTCAATGTATGCATGTAAATAATGGAAAAGGTTTAGCCGTCGTCTGGACACCTGGGCTGTTAATGCTGCCTGACAGCGGCGCGGGCTCGACCCCCGATCCCAACGACCTTCCTTCTCTCTGCTCATTTCCCGTCAGACTACCGTATCTATCAATAAAGGCAGAAAAGGCCTAAAAGAAAGATTAGGTTTAGGATTGCGGACTCCCATCTCAAAATAGCTGACTTACAAGCACACAAGTGAACTTGTAGAAAAAGATAATATTGTTTTTGTTGGCATTGATCCATACGTACATTTATTCCATGCGATTGCACATACAGTACATTAATCAAAATGAAGCCATGTACTATTTTCTTCTTTTTTTTTTAGGAATAAGTGAAATGATGAAGCCCAAAAGTATTTGCAGTGGGAGAGAAACTTGCATGTTGAGAGAAATGTAGTGTTTGCTCCCCAGTGCTGCGCAACTTACTCTTCCATGACTTATTAGACTTCTGTAGAGAACAGGACAAATGGGATAGTTTTTCAGCTCATCCAAATATAAACCCTGGATTCAAACTCACATGTGGGAAACTAAACATCTAGCGCTCGGCTCAACTCAAAGGGAGATCCCCCCCCCATCATGGCCAAGGGGGATATTAGGCTTTTGGTCTTCAGACAGGACTATTCTGCTATAGCTAGTGCACGTAAGGGCCACATGTGTGTGGAAAATATATATTTTTCATTATCCACTTAATCTGGCTTTGATTCCCCCCCCATCAAAAAATGTTAAAGCACGATATTCCATGTGGATATTTCTACGGTCAGGGAGATAACAGTAATTTACTTTGTCTCAAAAAGGGCAACAGCCCTAAACTAATCCTGTTGTAGAGCAGCAGTCTATTTCAAGTTTTTTTTTTTCTTTTCTTTTTTCCCCTGCATTGCAATTCAGTTAAAATAAATCCAATAAACTCCTAATCTTCCTCAAGCTGGTTGGGAGCAGCCGGTGCCAAAGGAAAATTGATGTTGAATTTGTAGGAATAAATAGCAGCTCCTTGAAGCGACTCCAAAGACAAGAGATTGCATTACGCGTCAACACAGAAGTGCCAAAGAAATAAACAGGACGGCCCATAACCCCTAACTGCTCCCCGCACGGTATTAATGGCACCCACCTGCTCCTAATCGTTAGCAGAGTAATAGTTTTTGCAGAGTAATGTCACGTAGGTGTAGGTGAGGTAAGGACCCAAACGCAGGACAGCCAGGCATGTAGTGTTCAAAACCATGAATTGGTGATTTGATTCAGAAGACAGGTGAACATGAACAACTTAAAACAGACAGGATACAGGTGACAGGATACAATGACTCAACAAGGACTGACTGGGCAACAAGACTGATATACACATGAGGGTGATTACAAAATGAGACACAGCTGGAGCAAACAAACATAGAACCAAGAAAACTAGCCCAGGGAACAAAACATAGAAATACAAGACCTAGACTGTACAATAAATGATAAAAAGTCTGTGACTGTGACAGAGTAATATAGTTTTTGTCCAGTGCTTCGATGCGTATGTCGCCGTTTGATGCGTACTGTATGCGCCGTGCCAGCATATGACGTAATGACTACTTGTGCTTGATATGGCAGTGGTGTCACAGATTACATATGTGTATACATAAGGGCTTTAATCCTCCCGACACTAAAACATATCGTCATTACGTCACGGTCGAAAACCAATTACCTTTAACCCATTCTGAACGGGAACCCACTTTGGTGTTAGCATTACGTTATGCTTTAGCTATTGAAAAATAGCAGATCTACAAGCTCATAGCGCGCCACCGAGTGGCGCGCTAAGAGCTTGTAGGTCTGCTATTTTTGAAAAATCGAAGAACCACTGACATAGAAACATAGCTTTTTCAGAAAAATGTCATTTTCAAACAGACATTTTTAGAATCTGACCTCAGGTCAGAATGGGTTAATCCACATCTTTATTACGTCATCATTGAGAGCTAGTTGTACCAGTTATACCCTGACGTCATATGCTGCTACGATACATACGCATCAATACGCAAAGTAACCACAGTATACCGCTAATCAACTTACTAATGACATATACATAGAGGCATTTCCTTTAATCCACCCGACACTGATCGACATATACGTCACCATCGAAAGCCGTCACTCATCCGTATTAATTACAGCATTGCGTAATTGATTGTTGTTAATTACGTAACGAAAGTTACGTAATTAACGTTACGTTGAATTACGTTCATGTTCTTCAACAGATCTCTAAATAGTGTCAGATAGGTAAATACTTTTCAAGTAAGTTATAGAGGTGATTAGACAGTTTGTAGCGGTTGACAGTATTTGCCTGCTCTGCTTGCGCACTAGTAGGCCATTTATGGCCTACAGAGTTCTAGTTTTATTATTATTATTATTATTACTAGACCTGTACGTGCCCGTCGAGAGCGATGCAACTTGGGAACCTAATAATACCTATAATAATTAATTCATTGTTGTCTGTGTCCCACATGGAGATCTCCGTATCTGCCCGTGTCTGAAGAGTGCAAAATTACTGTGAAAAGTGGTGGTCAAGTGATCAATTGTCAGGTGTGGGGTTGCCATGGCAATCAATTGGCTGAGGCAGAGGCTGGAAATTGCACAGGTGAGGGGACTTTGGCTCATTAGGCCCACTGGCTCACCAGAGGCTTTTGTGGTTGTCCTGGAGAACCGTGCGTCCGACCGACTCGATACCGGGCACTGGACTCCCTGCGGGGGTGTGGAGCACATGTGTGAAGACGGTGGGGCAAACGGTTCTCGAGTTACGTTCATTACAACTGTGCAGTGTACACACACACACGCACGCACGCAGACAGAGACGTGGCACATTTATAGTTAGATATCACATGGTAGACGTTTTTTGCAACATGGAAACGATTATAAAAAAATATTACGATTATGAAATAATGGTGATCAGGATTGGATTGGATTATTGTGACAGGCCACAATGATAGGTTGTTGTATTGTGTCTTAATTGTCCTGTCCCAGACTGTGACAGACTTCAGTACATATATAGTCATACTGTAACTGCAACTGTGTTTGGTGAGTAAATACCCCCCTCCCCCCGAACAGCAAACACAGCCCAGAGGAGCAAAAGTTACAGAAGAACATGTCTGTTTATCTTTCCCCGTCAACTCTTCACCCTGGACATGCCACCAGATGTGTTGAGTGTGCGTTTACGTGCATTTTACACTTGTCTCTGAGTGGGTGGGTGTGTGTGTGTGCGTGCGTGTGTGCCCGTCGTTGACTGCGTGTGTGCATGCGTGAGTATCTTTCCCTATGCAGACCGACCGGTCTTCCTCTCTTTTTCATTTTCGAACCCTTTCTCCCTTCCGTTCCGTCTGCCACAGTTGAATTGCTCCCGTCTCAGTTGTCTTATCCGCCTAAATCCTACCAACCCCAACCCCAGGTAGACCGTTTCAAATAGGCGACGTAGTATGGTTTAAACTGGTTAAAACCCTGGGGGACTCCGAACCACTGTACGAAAGCAGTTACACTGACCTCGGCGTTCAAACTCGGAGAAGGGAAGCCAATGTACGTGAAACTCTGTAACATAAATTATGATAAATTCTGTCCCTTATGTCCTCCCGTATAGGCTGTCCTTCCTGCCAAATCGAAGCTACAGTGACAACGGCCGCAGGATACTGGCCAATGAGCAAGAATCACAGGAATCTATGGGACCATGACTACACGGAAGAGCACCTGCTGCACCGATGATGTCACACTTAACAATAGCAGTGGTATGATCTTGTTGGCTGGATCTGGACATTTTTCTGTTAAAATGAATTTCAGCTCAAATTGCTGAAACGTTTAGTCGGTAGATCTCTGTGATCTCGGGCATGGTTGTTTTATGATGATCTCATTTGGCCATCATCCACACATCTGTGTGTGTGTGTGTGGCGTTGTTGTAAGCAGACAGGAGGACTAGAGCACAGAAGCTCTTTTATGTCAGGCTCTACTAGGCCCCAGGCACGCCACAAACCCCTCCCGAAAACAGACCGTTCACTATTTAGGATCTCTGTGGACATGACATCACAATGCCCTGGTCCAAAGTGGACACGTGTTTGTGAAGTGCTTCAATTGGGTGAGGCATGCTGTTGACAGCCAAGAATCCTTGGTATCGTTGGTGTGTCCATCTGACACCTGGAAGAAAGTGGCCGTTGCGCAATCGGACTTCCAATGAGCAGTAGATCTGGCCAGTTTGCCGTCTGGATCTCAGAAAGCTAAATAATGTCACCAGAAACAGACTCACCACTTCATTTTCGTCCTGCTAGGTGGCGGAACATTAAGAACAGCAATGTTGGTCAGTCGGAACGGATGGTCTGAATTATTGTCTGCCCAACGCTTGGTCCCAAATGAGATACCTCAAAAACTACTCATTGGAATGCCATGGAATTTGCACCTTTATATGGTCCGTACAAGATGAATTCTACTGAGTTTGGTCTTGTCTGTTTGCTACCATTAGGCCTACTTTCCTCTTGCACATGAAATATATAAATCTAATGGGCCACACAACTTTGCTGAGTTAAATCATGTACCACAGATGATGGACCCTGAAAAGCAGGTTTCTAAGGTTCGGTCATGTCAGTCGCTTCGAACCGACACTCACTAGGGTTAGTCCAACTAACTAGTCCAGTTAAGTGTAAGGAGAGGCACTGCCTCTATGGACTGTTGGTGGCATATTTTAAGAAAACAAGGACCTCAGTGAATCAGGTGACCGCCAACATGAAGCCCCGTGTAATCTTACAAATGTATACTAATTTATACATGTCAGTCAGCGAAAGTAAGATGATTTTCACTGTTGCGACATGGCTGTCCAGCAAAGTACACACAAGTGGCACACTAGCAACAACAAAAGGACTTAAGTGTGGTCAGCTAATGTCGCCGAGTCGCTGTGTTGCTCAACACACTCGTTGACAAAGTGTGCAACATCGACAAAAATATAAAGGAAAATATGAAGGCTTGTGGGCTAAGAACAGAAAAAGTGGCTGACGGCAATACTTTTTGTTTTCCACCCATTTCAAGCAGGAATTGTGTGGAGAGAGAGAGAGAAGAGGAATGGAAAAAAATAAGTTTTAGCCAGCTTAACTTTTTTTGCAGCTTCATGTCACTGAAAATGGCATGCCTGTCACTAGTATGAAGGCAACATCAGTCTACTTACTTTACGCGTGCCATTGTCACATGACCAAAAACAGCTGATCTCCAGAAGATCCCAACGGCACACAACTAAGCACTTAGCTCACCGTTTATTTCTACAGCGACTCAAACGTATTTTCTCCCACATTTATATGAGTGAGATCCAGCAGCCAAGGATCGGTGATGTTTTTTTTTTGTGCAGAATGCTTGATTTCTGTGACAGTTTCATGAGAATTGTGATATAACATAATATAGAATTATAATAAAAATATAAAATATAATGTTCAAGTCGATTTGAACAGTGATAGTGTCCTGTCGTGCGAAACCAAATATCTTGATGTTTGCTCTGGTATACCCATGCACCAAGTTTCAACACTCATGTTACGTTGTTTACTAATGACCCATAGGCTATTTACAGGAAGGGGTTACAATAAAATACAAAAATATGAAAGATTGGAGATACGTTGACATGACAAGTACACTGCAGAGGTGGTGTTATGTGGCAACAGGTCTCGTTGTGTAATTAATTAATTTCAACAGGGTTTATGATCTGTTTAAGCTTAGTATATCGGTAAAACTTTGTCTACAATGACTTTAGAGACATGTCTTCAGTCAAGCCAATACCAGTTAAACACGGGTGTGAAACACTCAGTGGCCTTCTTTTCATGAAACTTCATCTTGTCAATTAATTTAACTTGATTGATTGATCGATCGACGTGATGGCATGATTTTGTCTTTATCTGCTTTGCACATTCTCTGCTTTATGTCAAATATTGAAGACAACATTGCAGTGTGACACCAATGTTTATTCATCATATTTTGTTTGTTTCAGTGCACCACCACCACAACATCCAGCTTCAACAATGAGGAGCTAAATGAACGTCTTGTTACTATGTGACATTTTCTATAGTCTTGTGTTTTTCAATGTTTAGTGATGATGCTATAATAAATGTACCGTCTGAGAATGGTTTGGTGAGTCCTTCCATATCTAAAAATAATTGTAGTTGTATTCATCACCCATTAGTATTACTCACATTTGTCTGTTGATGTGTTAACCATGTTAATGGTACCCATTCTGGGTGGGAACCCCTTTTGGTGTTTCAAGCATTATGTTATACTTTAGCCATTGAAAAATAGCAGACCTACAAGCTCATAGCGCAGCGCTACGAGCTTGTAGATCTGCTATTTTTTAAAGATCGCAAAAACGTGGCGCAAATCTTTGAATGTATATTCTTTCAGAGCGAACGTTTTTAACTCGACTCTTTGCTTCTGAGGGGTCCCTGGAACAACATATTTTCAGATTGGGGTCGGTGGCCAATTACATAGCATTTTTGGGGTCCTTGACAAGAAATATTGAGCACCACTGAAACATGGGTATTTCAGAAAACTGTCAGGATTTGGAAGACATTTTCTTTTATTTCGACGTCAGGCCTAAATGGGATAACCAGTGAGCTTTCAAATTCTCGTTCTCTGTAGGCTCTAATTAAAATTCAAAGGTCCCTGTCTTGGTCCTCCCCTTTCCAATAGGACCCAACTCCTGATAAAAGGTGTACCTTGCATGGTTCCTGCCTGCTGGCTGAATGGATATTTACATCAACGACATAATTGAACCGTCCAACTGAACGACTTCAAACACGGCGTGTGCAGTTCCCTCTGTGAATTATCTATTCTATAAATATGCAAATCCTCCTGGAACAAGTGATCTTCCCAGACTCAAGTCTATATTCTGAGAATACATGTTTTAATTTCTCAGGTCTTCCTCCCAAAACACACGTGCATGTGTCTGTGGAGTTTGCATTTGCTGGCCTGACTGAAGTTGAGGATAGGATATGATATGGCAAAGTTGGATGCTGAGATAAATGCCACACATACTGATAATCAGTATACATTATTATTCCATATTTTAAAAAGGAAATGAGTAAAGCATGTATTCTTTTAAGCAAAATAACTAAAAATAAAACGCCACTATATATAAGTATACTTTTTCCCCCCTATTTGACTGCAGGTTCTTCCTCAAAGAATAGTACAAAAGCACCATCTAGTGGTGTTATCGGGCTATTGATTAAAATAGTTTGGCGCTTTTATCTTTTTATCCAATTAAAGAAAGTTTCCTGCTTAGGTTTAACTAATGATTTTGTTTGTTTGTTTTTACATTACTGCTAGCCAGCCGTCTTTCATAATCCTATGTTTTGAGGCAGGGGCGCTAGCCGCTCCGATGCCCATGCAACTTTGAGTGTGTGTGTAAACACAAACATTGTGTAAACACAAGATTCAAGATGTTTATTGTCGCACAGATTGTACAAGTAGGCTACAGTGCATTGTGCAAAACTTAGTTAGGCTGCTCCACAATACACATAAATAAAAACGGTAAATATACCAATAAGACACCTAAGGGCGAGGTCGCATTCGCCTCGTTGACGGCATGACTGCTGGGCGAGTGCTGGTGCTTTGGCATGGGAGGGTCAGATCAACATGAAATGAATTCTGTACTGGCCATATAAGGAGCATGTCTTCATTGTCTTGAGTGTACAGGGTTTGATGAGGTCAGATCAACATATGTAATGTCAGAACAGGTCAGCTCCATATATGGAGATCTAAGTGTTTATGATGAATTGAAAATGGTGGACCCTCTTGTAAACAAGTGTAACGCTTTATGGTGTCGTCCACTCACAGTTAACAGTTTTTTGTATTGAGTTGTGCTTGAAATGTACTGTAATTCTGCAAACTGTTAATACATACTTCAATCGATCAATCAATCAAAAACAGGGTTTGATGAGGGCCGGGCCTTAATTTTCGGGCCTGTTGAGAACTGGAGTTTTCGCCGGCTGCCGGGCACGGCTGCACTAATAACTTGGGGGCAGGCATGTCTAGAGTTTAAATGGACAGGTATCAGTCAAAAGGGAGACATCGAAGAGGAAGGATGGATGGGGAAGGATCAACATATGGAATGTCAGAACCTGTTTTGACATTCCATATGGGCTTAATTGCAACAGCATATCCCTTTTACTATGACATCAGATGTCATAGTGATGTCACAGGACCTGGGCAGTGGGCACCATATATGGGGGCTTTCCCATGTATAGGGATTTTGAGTGATACACTGGCGGGAATTGCAAAAATGTCCAAATGTCATAGCATGTGACATATGAATCTAGGGGGTTTTCATGATTCTGAATTCATTCCAAGCATTAGTTTTGCACAAAAAACACTCCTTGGGCTAAATTAGGCCATATCCGTCATCATATCCACTGATGACGGCTATGGCCATTTTCCTCATATAACAATTTAGTTCCCAGATTTTCATAGATTTCTCTTGCGCTCAACCTTTTTCACGTCAAGGACCCCCAGTATTATCTGTATTTGGTCGCAGACCCCCATCTGAAAATATGTTGTTCCAGGGACCTGTTTTGGCTATAACATCCTGAACAACACCTGAAGCTACTGATAGAACTTCAATGAAACCACAAGCACTGTGGCTCACTGTGCGTTATGTTCTATGACGTTATCCCAAGATCACCCGTTCAAACCCCTCCAAGGTTTTGGCTTCAAAGAAGAACTGTGTTAAGACGTTATGTATGTAAGTGCTCCGAAGGTCATTGTTCTTCCTGGGGGCGATTGGATCAAAGATACAGTAAATAAGGGTAAATAAGGTTATCATTTAATTTATTCGTTTTCTTTAGCCTTCTTTTTTCTCTTCATGTGAAAGGCCTTTGAGCCTTAATTGCTTGGGTTTTTGTCTATCCTGGCTGGCCATTTCAATCATCTAAACAGCTTGACCAGTCGAGGCTTTGGTGGTCAGTCCAGCTCTGACCAGCCATACTAAGCTGACCAACAAATGGGGTGCGTGGTGGCAAATGTCATTTCCACACCACAGGTAATTTATGTACAAATTGTAATGCTTCTCTCTCTCTCTCTCTCTCTCTCTCTCACACACACACACACACACACACACAAATACACCTGACACACAACTGTAATGTTTTTGATTGATTGATTGAAGTATTTATTAACAGATTGGAGAATTACAGTACATTTTCAAGCACAACTCAATACAAAACCGTTAACTGTGGATGACACCATAAAGCATTACACTTGTTTACAATAGGGTACACCATGTTCAATTCATCATAACATTTAGAGACGTACACATATACACTTCTATATAGCCAAATACAGGAAATCATCAAAGAGGAGGTAAAAAGGGGAAAAAACATATACAGTGAGGGGGAAAAGAGGTGGGTGGGGGATTCAGATTTTACGGTATATAGACCTACACGTCAAAATCAAGAAAAAGACGGTGCTGCTTTTCCTTTATCTTTTGACGATGGGTTCTCAACTTCTCAGATTCGGTAGAATCTGGACCTGGTTCGCTGATAACAAACTATCTTTACACCTGTGAAAAACTGAATCCATTCTCTTTGGATCAAATCGTAATCTCAGCAATTAAGGCAGATGGCTTCTTGGTTAGAGTGGGTGACAATATTATCACATGGTTCCATCCTGGAGACAAATCTTTCCGGTGATAAAATGGCCACCAACGTAATCAAAAAAGTCAACCAAAGAACAAGATTCCTGTACAGGATCTCCTCACTGGTCGACAAAAACACCTTGAAGACGCCTACTACTGTAGACGGGTCAGTGTGCAACGTGCGTTTGATTGATTGATTGATTGATTTGATTCCCGGGTGTTACACTAACATTCAAAACAACTGTTGAACAGCTCTCAAAGCATTTGATGAATGTGATTCTGTGTTCAAATCCCAATTCAAGACTTGATTTTTTCAACTTTACTAACTGAAGGCTAACATACAAAAGATCGCTTCAACAGTATGAAGAGCTATAGTTGTTAGGGGCTGATGAACAGACAGACTCTCAATATAGTCCTTAGGCCAGAGGCCTTATTATCGGATATCGTTGCCATAAAAAGGGACAAAGCGACAATGTGATTTTTGTATTGCTACATGTCTGTAGTTTATGAAATGATGTGATGGCAATGTCAAAATGGCAGCTGATTACTTGTTTTTGGCCCTTATATCTGATATAAATGTACAGTATAGTGAAAGGCATAACTCAACGACTAATGGGACGATTTGGATGATTCTGACATCAAAGTATGCATTTTCTGGGGTGCCGAGTTGATTTAAGAGGTGACTGAAGCGATCCAAGTTCAGGGTCATGTGTCAAAGGTCAATGTCAAGGTAATTGTGTATCCAAAATGTCCTATAATACTACACATGTCTTGGATTGGTTTTGATCACATTTGCTCCTGTCTACCTCTGATTCGGAAGCCATAGATTAACGTTGCACAGGTTGTGGAAGAGCGCCCTCTATCGCGAACACTGATAACACCAAATTATGTCTATAGATGTCAATGGCTGTATTGAACTATGCAAACTCTTCCTCATCAGAACTGTGCTGTTCAACTGTAGGCATTGAATCTTCCTCAGGTGCTTGGTGTGTACAGTTCTGTAGTTTGCAGAGGTCTGTACATCTCAAACCATTGCTGAGACAACTGCAGTTAGGAAGCTTGCATACTTGTGCACATTTACAGGCCAAAACTCAAGGACTACATCTGGTGCAGGGGCTGTGCGCATCCACTGAATTGCTCTCCACCAACAGTTGTCCATCCACTCTGTATTCTAGTCTGGTAATTGGTGTTATAATCTGATGGCCCATGGCTGTGTACTTGTACGTGAAAAAAGTGTAGTACAGTGTACTTGATAATGTATTGTGTACTGACTGAAATGACATCTCAGACAGCAAGGTCAGCTTGCTTGCAGTAAGCGGTTGTTATGTCTCAAGTGTTGTGTCACGTCATTAGGATCCGGCTATATATTTCCAGTAGGTGTGTAATAAACTTGTGAACCTTTTAGTACTGTCTCGTGTCGCGTTATTGTTCTCCCGGGCCCGTCGACCGCCGTCGCCGTACCAAGGTATACTTCAACTGGATTGTCACACACCACCCTGCCGGCACACACTACTGTACCTGTCTGTCAAACCAGATGAGGGTCCAGTACTTAGAGTTTTACAACAATTGGCACGGAGGGAATGGAGAAATAGACATTCTCTACATGGTGGGAGTTAACTGGAATCAGCCTCCCCTCTCCTGGCACAGAAAAGATGGTAGCGGATCTCGTTAACGTCACTGGAGGTGGTCCCAGACAGGTACCAGCTACAAGTGAACGGCTGCAGTCAGTCAAAGAGCTCTGTTGAAACATCCCAAGTCTGGCCAAGTTGTTTGAATGTCTCTTGAAAATCAGGGTTTTTCTTCAATAACCTCAGTGCATTCAGATTTCCATGACCAGCAAAGGCACATCAGTCACATCCTGTAAATATGTGACAGACTCTCACAGAGGTTCTCTCCCAAACCAAGGCCACAAACTGTGTGCGGTATGGCTACAAGAAGTATAATTCAGCATGTCTGTTGTTCTATTATGATGTTGGTCATGCCCATCCATGGTACAAACTTCAGAAATGTGCATGAAAGTGAATAGTTTTGGAGTTTAGATAACAATGAATTATATGGTTTTGCATAATCAGATGATACCCCTAAAACATAATCAGCTGCCCTTCTGAAACTGCTATCACACAATTTTACATCAGTACTAAACATCATGGCTCCTTTGAGAACCGTCAGGGTCAAAACCTGCTCGGAGCCATGGATGAATTCGGACATACTGACTGCAATGAAAGCCAGAGACAACAAATGCTCTGAACTTCTTAAATGCAAGTCCATGCTAGCCAAGCGCTTCGACAGTAATCTCCAAACCAAACTGTGCAACCTAAAAACCCAGTGTAACAAGCTAAGAAACGGTGTAATTGCCATGACCAAATCTGCCAAATGTAACTTTATCAATGATAAAGCCGAGGAAATCAAAAACAATCCTCGGGAGCTCTGGAAGTTACTAAACAACCAACTAGGCTGTGGTCAGAAACTAAAAACCAGGTTTACTAACATAAACATCAAATCGAATAACACCCTCATCACTGACAAGCTTGATGTAGCCAACCACCTGAACATCTTCTTTACAAACATTGCAACAAAGCTGGTTAGCAAACTGCCCTCCCACTCTGGGC
The DNA here is from genome assembly GCF_964188405.1 of Protomyctophum parallelum. NCBI lineage: Eukaryota > Metazoa > Chordata > Actinopteri > Myctophiformes > Myctophidae > Protomyctophum > Protomyctophum parallelum. The sequence goes on from NC_139713.1 coordinate 15,194,356, forward strand.
GTTTTGGTGTAGAGCACATCAAAGCCTTCTACAAAAACCTTGGTGTTTGTAAAGATGATTTCAAAATGGCAATGGTAACAACCGAGGAGGTACTTAAAAAACTGAGTGCCCTCCAACCCCACAAGGCCACTGGCCATGACAATATCCCCTCCAAATTTCTCAGAGACTCAGCCTTTTCCATAGCTCCAGTCATCACCCACATAGTTAACCTCTCCATCAAACAGGGACAGGTCCCCCAAGATTTTAAACTGGCCAAAGTAACCCCCTTGTACAAAAAAGGGAGTAGATTAGAACCCGGCAACTACCGCCCTATTTCTATTCTAAGCTCCATCTCGAAAGTGATGGAAAAAATAGTCTATGAACAGGTTGAAAAGTATCTTGCCACTAATAAATTGCTGTACGAGTTCCAAATCTGGTTTCAGAACATCCCACTCCACTGACACATGCCTCCTCTATTTGAGCGATCACATCAAACACGAGGTGGACGCTGGAAAATACTGCGGCATGGTCATGCTGGACCTCCAAAAGGCTTTTGACACCGTGAACCACTCCATACTGGTTAACAAGCTTAAAGCTATTGGTTTTGATAGCACATCAGTGAGCTGGATGCAATCCTACCTGGAGGGGAGAGAACAGATGGTGGAGGTGAACGGAACACTGTCCCCTCCCCTCCCAGTGAGCTGTGGCGTCCCACAAGGAAGCATACTAGGGCCTTTACTGTTCCTAATATATGTTAACGACATGACTTCAGCTTGTGACTGCAACTTGTTCCTGTTCGCAGATGACTCAGCACTGCTGGTCTCGGACAGGAACAAACTGCAGGTTGAAAAGACCCTCAGCTCTGAACTCGGTAGAATCTGCACCTGGCTCGCTGATAACAAACTATCCTTACACCTGGGAAAAACTGAATCCATCCTCTTCGGATGAAATAGTAATCTCAGCAAGGCAGATGGCTTCTTGGTTAGAGTGGGTGACAATATTATCACACGAAAAGATCAAATTACCTACCTAGGTTCCATCCTGGAGGCCAATCTTTCCGGTGATAAGATGGCCACCAACGTAATCAAAAAAGTCAATCAAAGAACAAGATTCCTTTACAGGATCTCCTCACTGGTCAGCAAAAACACCTTGAAGACCTTAACAGGAGCCCTCGTACAAGGTTTCTTTGACTATGCATCCACCTCTTGGTACCACAGCACCTCAAAGGCCCTTAAAACAAGGCTCCAGACCTCCCAAAACAAACTGGTCAGGCTCCTACTTGGCCTCACCCCCCGAACCCACCTCACCCCTGCCCACTTTGACAGGCTGGGATGGCTTAGGGTCGACGACAGAGTACAGCATCTTGCAATGGGTCTGGTCCACAAGATTCGATACACCACCAAGATACCCATGTACCTGTCTAAATACTTCCTTAATGTAAACGAAGTCCACACCCACAACACCAGAGGGAGTGCAACAAACCATGTACAACCCAGATTCGGCACAAACAAGGGACTAAATTCTTTTCGCTCCTATGCCACCAAAATGTGGAACGCCCTACCAACAGTCATTAAGACATGTGAATCCCTTGACTCCTTCAAAACCGCTCTCAAAGGGCACCTACGGATGGCTGCAATTCGAAACTGGCCTCTGTAAAATCTGAATCTGAAAAGAAGTATTTAGACAGGACAGGTACATGGGTATCTTAGTGGTGTATGAGATCTTGTTTGTGTGTGCTTGTGCGTGTGTGTGTGTGTGTGTGTGTGTGTGTGTGTGTGTGTGTGTATGTGTGCATGTGTGTCTGTGTGTGCACGTGTGTGCGCGCGCCCCGGGGTGGGGGGGTTGCGCGCATGCGCACGTGCGCGACACACACCGTTGACGCACGTCGCACGTCGGGTACTTCCTGTGTTTGGCAGAAATATGGCGGCGCCCGTAGCTCTAAATTCTCATCCATGGTTGTTGTAGCACTTACGTTACTTCACTTAATAGGACCGAGATAACAACAAGCATTCACTCGTTATAATGGCAGGTATGTAAATATACTACAAGTGAAGCTTGGAAATCAACCAGCGCGTCGATATTAGAATAAGTCTGATTTATTGCTGTCGTTCGTTCTTTCCATCTCAACAAGTTACCGCCTATAACAGAAAGAAGATACGGTAGTAGTTTAAACTTGGCTTAGCGCAGCTAACGTGTGCTAACTAACTAAACTTTTATAACAAAGCTAGATGCGTTCAACAAAACCCACCACCCCGGCCCACCTTTTAAGAAGTTATACCTTACCAACAATACGCTACATTCTAAAATGTATGTGTTTGTTATACTCGGGGAAAATATAACAGCGGTGTCGTTCATCAAACAAAAGTGTTTGCTGCTGCTATTCCAACATGTTTTGATCATACAAATACGACGTCTGTTGTCGCTGTAACGTCCCCGCGGTCACTCAGAAGAACTATAAATCTGGCTTTAGTTGTATGTATCAACAAAGGCATGTACAGTCAGTCACTCAATACACTGTTGCCATCACACCATTTTTGTTCATTAGACCCGTCCAGTTGTTGGACTGAAAATGTCATGTTAGAAAACAAACTTAATATTAAGCGATGGCATATAGATATAATAATATCTGCACTAGCCTGTTTTATAGAATGACTACTCTGAGTGAGTATTTTATCTACGTAATATAAAAAAGAATAGTGTGTACCTGTGTACCAAATCTACAACAGTCCTAGTACTTTGATTGTTAAAGCAATTCCTCTGGACTTTTCCTGACTCCATCAAGCCCTTCTGCATGCATAAATGACCAGTCTCTCTTGGGTGTCCTTTTTTCGCTACAGGAGGTGACTCTAATGACATACAGTGGTGCTTGTCTCAGGTGAAAGGAGCCATCGATGATGATGTTGCTGAAGGTAAGAGCTCTAGTAGTCTCAGTGAGACCTGAAGTTCATAGTTATCTCTTATCAGACTTTTTATGTTTTAAGCCAGATCATTATGGAATGCAATTTCTAATTTGATTGTTTTGTAGAAGGAAATTATTATTTCAGGCATACAACGGTTTCTTCCCTTTTATTCTAGGGTATTTTTTATATTTTATTATGTTTGGCTCAATTGTCATGTTGTGTCCTTTATGCTCTGGAGTCTGGACATTGAATTTAAATGAGCCCAGTCAGACAACCTATAATAGCATACCTTTTTATGCTGAGCAATATAGCCTATTGAAACACATACACTATATGATATTGTATTACTCGACGACACTGAAAATGAGTTTAATTACTCTGTGTAATTTCGAGAATAAACAAAACTTGACTATTAAAATACATTTTAACAGATTTTTCTTTTAGGTAAAGGTGGATTGTTTATCAACCAGCCATGATTTTATTTAAGTCTCTGCTGTTGTTAATTACAGTAAATTCAGCATGTTCTTGCTACTTAATTTCGTTCAGCTTCCATCTTGCTTAGTGGTTGCTTTTCTTGTGATGCTACACAGTCCTAGGCCATTTCTGTTTTGCTGAGTTGCTCCAGAAAGAGAGTTTATGATCACTTTGCCTTAAAGAAAAGGCTTGTACAAATAATGTGAGGACCACTACACTCCATGTGTCAGTTGTCTGCATGGTTTGTACAATATCAGGGCACCCCATTGGAATTGCAACATTGTGTACAGCAAATCACTGGTGCTGAACTTACAGAATGTTCAGCAGCTAATGGTTCAGCACTTTGGAACATCTACTTTGGAGTGAGAGGGTAATGGTGCATATCGTTGCAGTCGGGCAGAAACCTGGTATCTTCATATGACGTCTTATAGTCCGGCAGCCGGGCACACGGAGTGGGAACATTTGGTATATATTAGTGATGCACCGAATATTCGGCCGCAGAAAATATTCGGCAGAAAATGGCTAAATATGCATTTTCGGCCTATTCGGTTTCGGCCCAAATAGGCAGAAAATATATCACCGAATAGTGTATGCAATTAATGCATTCAAAGAGCTGAATAAATGTTTTATGGATCCATAACAGTGATTATTAATTAAGTTAAGTTTTGCCATAACCATAACATAACATTTGTAGAATCAAACTCAGGTTAATGGGTTAAGTGAGGATACTAAAACAGCGATATTCAGTTACACTTCATACCAATGATACTGTGTGGGTGTAGGTATGTTAAGTGATAACCACTTTCAACATGGCAAAAGCTTTCTAAATCTTTCAAAATTTCCAAACATCTACAAGCTTGTAGGTCAACAATCTTTGCTATTTGTTGTACAACAAAGTATTTATAGTGCTTAAGTGGCATTCTGGACTAGACCTGTCTGGCTGGAAACATTGTGGTTGCAAGGACTGCATTTCTGACCTTTCAGATACAGGACTGTGTCACAGTCATTACCAGGTGATTGAGAGATTATTGTCTCCACCAGCCGAAGGCATGGGGAGAGTATGTTTTGCACTCCGTCCGTCCGTGTGTCCGTGTGTGTGTCCGTGAACAGCTAATCTCAGCCACCGTTAACCCGGTCGATGCCAAATTTTGCACACACACTCCCTGGATGCCAACCATGAACCTCTGCCCCAAACTTTCCAGAACGGCCTGTTATAGCGCCACCAGGAGGCCGCTTTGTTTTGCCCCGAATATACAGCCGCAGAAAATGTTCGGTTTCGGCCCAAATAGGCAGAAAATATATCACCGAATAGTGTATGCAATTAATGCATTCAAAAGAGCTGAATAAATGTTTTATGGACCCATAATAGTGATTATTATTTAAGTTAAGTTTTGCCATAATCATTTATTTTAAATAAATCAGGTAGCTTTAAGGTACGGCCATGACAGCAATGGTAGGAAAAAAGATGTATAATATTAATCATATTCGGATATTCAGTATTCGGTTTTCGGCCAACTGTTTCCTATATTCGGTATTCGGTTTCGGCAAAGAATTTCAATTTCGGTGCATCCCTAGTATATATCCCATTTTGGACTAAAAAGTGCTCTAAATCCTTACCTAAGCTTTCTGAAAAACTTCAAAGATATTTATATAGCAGCATCAAAGTTTTTACATTTTTGAATCCTGTACATACTGTACACTACAGAACTCCAAGAGGGGTTCCCGTCCAGAAGGGTTAGGACACCAAAAGGCGTTCCCGCCCCGGAATGGGATATATATATATTTTTTATTGGCCTAACATATTGTCTATATACTGTACATACATTCATGAATCCATCTGCTGACCGGCTGTCATCATTGAGCAATTTCTTTTAGTTTTGCACAATATATGTTGTTAATGGTATGGTCGCATATATCCCCCTAAAATAATTTGCTCAATGATAACAGCCAGTCAGCAGGTGGATTCATGAATGTATGAATATAGACAATATTTTAGGCCAAAATAAATAAATAAAAATACTATTATGTTTTTTCATTAATGCCCTATTTTTTGCTAGAAAAAAGAGACAATCTGCAAGTTGTGACTCATTGTGAGCTTGTACACCTGTTATTATTCTTTTATGTTTTGAAAACGTTGGCATATGACATGTTGAAAGTATGTCGATGGGTTTATTTTATAAATATTTAACCATTACTGTCTGTGACTAATACATTGGATCCATTGGAGCAAAGGTTATTCTTTTCCTGAAAGGTAACCATTTTGGACATACAAGGTTTCCATATGACAGTGACAAAATCTGCTGCCGAGACAATTCTGTGTCCGTCTCTGTCACTCTGTCATGGTAATTCTGCATGTTTGTTGCTCATGGAATTACTACAACACCAACATGAGCAAGGCAGCTGCAAAGTAAAGTTTATCACAGACTGGTTCCGCCTCTTAATGGCAGTGATACATCTGATCATCAAACAAAAATGACTGACATCGCTAATGCAGGCATGACATTTTTATGTCATAGTTCTGTAGGAGGTGAGCCAGCTCCGGAGAAACGGTGCTACTGGAAATTTGTTTATCCCTCTACTTCAGTTGTCTACAGAGCACAGAAGTCTGACGTCAATATCAGTAGAGGGCGCAAATCCACGGGTTCATGTACTTTTTTTTATTTGCGATTTTAAGATGAGCCCATGCTATTCTCCATAGAGAAAATACTTCCGTGAACCAGGCAGAACCAGGGGATGAGCGAGTGACGTCAGGACTTCGGCACTCTATGGCCCAACTCTAAATGTGTATATCTACCTTTGTGTCTTTGCAGCGGACATCATATCCACTGTTGAGTTTAACGACTCTGGGAAACTACTAGCCACTGGAGACAAGGGTGGACGTGTTGTCATTTTTCAGCAGGAAATAGAGGTACAGTTTGATATTTTCTTGCATCAATACAATTAACCCATTCTGACCTGAGATCAGATTCATACGAGGTTTCCGCCGGACACACACTGGTCCTGATGAACCCATTCTGACCTGAGATCAGATTCTAAAAATGTCAGTCGTTCTTTGATTTTTCAAAAAATAGCAGACCTACAAGCTCGTATCGCGCCACTCGGTGGCGCGATATGAGCTTGTAGATCTGCTATTTTTCAATAGCTAAAGCATAACATGATGCCGACACCAAAATGGGTGCCCGGTCAGAATGGGTTAAAAAGATAGTCACACATTACCATTTTGTTACCTAAATCGTCCCATTCAATTGTTCTCTCCTAACTCCTGCCCTATTGGTGTCTCTTTCTTTCCTTCCGGTGCTTATTTGACATGCCTCCCAACAGAACAAGAATCATCCACAGTGTCGTAGTGAGTACAGCGTTTACAGCACATTCCAGAGCCACGAGCCGGAGTTTGACTACTTGAAGAGTTTGGAAATTGAGGAGAAGATCAACAAGATCCGCTGGCTTCCCCAGAGGAATGCTGCTCAGTTCCTGTTGTCCACTAATGGTTTGCCAGACATTTCTTCTACTGTTAATGTGGCGATTGTAAAATTAGGATCCCCCCCCCCCCCCAAAATATGAAAAACGGCACTAAGTTAAGGCAGATAACTTGTTACACCTTGCACAATGTGACACACTGCAGCTGTTAGTGGGATAACTTGAGTTTAGTCTGTGTGTGCATAGAAATGATGTATGGTTGCTTGTGGATGTAGTTGTTCCCTAAAAACCCCAGCCTGTATTTCATCAGATTAATTTATATTCACAGATTATCTCCTAATCTGGTGTTTGTCATATCAAGTTTGAACTTTTTTCTTTTATTCATTTCCTTATATTTTGTATTTATGTTTTTGCAGATAAGACTATTAAGTTATGGAAAATCAGTGAACGAGACAAGAGACCAGAGGGATACAATCTCAAGGAGGATGGACAATACGTAGACCCCAACACTGTCACTTCACTGCGGGTCAGTAAGGACTGTGGCTACTGGCTAGCACATCACGGCCATTAGATTAGCAGATACGAGGGATTCTTTCTGCAGCGGTAAACGGGGAATTGACCGGGACGAAGAACGAAGAGTATGGTGACCTTGGAGGCCAACTAAAAAGAGAAGAATTCATAATATTCTCGTTTGATATAATTGAAAATGTGCTTACACGTCCTAGCACGTCGGTTGGATTGCTTATGACGTGCCCACACGTCGTACGGTCTGAACTCTGAACCAGTTAACTAAAAGTAGAATAATAAATGTTCAGAGAATGCAGTTGAAGGGAAATGGTGCTTTGTTTGCCATGGAAAAAAGAAACTTCCTTCCTGTGTCCATTTTTGAGTGGTGCAACCACTCCCTTACGGAGCTATGTGTGTGGGTAGCTGGGTGGGTAGCTGGCTGGCTGGGTATGAAATCAACATGGTTGTTTTTCACCACCTGTGTGCAACCTAACACACATGCACATATTAACTGTATGATGCTTTCGGGTGTGCCAGTACAGTGACAGTACATTAGAGGGTACAGTAGAGGGACTGCCGCACGGTAACTGTCATTTCTCAACCGTTTCGGACGCGGGGCGGCACGCCGGAACCGGCCCGGCCCGGCCCCCTGGGCGAGTTCCCCCGGAAACCCCCACACAGAGTTGCACCACTCACTTCACACGGGTGTGATTTTCATTTTTAATTTAATTTAATGTATATGCAGATACAGGTTAACTGATACTGTTGTAAATATCCTCTCTGTTACCTTCCCAGGTGCCAGTTTTCAGACCAATGGACCTGATGGTGGAAGCCAGCCCACGGAGGGTGTTTGCCAACGCTCACACCTACCATGTTAACTCCATCTCAGTCAACAGTGACAACGAGACTTATCTGTCTGCAGATGACCTTCGCATCAACCTGTGGAACCTGGAAATCACTGACCGCAGCTTCAGTATCCTCAGACGTGTGTGTGTGTGTGTGTGTGTGTGTGTGTGTGTGTCTAACCCAAATTCTGTCCTTCCTAACACAAACATTAAACAATGAAGGATTTAATACCGGCGGTATTAAAGTGTTAGTGTGTGTCACAAATAAATGTCTTCTAAGGATGTCTACAAAGCTGCCACAGTTTTAACAGTGCTTTAGTTTAAAATGAACATTGTTATTAATTAAATGTGGTGTTGTTACCTTTATGAATATTATGACATTTCGGTGATTCAGAATGGCTGCTTTAATGTGTCAACCTGAAAAAACAAAAAGAGAGAGAGAGAGAAAATATCAACTACTAGATTACTTTGGAATGTAATGAATTGCCAAGAATATTATGAAATGTACTAATATACCTACACAAGAATCCGAATTATTAGTTTAACTGTGTAAAATTGGACCTGTAAATGAACACTCCACAGTGTACTGTGTTTTTAAACGCATGGATGCATTTATATAAACAAACTGCGGTGTCAAGGGGCAATAATGAGAGCCGATAAGACACCGCAGTTATGATTGCGCCCAGGGCAGCGCTCCGGATTCGTCCGTGTGTGTTGGTGTCTTAATCCATTCGTGTTCTCGGTGCCTGGTCATGCGCTAATGCTGTCATAATTGCCAGACGGGAAGGGTTGTTCCTCTTGACCATTGGCTCTTCAGATATTGTGGACATCAAACCATCCAACATGGAGGAGCTAACAGAGGTGATAACGGCAGTGGAGTTCCACCCTCACCAGTGCAACACGTTTGTCTACAGCAGCAGCAAAGGCACTCTCCGCTTGTGTGACATGAGGGCATCTGCGCTGTGTGACAATTACTCAAAAAGTGAGTAGTTCCAGGAACTTCCAGCAGTTATTTCTGACCACTTGTGGTCAGAAATTATTGCTACTGGTTTAGCCTTAAGTCATTCCTATTGTCCTCAACTGGGAGTAAACCACAGGGGGACATGTTAACCTCATGCTGGGAAGTTGGGAACCCACCAAAAAAAAAGATCGCTCACACGCTTTTTTTTATTGTTCACGCAGGTTTTGTGTGACTGTTCTCACTTCTCACAGTGGGACGTTTGTTCAATGCATTTCAATGAGACTGGCGGGACAAACTATCTTTTCCGCCAGAGCGGAGACAAAAAACAATCTTCGTGATAGCGCCTGTGGAAAACTGCTGCATTCATTAAACCATTCTGGGTGGGAACCCCTTTTGGTGTTTTAAGCATTCTGTTTAGCTATTGAAAAATAGCAGCTCTACGAGCACTATTTTTGGAAAATAGTGAAAATGTGGCACAAATTTGGAATACCGGTATATATTTTTTCAGAGCGTGCGTTTTTAACTGAAATCTTTGCTTCTGGGGGGGGGGGGGGGGGGGTCCTTGACATGAAATAGTGTGAGCACCACTGACATAGAAACATAGGTTTTTCAGAAAACTGTCAGGATTAAGAAGACATTTTGTAGAATCGTTCTCGGGTCCAAATGGGGCAACATTGACCGGAAGAAAGATCAGCGTCTTTGTGCTTGTGCCTGGTGGGTTCCTTCCTAGCCTTCCGTTTCATTTACGTGCCCTCCTCTCTTGTTTTCCTCCAGTGTTTGAGGAACCAGGGGATCCCAGCAATCGCTCCTTCTTCTCCGAGATAATATCCTCCATCTCAGACGTCAAGTTTAGCCACAATGGCCGCTACATGATGACTAGAGATTACCTGTCGGTCAAGATTTGGGACCTGAACATGGAGAGCAGGCCCGTGGAGACCTACCAGGTGGGACTGACAGAAATGGAAGCCTGACGCTACCGATCCTATAAGCTCACGTTGTGTCGTGAGCTTATAGGTCAGAAATTCTTTGCTGTTTTTATGTACGTTGTTGAGATCGAAATAGCCATTGCAACAAAACGGCGAAACCATTCTAAATTTATTTCTGATTCTTATAAAAGTAACGGTGCCTTTTTGTAATGACATCTCTTATTTATGTCTTTACCACTTTGGTAGATTAATTATAGTAGTATAGGACAATTCCTATCAAGTCATTTTATAGCATGGGTTTTTGTGTAGCACTGGAAAGGCTGCACTGGTACATTTTTCCTGGGGTTACCACACCTTATCATTGGAGATGCTCCGATACCATTTTTTTCTGACTGAAGTACAAGTACTTAATTTCGAGTACTCACCAATACAGAGTACTGATACGAGTACTTTGGTTTTTGTTGAGCAACCACTTATTTTAACACCCTTTTCAATTCTAGTAGTTCCACATAACAGCCACTAGGGGTTACCCTACTTCTAAATATTATGCAGACTTTCAGTACGCCAGTGTATTTTGTTTTACCAGAGCAGAGAGGAGCATTTAACACAGTACTAGCTGTCTTATAGTTGTCTTGTCTGGGGTCTCATGAGAAAATCTACGTACAGTACATGCATACATAATGATATACATGCAGATAAAACCTGTGTTCAAGAGGAAAATATGTATGTACACGTCTGTGTAGATCCTGACCAGCTACTAATCAACATCGGCATATAAAAGGCTAAATTGTACTAAAATTATTATTCCACAGTGGTTATATTGATTAATATTTAACACATTTTCTTTACTTTCCTCTGATTTCTAATATAGGTTCATGAATACCTGAGGAGTAAGCTGTGCTCGCTCTACGAGAATGACTGCATCTTTGACAAATTTGAATGCTGCTGGAATGGGACTGACAGGTATGACTATGCATGCAAACCGATATGAATTAATCTGTGGCTCCATCTTTAACGGGAACCCCTTTTGGTGTTTTAACTAAGCATTATGTTATACTTTAGCTATTGAAAAATAGCAGATCTACAAGCTCATAGCGCGTGAAAATATTTATTTCAGAAAACTGTTGGAGTTTTTTTTTTTTATGTTGAGGTCAGGCCTAAATTGATTAATGGGGAATGGGGGGGGGGGGGGGGGGGAGACATTGGACATGAGGATGGGTTGCCAAGCCCCAAGAAATAAAGATGTAATTAAGCAAAATAATATTTGGACAAGGTTTAGGCCATTGTGGGTGAGAAGAGTGGGGGGAGGCGTATAAAATTAATGGACAGACGTAAGGGCATGTCTGCGGTGTGGCCACAGTGCATATCACAGGCATTGTGGGGAACCTTTCAACACTCGACCCATGGAATCACCACTGCACTTATCCATGTGCAGGATTATAGGATATGCATATCTGTGTGGTTATTGGTTAATTTGATTTGGTACTTTTTGTGATTAATTTTTTGTACTCTATACTCTTTTGGCATGACAAACTCAAGGGTCATCTTCCTCAGGATTTCTTTATATGGGGGTACAACATGTACTTTCATATACAAACTCCTGTTATAAATAATTGCCGGAAAACACTTGAATCAGAATGTGAAATCTGTTTCACCTACAGTCTTATCGTTCCATTCTGTGGGCGCCAGTGGCTCAGGGATCGAGTGGCTGAGGGTTCATAGCAGACTAGTGGTAGTGACGCCAGCCAGTGTCATTTAAAAAAAACAAAAAAACACCAGTGTGTCTGTTTCTGTTTCACTCCATGTCTCCCCCCTTTCTTCTCTTCAGTGTGGTGATGACCGGCTCATACAACAACTTCTTCCGGATGTTTGACCGCGACCACAGGCGAGACGTCACGCTGGAGGCGTCTCGGGAGAACAGCATGCCCATGCAGGTCCTGAAGCCCCGTAAGGTGTGCACGGGTGGCAAGCGCAAGAAGGACGAGATCAGCGTGGACAGTCTGGACTTCAACAAGAAGATCCTCCACACCGCCTGGCATCCACAGGACGACATCATTGCCGTGGCGACGACCAACAACCTCTACATATTCCAAGGCAAAGTGAATTAACGAGAGCGCTCGAAAAACCCAACGTGACATCTGCAACAGTGTGATCTCTCATGCAGACCCTAGTTCTGGATGAACTGTAGTGGACAGTGGAGACTACCCCCTTGCTTGTTATTACTGGATCACCAGACTTTGCCATGTTCCACATCAGATAAAACCTAATTTTCTTTTGATTGCCATCAGATCAGCCTGTCTGTAGCACACTGATGTGTGTCTGCCTTTGTATTGTTTCAGTGATGTGCCATTTTAAAAATACGATATCACCTGCCCTTTCTTGCTCCAGGGTTTTATTTCTTTTAATTAAAAGTGGTTTAGAGACGCACTTATTTTTATTTTTTATTATTATTTTTTAAACGGGAATGGTGTAGACGAACCAGAACCAGAATGCACTTATTTTTTTTTTTCTTTTTCTTTTCTTCTTCTTTCAATGGCAGTGCTGTAGACCAACCAGAACTCTTCAGGCCTCTCAGACCACTACAGACTTCCTTTAAACATCTACCAGCATTCATGTCATGGAAGCCCCTCTGTAATGGAGGCCTCGAAGCCTGAATGATACTTAGTTGCCCATCGATGTGCGACACGCTAAAAATAGGCAATCGGCTATTTCCGGGCATGCAACACAGATGCGCAACCCAAGTATGCATTAAGTATAAGAACGGCGTTCTCCACTATCCTGTGCCATTATTATTATTTTTTTGGCCTGGGCGGCCCTGCATGAAATGCACGTGTGATGCGATTTCTATAAAACCTCTTCTCCCCTTTTGAATTATCACTGTTTCTGTCTCATTTCTATTTCTCCATTTATTTTTATTTGAGAAGATACATTTTGCATCTAGAAAGCTAGAGTGACGCGGCCTTTGTCCCTTTTACCTCTTAAGATTTTGGCATTAATTTAATACTTATGCTAATAATTTGATTATTGTATTTATAAAAATGAGCAAATTTCACCTGGTCACTTTCTTTCTATTTTATGAAGCTTAACCTTGAGGTATTTTTGAGTGATATGCACTGCAGTATTGTTTTTCCACACATCCTCAGTGTATCGGACCTTTTAGGACAGTGGAAAGTTTTATTTTTGTACACTGGACTCCGTTACCATCGACTAAACTACTTATAGTTGGATGTCTATACTGCTTGTAAGACTGCATATAAAGCCATTATTTGAGGCACTAACTCAAAAGATGTTTGTTGAAACTACAGTAGACATAACTATGATAATGTGATGGTACAGTAACCTGCACTATGGAATCTGCTACTGTTGTCTCAACACCTCAATGAAACTGAAATACTGATGCCTAATAATAAAACCTGACGGTGAAGGTAATAAAGGAACTACTTTTTCTTTTTTGGCCTGGTCATTGATGATATGATCGCATCCCTCAAGTCCCAGCTTTTCTCTTTGCAGCTGGGAAGTGGGAACGAGGATAGGGCGGCTAATAGAGCCAGTATGGAACTAGGCTGGAGATGAATGAGTCGATGAGCTATTTAATTTCGATATTTGTCCACCTGCGTTAATGTTGCTGTTAATGCTGTATGATCATGTGTCTGGACTGGGATGCGTACGTGTGCGTATGCATGTTTCACAACTTTGGCCAATGGAGTCGGGGTGAAACGCACGTACGTTGCAGATGTGTGCCTCACAGTGGCTGCACCCACACTGGCACTGGCAGGACGGTCTCCGGAGTCCTGAACCATTTTCATGTCTGTCCGACCGACCGAGCTTACGCAATTGTCAGCCCTTTGATTTTTCTTTTTTTGGTACTATGACAGGAGTCTCCGGACATAAAATCGATGATATAAATTCCTTCCAACTGTATTGATGAAATGCAGTAGCCTAAGATTTAGACGCCCCTATAGTTCGGGGGGGCGGGCGGGCGGGTACCGTCCTAAAGTCGGCTCTTCGGTGCAACTGAACATTTCTGACGAGCGAAATCATTATCGGCCCTAGTATGAATCGGCCCTTGGGCTAGAAATGCAGTTTACAATACAGTATATTGTATTATTATATACAATATATACACACACACAAACATTTGTATTGCTGTCATAAAAAAAGCCTTGCAAGGGTTAGGGTATTAGGGTAATCCAATATTTTATTGGATTATTTAGCATTCGTGGAATTTGTTGTCACAAGTGTGCTAACAAACCCTTCCTTCGATGATGGATGACGGAGACTTGACGTCATCGTAAAGCTCCAGGAAAAACAAAACCACTCTCTGCACAAGTTGCTTTATTGCTGTTTCCAGACCAGCTGACGAAAACAAACACATGAACTGAACCGAACCATGGCTGCCGTCACCGTGCCGACTGTCCAGACTTGACTGACACACACACACACACACACGCTCTGGTGGCTCAGCTCCTGCTGCTGTGTGTACAGTGCACTAGCACGTCTGCATGTGTATCATTATAGGAGGGAGTGTGTACAATAGTCTGAATGTTAACGTGTGTGTGTGTGGTACATTACATAGATATAGGAGGGAGTGTGTACTAGTCTGATACAAGCCAGTCCGTCCCCCACTGGTCGGTGCACAGCCACAGTGCACACTGTCTGTATCTGCACACAACACGGCACGATGTCGGAAGCTGCTGCTACTTCTGCTGCTGCAGGAAACAACAACGGGGACTCGGGACTAAATGGTAAATATTATTATATCTGCTTTTGACGTTCGCCTCTTTCGTTTTACTTTACTTGTCTGGAGAAAACTAAGTGGCGGACCAGTTCGTGTGGTTTTACGTTTTGGTTTTCATAGTGTAGTTATGTTATGATTGTTTAAAATTATATTATATTATTAGGGTTGATTTCCCCCCCTCTCCGCCCCCCCCCCCATTTTGCTGTGTTATTATGTATGTATACTGTAGCTTCATTGGACGTTTGGAGGAGGATTGAGAACACTATGTTCCGTTTGATGACCGACAGCCTTTGGGCCAATTGTGTTCAAGAAGGCGGGGTTACCGTGTTGACTGGCACACATTTGAGCCAGTCGAGGACCTGCGTGGTGCCGTGTGGGTGGGTTTTAAGTGTTGTCAACAAGGCAAGATGAAAGAAGGAAAAAGTCCCAACTGTGAAAAAAATCGGGCTAAAATAGGCAAAGAAATTGATCGGATTGTCAAACTGTCAGTATTATTTGTCTTTTATTGCTCCGAAACCATTCTTGCAGCTCCGTGGATTTGTACGGAGTCCATAATAGTTACCTTTCATTGTTTGTACATTTCAATTTTGGAGAAGCCAAGACAAACTGGCTCTGCACAGCCCTTTTCCATAGCACTACATATCTAAATAATGATAATAATAATGCTAAATAATACTAGTAAATATAGCTGCAATGCATGCAGCTATACGACGGGGTCAACCCCCCAAAAAAGAATCACACCCGTGTGAAGTGAGGGGTGCTCTTACCATCTTACATCAATTACAACATAATGTTTGTTTTAGTCCTCAACACACACATTAGATTTCTCTTTATTGTCTTACGGCGTTTTCTTAAACATGCATCGTTGAAAAACAAACATTAAAGCTGTATATAGGAAAACAACTACGCAATATACACAATGAGCTCTAAACAATGATGACTGAAATTGTTTGACAAGTAATAAATACAAATCACACTTGTGTAAAGTGAGGGTCGCTCTTACAAATCATCACATTCAGTGCCACAAACACCTACAGCAGTGGTTCCCAGTCTTTTTCATGTCAAGGACCCCCAAATTGATACACATTGGCCCGCGGAACTCCATTTGAAGAGATACGTCAGGGACCCCCATAAAAGAAGATTTGTATGTCTCTAGCAGTGATTTTCAACCCTTTTTAATTTCAAGGATCCCCATGTTTGACATGCATTAGTCTACGGACCCCCATTTAATGTCATTTCTATCTCTTGAGACCCCAATTTATATTGTAAAATCAATGCAAATTTTACTCTTGAGTGTAAAAATGGAACCAAATGGGCCCGTTTGGTGCTCATCCAATCAAATCATCGCATTCCGTGGTGCAAACACAGGCACACAAAGTTGGGCATAGGCGCTTTTATATAGGTGTGTGTGTGTGTGTGTGTGTGTGTGTGTGTGTGTGTGTGTGTGTGTGTGTGTGTGCACAACATGTTGTGGCAGGTTTAGGCGCACTCAACAAGCTATTGGGGGCAGTGACACGGCATGCTATTTGTGGCTACGGTGATGATGAGGAGGCAGCCGTTTAGGACGTGCTGGAAGTGGCACTTGGGGCCAAGAGAACAGGGCTTATTTGTTGGTGGTTGTGAACTTGAAGTCATGGGTTAGAGCAGTGTTTAAAAAAAATTTGTGGGTCGGGACCCATTTGTTGGTCGCAGGCGTCCTCGTGGACACATTTCTCTGCGTCCCTTTTGTTTTTGTTTCCTAAATTATGTTTTTAATTATTATTTCAAAACATTACAAAACATTCCCAAAATGAATTATGAATTAAAAACAAAAGTCAATGATTTCTTTCCAGTAATTTCATGAAGTAATGAAAGAATATCCCATAAATTAGAACACATATTTCAAAACTAGTGAAAATAGCCGATCCACATGCTCACAATGCGCCGCGGAGCATCACATTGTGAGCTTGTAGATCTGCTATGTTCACTAGTTTGGGTCCTGGGCGAATGTCTCTAATTTCTGTTTTGGGTCACGGGCTGAAACGTTTGGGAACCACTGGGTTAGTAGCAAGGGGCCAGCTAGGCACTCCAATGTTGAAGCGCCTGGGCCCTAGTGGTAAGAGGAAGGACTGCAGGTGGACCCGTGGATTCATGACGAGGAAACCCCGTGCAGCTGGGCTTTAACATTGAGCGCTCGTTGCACTTCCGCA
Source organism: Protomyctophum parallelum (assembly GCF_964188405.1). Taxonomy (NCBI): domain Eukaryota; kingdom Metazoa; phylum Chordata; class Actinopteri; order Myctophiformes; family Myctophidae; genus Protomyctophum; species Protomyctophum parallelum. The sequence goes on from NC_139713.1 coordinate 15,211,292, forward strand.
TTTGTGGAATTTTCTTTTGCAGAAATGCGCCCAAAAAGGCGGAAATAGACGGTCCCTCCGGCGGCTTCAAAACGCCACTGAGCAACTTCCACTGACATGAATAGCGGAGGGGGCGGAGCTTCGCGCCAGATCAGTCTCTATCCTTTTAATACTCTATGGCAGGGGTTCCCAACCTTTTTTGGACCAGGTACCCCTTTTGCGGTAGATATTTTTCCAGGTACCCCCTCATCCTCGCAACACAGATAACAATATATTTACAACCACAAGCAGTGTTTCCTGCAGGAAAAAGCTTTGGCATGGTGCTGGGCGCAGGCCGCAGGGGGGCCTTCTTGCGTCGAACATTTTGATTAATTAATTAATTTGATTCAATAATTAATGAATAAGATTAATAAATTAGATTGATTTGTATTATTGCTCTTGTATTGCTATTGGAGACACTGGGGGGACACTGGGCAGGCACTGGGGAGGCACTGGGGAGACACTGGGGAGACACTCGGGAGGCACTCAGGGAGGCACTGGGGAGGCAATCGGGGGGGACACTGGGGAGGCACTCAGGGGGACACTGGGGAGGCACTGAGTGGACACTGGGGAGGCACTGGGAAGGCACTGAGGGGACACTGGGAAGGCACTGAGGGGACACTGGGGAGGCACTGGGAAGGCACTGGGGAGACACTGGGGAGCATGGGGAGGCACTCAGGGGGACACTGGGTAGGCACTGGGGAGGCACTCGGCTGGTCACTGGGGAGGCACTCAGGGGGACACTGGGGAGGCACTGGGAAGGCACTGGGGAGACACTGGGGAGACACTGGGGAGCATGGGGAGGCACTGGGGAGCATGGGGAGGCACTCAGGGGGACACTGGGGAGCATGGGGAGGCACTCAGGGGGACACTGGGGAGGCACTGAGGGGACACTGGGGAGACACTGGGGAGGCACTGGGGAGACACTGGGGAGGCACTGGGGAGACACTGGGGAGGCACTCAGGGGGACACTGGGGAGGCACTGGGGGGACACTGGGGAGGCACTCAGGGGGACACTGGGGAGGCACTGGGGAGGGGCTTGGGTACCCCCTGGCTATGCGTCGCGTACCCCTAGGGGTCCGCGGACCCCACGTTGGGAACCGCTGCTCTATGGTTAGTAGACTCGGAAACCTGGGTTAGAGTCACAGCCAGACCCAGTGCTAGCTTGTCTTATTGGTACATTGATCGCTTTCTCTATTAAAAACAAAATAAAATAACTAGATCTCCTTGCGTAGAACCTCCAAATGATGGTTGGGTACAGTAAGCCAAATTAGACCATAAATAGTCAATAGAGTAAACAAACTCAGCATTTGACGAGTGACCGATATTAATTTCCATCCCTTGTCACAACTGTCATTTGTAGGGTATACAAACATGCTCGCTCATTGCTTTGCCATGTTTTGTTCCTAGTTCCAGGCCAGGAAACTATGCGCTGAGTAAGTTTTACTGTAAGGCAAACATTTTTGGAGCGCAGCTCGGGCAGAGCAATATAATGCTCATGATGATAACGGGGCATCTGGTTAGGATGCCTCTCGGGGCGTCTCCCTAGGAAGGTGTTGTAAACTCTAAGTACTCGACCCTTGTCTTTGACAGACAGGTAGTGTGTGCCGGCTGGGTGGTGTGTGCTGTTGCACTAGAATCATTTTAAAACAATGCCTTTTTTTTCAAAGATTGTAGTCATTATTTGAACTCCCCCTAGTGTACACATTTGAATATATCTTACTTTTTTTTTTTTTTTTTTAAGATATTTTTTTGCGGCTTACGCCTTTTATTGATTTTTGAAGGGACAGACAGTAGGCTGACAGGAAACGGGGGAGAGATGGGGGGATGACATGCAGTAAAGGCCGTGTCGGGTCCGGGAGTCGAACCCGCGGCACACTGCGACTGGATTACCAGTCCGGTGCCCAGACCGTTACGCTACGGCCTGGGCCAATATATCTTACTTTTACCGGGAGAAATACTTCAACCGGATTATCACACACCACCCAGCCGGCACACACACTACCTGTCTGTCAAACCAGACGAGGGTCCAGTACTTAGAGTTTACAACAGGAGGTCCTTGAGGCACGTCCCACTGTGGGAGAAGACCCCGGGGCAGACCAAGGCGCAGTTGGAGGAAACACATCGACTCACTGGCCTTAGTTGGAATGTCTCGGGATCCCCCAGGAGGATGTCACTAATGTTGCTCTGGAGAGGGGAAGTCTGGAGCTCTCTGGTGGAGCTGTTGCCCCCGCGACCCGACTACGGATAAGCGGTTGAAGATGGATGGATGATAACGGAACTCAAGAAATGAAAAGAATCCGCACACCATTTTCTGCTCCCAGAACTTTCTTTTACTTGAAAGTGGTAACGTTTCGGGCCGTAGCCCTTCCTCAGACCTGAGATCATGTTTTATTATTTGTTTCTATTTTTTGAGAGGCATTATCCCCTGCAATGCCTGGCTTTTGAAATATTATATGGGCATTGGGCAGCCAAGTCTATGGACTTAATGTTTGTTTAGAGCACTCTCAAACATGTGGCCAATATAAATACATCTTTGTGACTGATTTAGTTGTATACAACAATGTATACAACCATACAATATACAACCATACAATGCGGTGGCATTGTCTTGAGTGTACAGGGTTTGATGAGGGGGGGCAAAGGCCCTTTAATCTTCGGGCCTGTTGTGAACTCTAGTTTTCGCCGGCTGCCGGGTGCGGCTGCACAAATATCATAGTGATGTCACGAGACCTGGGTACAATATATGGGGACTTTCCCCATGTATGGGGATTTCTGAGTGACTGACGGACAAAAACAAACGCAAGATTTCGCAACGTATATTGTGGCAGTGAATCTGCAATGAATGGGCGTCCCTCACGTCACACAAATGTTTTTTTTTTTTGAGGGCCGCTGCCCGCTAGCCCCTCCTATGCCCAGCTTTCCGGGTTTGTGTGAACACAAACATTGGCTTGTGATCGGCGGAGCAAACTACATACCGTATTTTTCCAAATAGTAGCCCCGGGCTGTTAATATGCTAAATCTATTTGATTTACAGTATAAGAAACTGCTTACAGTATACTGTATAAAACAATATATAATAATACTGTAGTGTACACTAGGGTTCCCACCGTCATGAAACTCATGAAATATTTAAACATTTAAAAAAGGTTTTCAGGCCTACAAAAGCTTTGGAATTAAAATGTTTGGATATAATTTCATAAGGTGCACCGTGTTTAGTTTTTAGATCTGTCATTTTTTCCATGTTGAGTCTTGCTTTGGGGGATTGATAGCATAAAAAAGCCTCATTGATGCACCATTGCTATAGGCCTGGAAATGGGGTAAAACTGTAGAAATATCAATGCTACTGATACTCATCATCCTCCACCAATTTAGTGCAACAATGTTGTCTACAGTAATAACGTACGGGATGGTAATAAAAAAGAAAATACCAGTACAGGTAATATTATATATAAAAATGTAATCAAAGCGGCAATACCTTTTTCTTTTAATATCGTGTATAAAACCGTGTATACATTTTTATAAAATGATGATATGAAGTGCCTGCCTACTGTATAAAACCCCACCACCATCAAAACAACACAGCAGCAACTGAGGTCAACTCAATGCCACTCATCATCCTCCTCCCCCTCCTCCTCCTCATCATCCTCTATCACAAGTTCATTGCGGAACTCTTGTTTCTCGTCGCTCTCGTGATCTTCCTCAGCCGCCTCCACCACAGCAGCTGCTTCCTCTCTAGCCCTCACAAGCTGCTCTCTACCCACCTGGCATGGCTGTCCCTCCTTGAGGCAGTGAATTAGCTGGTCTTCACTCCCATCAACTGCCACGGTCAGCCCGCACACCTTGGGAGGATGCCAAAAAAAATCAGCAATTAGCCATGGCTACACCACTCTCTGTCACACACGCACACACACACACACACACACACACACACACACTACACACCTTAAATGAGTTGACGATAGTGTCCCGATCCATGGCGTCCCAGGCTCTCAGGACCCAGTCGACCAGGAGGCGGCGAGAAGGGTCTCTCAGGTCCCCCGACTTGGCGTACGACTTGTCTGTAGTGTCGCCTGCCACCCAGTTGTCGTAGGGTGTCGCGCAGGTGTGCTTTGAAGGGGCCGTTGTTCCACACCACACCAGGGGGCCGAAGGTACTCGGTTAGAACCTCCTCCGGGTATGACAGCCATTGTAACGACGTACCCCCTCTTCAGCTCTGCGGGCAGCCCGGGTCCCATGTGGCATTTCCCCACCACCTTCTGGAGCCATTGCTTCGTGAGGTCGTCGTTGAACCGCCCGTTCTCTGAGGAAGTTATCACTGCCCCAGGGATGTCCTGCATGGCCTTTACGTCACGGACACCCCCCTTAAACACGACGTTTCAGCTTCGTCCCGTCCGCTTTGGCCGCCAGGGCCACAGTGATGCGCGCCTTCTCGTGACCGGTGGATTTGAGCGAGGCGGTGCGGGCTCCTCCCCCTCCTCCTCCTCCTCCTGCGTTGACTGTACCGGCACCCACCGTGTCAAACCAGACAGCCGTTTCGTCCATGGCGAGGATACCCTTCGCGTCGACCTTTTTGCTCTATCTGGCCACCAGAGAAGACGACGAAGTGTACAATCTTCTCGGCGGGAGCGTCTTTCTGAGCAACGGTTGTTCTCCTCCTGAGTGAGAGATTGTTGCGCTGGAGGAATCTATTAAGCCACCCAATGGAAAAAAAAACACCTTCCCGTCCCTCGTCCCTCGTAGGTTCTGTCCCCGGGTGTGGCGTATCCATTGACGCAAGGTAGTTTCCAGCTCCTCGCTCACTTTCTTCCTCCCCCCGCCCGTCAAGCGAGCCCTTTTGCCACCCGAGTCCGCTTCCCATTCTCTCACGCGCTTCCGGTCCACGTTAAAGGACCGCTGACACGCCCCAAAATTAATATGGGTGGTACAGCACATCACGTGGTCTGACTGAAAACAGTTTGAAACTGTTTGAAACAGCAACAAGTGGCTGCTAGCTCAGGCTAGCGTTTTTGACGGTACATTTAGGTCATATTTGCTATAAATGTAATTGAAAAAATATATTTCTTCGCTCGAAAATCCTCGTTACAATGACATTGAGTTGACGTGTAAGTTTTAGGGTAAACTGTTGCATAATCGCGTGACGAGTTCCATGCTCTCCGTCTCCCCCCGCTAGACAGGCAGTGGTAACCTGTGAAGCTCCGTGCTGCGGAGCCCTGTTCAGCACTTAGCCGTGTTTGAGGCCATGTCAGCGGGGGGAGACGGAGAGCATGGAACTCGTCACGCGAAATTGCGATTATGCAACAGTTTACCCTAAAACGTACACGTCAACTCAATGTCATTGTAACGAGGATTTTCGAGCGAAAAAATATTTTTTTTCAATTACATTTATAGCAATTATGACTCTAAATAGTAGCTATGCTACTATGGCCACCAAGCCCGGCGAGCCCGCATATAAGTCGATGGGGAAAGCTTGTCACACTCTGACGTCAGAATCATGATAGCATTGTTTGATAGCCGTTCTTATCTCCCGAGGGGCGTGTCAGCGGGCCTTTAAACTGTCTGGCAGCTGCCAGTCCAGAGTTCTGCTCCGCATATTTCACCACCGCTAGTTTGAACGTCGAGTCAAACTTCCTTTTGTTTCTTTTTCTTGACATTTCCATCCCTCTCCCGAGTAGTATTCACCTCCATGTTTCCTTTCTACATAACCCGTTCTTCTATTGTGTCCGCCATGCTCAACAACGTACTATATTACTGCTCGTTCTGTTCCTGTCTGTCTGTCGAGGGCGGCTATTTGGACGAGGCGGTTATTATGCAAAATGGTGTCAGAACCTGGGCTGTTATTAGGTAGTGGGGCGTGGGCGGCTATTTGAGTAAGGGCTGTTATTTGGAAATATATACGGTATTGAAGATAATGGGGTGCTTCTACACAGTCACACATTTCCACAAGTCACAACGCGCCGAGGCTCGACGAGTCGACATGCATTGTGAGCTTGTGGATCTGCTATTTCTTTGCACACATGGGCCACGGCACCGTGCAGCAGGCTTTTTGCACCGGTCCGCACCTGGCCGTCATTTGGTTACCGACTTGTTTGTTTATTTTGGGGGGGTTTACACCTAAGCTTGGTGTTATTTTTGGCTTTTCGTCTGACAAGCTTGGTGGTGGTGTGTGTTGCTATTTTTAGTTTTCCTGGAGCTCTCACTTCAGTGCTGTAAATATTTTTGCCTAATACCTGGGATCCTCATTTTAGATCCTCCCCCCTGTTGGAACCTCAACGCAGCAGAGGACACAACACCACTCTATCAAGTGGTGTTTTTGGCAGCAAATTTCTATTTTAGTTTTCACCCGGTATGTTTTAGTCGACTAAAGGTGGTTGCACACCGGCCACGTTTTTCCGAATTCGCATCCGATTCGCGCCTGGTGTGTGGAGACCATCATAAGATTTTGGTCGACTAAATCTACAGGTGATTTAGTCGACTAAAATGTATTTTGGTGGGCCTTGATGGCATCGTAATGGTAGATTTGACACTGCAGCCTCACTCCCAACTTTCCGCCGTAGTCTGTAAACCCACCTCTTCAGACTCCATCATGGCCTGTAGCACTCGCCCTAGCCCCGACATTTTTATGTAGACTTGGATAGCATTTTATGTAGACTTATAGCATTTTTATGTAGACATACAGTAGCACTACAAAGTATACATGCATAGTTCCATTATATTGATATTCCACTGTTGCGTATGACTCATGATAACTATGCTTTTCTGTTCTTGCTTAATGTAAATCAGTCTGGATTAAGAGTGAAAATAGCTGATATACAAGCTGTTGTGATCTACAAAGATCTGCTATTTTCAGCATGCAACAAAGTGTAAAATTACTTGTGTCTTTTACTTATACTAGATCTCTTGTCTGTCCACTAGTCCCTGTCAAATAGATCGAAACGTTGTCAGTATTTCAATAAATAACGTCTTGCCTGTGGTGTGCGGGCTCCATCCAATCTACAATAGTCCCTGTCTAACATTTTTAGTCTATTTGTTGACAAAGGTGACCAGTATATTTATTCATGGTTTTTGTCATCATGGCTTATAGTTTTTATGTCGTTTTTGCCAGTGGGGAAAAAGGTAGTCGACGAACGTTTTTCCGTCATGGTATTTTAGTCGACGAAATCAACACTGCCCTATAGTGTTATGTATGCTCGTCTGTCTGAACTCGTCCAACAGCTGATATTAACGGGCGGACGGCGCCGCGGTCCGGGGCCCAGAACGTTCGGCCTCACCGCCGCCATGGCAACCTCGTTAAGTCCATGGAGCTGCAGAGACAATGGGCTGTCGACAGCAGCTTGGCTCGTGGTCTGCCATGTAATCCACATGGATGAGAGTTGGGCGCTGAAGCCTGATTTATCCTCCATAATATACTTTCATTCTCGCGATGCCAATGTGGGCTTGTCGATCGGCTATATTTGGCAAGCAGCATGTCATGAGTATAAGTTTTAAGCATTACGCGTGGCCAGTGAAATTCAGCCCAGGGAAACGTTGCCACCTTTAACCCATTTTGGCCAGACGTCGAAATTAAAAGAATGTATTCAAAATCCCGACAGTTTTCTGAAAAACCTCATGTTTCTGTATCAGTGGTGCTCAATATTTTGTGTCAAGGACCCCAAAAAATATGTGTAATATGCCTCCGCCCCCCCCCCCCCCCCCATCTGAAAATATGGAGTTCCAGGGACCTCCCCAGAAGCAAAGATTTGAGTTAAAATTTTCACTCTGTAATAATATATATTCAAAGATTTGAGACACATTTTCACGATTTTCACTCGGTGCCGCGCTATGAACTTAGATCTGCTATTTTTCAATAGAAGTGTAACATAATGCTTAAAACACCAAAAGGGGTTCCCGTTCTGACTGGGTTAAAGTAAATTTGAAATTTGTGTGCAGACGTTTTTATTCTTACTCTATGACTGTCTTTGATCCGTCACCCAGCCTACATACAGTAGGTAATTGGATGTGCGTGTCTTTCGGCTGTTTGTTCAGCCTCTTTTGCTACTTGGGGTTGACATATGAGTCTATCTATGACCTGACTCTGGGTGAGTGTTTACCTACTGTTAATTATGGGCCGATGTGACCTATTCAAGTAAATAAATGTATCCTGATGTAACCTAATTACCAGACGGTAATTAGTATAATGCTTTCATTATACAGTCTGGGCCAACGGAAGAGCTGTCCTGAGTAAACTATAAAGCGGAAGTGGAGCCTCCTCACCACTTCCGTTTCGTCTTTACAGTCGTGCACATTTACTCTAAATAGAAATCATCTAAGCATATATAGCTTGTTGCTTGGCAGAAAATGAAAAATAAAATGTAAAGATATTTTAAAATATATTTTCATGAACGAAAATGGCAGCTTCCTTACTCTGATTTCGGGAGGTGTAGTTCCAGACTATATACCTAGCATTGTGGAATAGTTGTCTGGCTACGCGATACTTAAGTCCAGTGTGCTTCATTCAGAAGTAAAAAGGGCTTGTTAATGAATTGCGTAGTCTCTCCTGAAGTGCCCGGCATGTACCGTATTATTTTTCCTCTCTCCTCCCAATATGGACCTCGCTCACAGTCTCTCACACACACACACATACACACTCCCTGACCCGCCCACCTTCACCTCGCCAGACTTCCGACTACCAGTACCAGACGACCACATGTATGCTCTGCTGCATTTCTAAATAGCTTTGACATGCGTCGCTCTGTTGCCGCTCCATGCCCGAGATCACGTACAAGCCAGGACCAGGCGGGGACGGACGGCGTCGTATATCGCAGTCAAGGTCTAGAAGCCGCAAGCACACATAGCATTTAGTCAAGCTATTTAGTGCCCTTTCACCACCCCTGGTAAATGGAGATGAGGTGGGGTTGGGGGCGGCTAGACCCACCGGCTGATGAAAAGTGTCACGCTTACTTCATGCGACTTAACTGGTCTTTTTGTTTCCACTTGTTTTAGTGGCAAGAAATATGCTCGTCATTTTAATCCCCCTTTTGGTGTTTTAAGCATTGTGTTATGCTTTAGCTATTGAAAAATAGCAGATCTACAAGCTCATAGCAGGTCTGCTATTTTTGAAAAATTGTGAAAATGTAGTGCAAAACTTTGAATATACATTCTTTCAGATGGTGGTCGGCAGCCAATTACATATATTTTTGGGGGTCCTTGACATGAAAATGTTTGAGAACGACTGACATAGAAACATGGGATTTTCAGAAAACTGTCAGGATTTAGAAGACATTTGTAGAATCGTCCTCAGGTCTAAATGGGTTTACACTGAAAGGGAAGGACGCTAATCTCAAATATACAGTATAGCTACCGATATCGTTCAAATTAACTGACCTGTGAATTATATTTAAGTTACGGCAACAATTGGTGTTGGGCGGTATGGAATAAAAGATATGATAATGACCGTTACAATACGTAATATATTATTATCACGGTATATTCCTTTTTCGTAGAATTTCACTGTAAGCTCGACCTACCGTACCGGTCAGCATCGTATGTTGTTTGTACAGGGGTAGGCAACCTTAGGCACAGGTGCCAACATTGGCACAGGCGACGGTGACCACTGGCACACAAGTGTGTGTCAGTGTTGTTTTTGGCAGCAAATTTTGATTTGAGTTTTAGTCATAGTCTCTTGAATAGTTTTCAGTTGGTTTTAGTCACCTGGAATGTTTTAGTGTTAGTCTAGTTTTAGTAATAATAATAAAATAATAAAACTTTATTTGTATAGCACCTTTCATGACATCAAATGCAGCTCAAAGTGCTTTACAGAACAATGGAGAATAAAAGAAAAGCAAGGCAACGACATTAAAAAACAAGCAGTAATGCAATACAGTGAGGACATGAATAACAAAAAATATAAGATCACTTAAAAGCAATGTTGTAGAAGTGGGTCTTGAGCTGAGCTTTAAAAATGTCTACAGAGGCTGCCTGACGAAGGTACAGTGGGAGCTTGTTCCATGCCGATGGCCCGTAGAAGCAAAAAGCTGCTTCCCCGTATTTTTTAGTTGCCATTTTCTTAGGCAAAGCGAGCAGGCCAGCAGTGGAAGACCTTAGTGGGCGGTTTGGGACATATTTAGGCAGGCAGTCATGTAGGTAGGAAGGTGCGAGACCATTGAGGGCTTTATAGACAAGTAAAATAATTTTAAAATCAGTCGACTAAATATAAGATTTTACAGTTGATTTAGTCGACTAAAATGCATTATGATGCCGTCATAAGGACTGTTTTTACACATGCTGAGAATAGCAGATCTACTACAAGCCCACATTGTGAGCTTGTAGATCTGCTATTTTCAGCATGCAAGTGTAAAATGACTTGTACTGGATCTCTTGTCCACTAGTACCTTCCTAGCATTTTAGTCGTCTAGTTTTTATCTGTTGACGGAATTGTCAGTATATTTAGTCTTAGTTTTAGTCATCATAGCTTAGTTTTCATTTAGTTTCCATTTAGTTTTCAAATGTTTTTTTTCTTAGTCGAGAATTGTCTTAGTGTGTGTGTGTGTGTGTGTGTGTGTGTGTGTGTGTGTGAGAGGTTTTTTCGTTTTTCAAATTAAATATTCAAAAAAGGTCAGTTGAATTAAGCCCCCTCACATCTACAGTACCAAATTACATCCTGCACATAATTCTATATTCTCCTAACTCTGACTGGGGAGGGAGTCTGAGATGTGGAGTGTTCAGTTCGAGTCTAATGATTATTACATCCTGATGTGAAAGAAAATATTTCTAAACATTATAGCCTATGGACAATCAAAATCGGTTGGAAATATTTCATTTTGATGTGTCCTAATTAAACAATATTACAACAGTAATAATGTTGAACTTGATATGGCACACTAACTGTCAAGACAACTTTTATAGTATACCATCCATCCCTAGCTATAATCTGTACATTTTAGGTCCTCTCCTGACAGCGAGAGTTAATTGCAACTTTAATTGCATTCCTTGTGTTGAAAAACATACATCTACCACACAGCCAAGATATATTGAGCTTATGAGTTTCAGGCAGTTCTACTAGTTAACCAGGAGGTTATACAATATGCAGTATACTATAGCCACATGCAGCCTATAAGCAGATTGTTGAGCTATGGCCTAGAGTAGACATATCGTATAAGCTGCCTAAAAGTCATGAGACGGGGAAAGAAAATATGTCTAGTTCACAAACTTATAATGTTAATGGGGCGGGCGAGGACAAATATGTACAAAATGCTGAACCCTTGGAGCTCTGCCAGTCCGTCACTAGAGTAGTGAATGACGTGTCTACTGGCCTTATTTGACTTTTATCTGGTCAGATGCCAGCAGGCATCTGATCCTTTTTGTTGGATGCTGCCCAAGTTTACATTGCATTGGTGTGACAACGCTCGGCTGTTTGTTATGAGTCAGGATATTTTAGCAAAAGGTACATTTCCGATGACGTCCCACTGTTGCGCAACATCGAATGTTGCGCAACAGGCGCTCCCAGCCTGTGGAGCGATCTGCTTTGATATCAATAACTATTATCCGTCCTTTTCATCAATCTCTGTCCTGGGAGCTGGGTGTTACTAATTGAAAGGGCAGAGAACTTGGGATCGCTAACCCCAAAAAATAATTTGGAGTTTGGGTTAACTCAAATGGAGACTCTTTTTGAGTCTCTGCCGGTTATTATCAAATTATTGGCCTAGAAATGCGGTAAAAACAAATCTCTGTGAATTCAAGGCTCCATGGTAATCGTTTTTTGGCGGAGTGAACTATCCCTGTAAGCCCAGGCCGCACCAATGATTCGCAAAGGGAATTAGTTGCAACTGCAACCAAGTTTCGTTTACATTATCCCTAAATTGAGCTCACCTGCAACGGATCAGTTCGCTGCAATTCCTTGCAACTGGTTGGAAGTTGCAACTATAGTTGCGTTGTGTGAATCATTTGTATGGACAGTTAACATAGTATCGGCTTAACTAGTCGGTGACTAACTTCTTTGAGGGACAAGTGCAGGCGTTCAGCCACACGAGAAGGAGCAATAACAGGTCTGTTATGTGAGGGGGCATCCCCTCACTGTTAAATAGTTAGTTATTGTTAAATGATGAATGCGCTCTTACAGTACTGTATGTACAGTACATGGCCTGGCTGATTTTAAATTAAGTCATTATTAGTAGTATTTTCTAAGGTGTTTCAGTGCAGTTGCTTCTGGTTTTGAGTGGATTGGAGAGCCTCTATGTTTCGTTGATGTTGTAAGTGTATTGTTGTGTGTTGTATGTTTGATGTATTGTTTTGTCTATGTACTGTATTCATTGTGTTGTGCCCGAGGACCCGCCTCTAAAACGAGATGATGCATCTCAATTTCATCCAGATGCCTCTAAATGAAATCAAATTTCAATATATATATATTTCTTTTCCTGTGATCATCAATTCATCATCCTATTATTTCCGGCGTGTTCTTTTCTACAGGGTCCTGGGTGGAGCTGGAGTTGAACAGAGCAGCGGCTGGGTCGACCCAGGCGGCGTCTCTGGCAGGAGGCCAGCAGTCCCCCGGCGGCTTGCTGCCCCTTCCTCAGGTGGCGGAGGAGGAGGAGGCGGAGGCGGAGGCCATGATAGTCGGAGGCCTGGAGCACGTGCCCTCCTCCTCCTCCATCCACAACGGAGACATGGAGAAGATCCTGCTGGACGCGCAGCACGAGTCGAGCCGCAGCAACTCTTCCTGTGACAGGTTGGAAAACATTTTAGACTTTGAGGATGGAGAGGGGCCACTATTATGTCCACACTCGCTACAGAGGGGCCACTATTATGTCCACACTCGCTCCAGAGGGGCCACTATTATGTCCACACTCGCTCCAGAGGGGCCACTATTATGTCCACACTCGCTCCAGAGGGGCCACTATATTGTCCATACTCGCTCCAGAGGGGCCACTATATTGTCCACACTCGCTCAAGAGGGGCCACTATTATGTCCACACTCGCTCAAGAGGGGCCACTATTATGTCCACACTCGCTCAAGAGGGGCCACTATGGTCTCCATTTTCGTCACCGCTAAACCCCTTATCCCTAAACTTCTTTGCTTTTTTCTCACAATGCGTCGTGACGCATTGTGAGCTTGTAGATCGGCTATTTTCAAATGGCCGAAATGTATAGGGTTGAAGTGGTTAATGTATGTTTTCTAATAAAAATAAAAATCTCCAAAGTAACTAAAGTTTTCAAATAATTGTAGTGGAGTAAAAGTACAAATTTTGGCTCCGAGATCTAGTGGAGTACTGGAAATTGGAAAATACTCAAGTAAAGTACAAATACCTCAATTGTACTTAAGTACAGTACTTAAGTGAAAGTACTGCTACTGTATTAGGATACAGTAGCCCGAGGAGCCTGTTAGGGTTTTAGTGTCTTGTTCAGGGACCCTCTGACACGCAGACGAGGCACGGCCGAGGGGTGAACCGGGGACCCTGCGATTCCCAGGCGGCCTCTCTCTCTCTCTCTCTCTCCTCATTCAGCTGTGGCTGCCTTGTGAAGAAGAATCTGTGTCTTCTTTCGCGTGGTATTTTAAATATGCGCTGTAGAAGGGTTTCATTGAGACATAATCAGTGTGTTGACACTCTGTTTGTTCTTCTTTCTAAAGCAGGTTTTTCTTTCCCCGAGAAAGACTTTTCTCCCATCCTAACTCGGCACCTCCCTTGCTCTGTATTTTTGGCCGAAAAGGCTGTTTGAGAGATCCATCCACGCAAAACATAACAAACAATTTAACTGCTAGATTTAACTACACGATTCCTACCTCTTCATACAGTATGACATATTTTATTAACGCATTGAAACAGCCTGCTGGTTCTAAGCTAAGTTTGTCTTTGCTTTGAAGTAGCCTAGTCTGTACAGTACAGGAGAGGTGAAGAGTTGGCTCATTTTGAAACGCAAGCACTTGTTATAGTAATTCTCCTTGTTCATGATTTCCCAGTGGCGATTTAAAACCCATGTGATCTCTGCAGGCTGGTTTGGAAGAGAAGTCACTCTCTGTCTCTGATCTGATGATCTCTGATCTGATGATCTCTGATCTGATGATCTCTGTCTCTGATCTGATGATCTCTGTCTCTGATCTGGCGATCTCTGCGCAGACTTGTGTTTCCAGCTGGATGGATTGACGAGGGCTTTTTGAATAGCGTTAATCTAATTTCTCATGAACTGAATGTAACCATGAATGACAGTAATCATCAAATTGTAGCAGCCGTTTGTTTGTTGTTGGACTGGAAAGTGGTTTCCGGACGACACACACGGCTTTCCCTGTTGAATTATATAAGGATTGTGACCATTAACCGTTTAGCCACACGTCCTAGGGAATCCAATCGAGGGATGCTTTGGACGTGTGCATCCTCAATGATATTAGGCGAGGGGAGAATATGAGATCATGTATTCCGGATTGTTTCCGGGGGGGAGAGGGGGGGGGGGGTTCAGAGTAAAGCGTCCATGTCTTTTCCGGCACCGGCCATAAAACGGAGCTTATCAGTTACTTGAGCAGTCAAATGTCAATGAATCACATGAGGATGGGTATGTGTACGTACAGTATGTGGATAATGTCACAACAACAACAAACACTACTGTAGTTGGCTATCGGCATTGGTTCCCATTCAGGACGGGAACCCCTTTTGGTGTTTTAAGCATTATGAAATACTTTAGCTATTGAATAATGGCAGATCTACAAGCTCATATAGCTATTTTTGAAAAATCGTGAAAATGTGGCGCAAATATTTGAATATACGTTTTTAACTCAAATCTTTGCTTCTGGGGAGGTCCCTGGAACAACATGTTTTCAGATGGGGGTCGGCGGCCAATTAAATAATAGTATTTGGGGTCCTTGACATGAAAACCTTTGAGAACCACTGATATAGAAACAGGTTTTTTCCAGAAAACTGTCATGATTTAGAATCTGTTCTCAGGTCTAAATGGGTCTAAATCACCTGAGTGGCTCCATTTTCGTCACCGCTAAACCCCTTATCCCTAAACTTCTTTGCCTTTTTCTTTTACTATTTTGAATAACATTTTTGAATAGTTCAACTAGCCAATCTACATTGAGACGTTGTGAGCTTGTAGACTGGCCATTATAACTATTCAAAAATGTTTTGCAAAATAGCAAAAAAGGCAAAGAAGTTTAGGGATAAGGGGTTTAGCGGTGACAAATAGAGCCCTTGGTGTCTTGCTCAATGACACTCCTTTTTTGGAGTGATTATTCAAACTTGAGTTCTCTATATGAATACTGGACAACTCACCCCGGTGCTTGCCCGTTTTTCCTCCCGGAATGTTTACCAGTGAGGGGGATAACTTTGTAATATGCTATTGGCTGTTTGTATACTTTTTGGAAAAATATAAAAAGATACTCCTGTGGAAAGGCTATATTATTTTACTTGACCCTATAAATTTTTTTGTATTATTTATTTAGTATATGTAAGGTTTTGACCACTCAAATGGTACCTCGTCAGATAATCCCCACATATCCTACAACAACTTCTGTGAACAGACTTTTCATAAATTATATTTGTACTTGTCTGCTGTCATGAAAGTTTATAGTTAGAGAAATTCAAAGTCCAGCCGTCTGCTGTCCAGCCTCTCCCAACCCTCACTGGGGGAAAAGTCTGGGAGGAAAACAGGAACGGGGTGAGTTGTCTTGTTACCCTCTATATACCAGAATAGGAGTCTATAGGACAGTGTCTCTCTCTCCTCCAACCACCATATGGGATTCAGACTAGATATTCATGCGTGGGGGAATTCCTAGCTTAGCCAAAAGTTCAGGGTGCGGTCATCATCATCATGAGTTCATGAGGTTTGTAAGAAGATGTCGGCATGCTCTGACACGTGGTTTTGTTTGTGGATTGTGCTCTCCAGTCCTCCCCGACCCCACAGCCCCCAGGAGGAAGACGAAGGACAGATCACCTTCGACGTGGACGTGTCGAGCCGGAGAGACAGCCGCCAAGTACGTAAACAAGTTGGTGTGCATAATATAGTCTCTCTCAAGACAGACTGTTGACTATAGTCGCGGGGCGCTGTTTTTCCCTTATTTGCCGATGGGATTCTCAGATTGGTTGTGCCTGCTGTTTTCCGGTTTTGTAAAGATATTTCCGAAACATTTTTTAGCAACACTCACATCTTGTGTCATAAAATGGTTTCAGGGTCGGGATCCGCAGCCAAATTATGCATATTAATATGGGGGGGGGGGGGGGGGTCTTTGACGTGAAAAGTTTGAGAACCTACACTTCACCGAGATATCTGTTGTCATGGCGACATCACCGGCAGCCCCCCCCCCCGAGATGCCATACATATGTTAATGACATCTTAGTTTCCATGGAGACATGAGACACACCCTGTGTGTGTGTGTGTGTGCGTGCCTGTGCTGTGATCTATAGAACACAATGGAGGAGGCACACCTACAGTCATTTTTTTTAATTGTGCGTGTGTTTGTGTGTGTGTGTGTGTGTGTGTGTGAGCGCGCGGCCATTTTACTGCAACCAGTTTGCCAGCATCATTATCTAATTAACGGTTAATAAGGCTGACATTCTAACCCACATATCCAACACAAAATGAAAAAACTCCACGTGTACACCAGGGTTATCATTGTTAAATACGAGCTGAAATGGCTATTTGCGAACATATTGTGAGTCGTATTTCACAGTGTGCATGTGAACTGGTGATGACAATTGTCATTCGTTCCAGCAGTGTCCGACTGCCTCCAGTTTTCTAGCTTGTAGATCTGCTATTTTTCAATAGCTAAAGCATAACATAATGCTAACACCAAAAGGGGTTCTCGCCTAAAACTTCATTCAAGACTTATGATATTTTGTTACTTCTCACTCCAAGAGTAAACAAATACTGTAGTACTAGTAGCATATGTATACACACACACATACACTACAGTAGCCTACTTGCAGTAGGCTCTCCTACATAGATTTCTATTGAGAATGGGGACAACCAACTGGGACAAGTAGGCAGAAATGCATTGGACTCAGGCAACAGCCCAGCTTTAATGATCTTAAATCCCTTTATTGTAGATTGTTTTGTAGTAATAGTACAACATAAACATTCAAGAGACTTTAGTTGTTACTGTACAATACTTTAAAACTGATGCACACATGCTTAAATTGGCTCTTATTTGCGCCGCCCTTGTTGAAAACGATGTATTTCCAACTCCAGCTTGTACCATTTCAGGCTGCACGAACAGTGCTTGAGCGCTCCTGTGTTGCGTTACTCACTGACCTGATTTTTATGTATCACAGGTGTGTACGTTTTAATTGCGTGGCTTTGTTCTTCAGTCAGAAGAGGACGCTCTGGACAAGGACACGGACATAGACATACTGATGAAGGATTCAGACTGGGTGGCAGATTGGTCCAGTCGTCCGGAAAACATTCCTCCTAAGTAAGCATCAAAGAAAGGACGGTGTCCACACTACAGACAATAAACTAAGCACATGAATGAGAAAAGCTTTTAAATGTCACGTTGTTGAAGTTATGTGGTTGACGCACTGTATGTTTTACTTACTTTACATGCTTATATCATGTATATATATGAAGGATATCCCCTTGAGATGAATCATCATCCAAACAAAGGTCACCAGCATTTCTGTAAATCTCGCAGAGGGTCATGTAAATCACATGAATACCACAACTAATGTATAACCATGATACATTTACTTTAAACCCCTTTTGATCTTAGACAGGAGCAATGTCCTGTGCATATTACACTATACAACTCTCTATATTCAGCACCAGCACTGTCTGTAAAAGACTCGCCCACACTGAACTCTGTGGCTCTGTGAGAAAATATTCCACTTCCGTATGAGACTTATGATACTGTATGTAGGAACCCGGCTGCCAATACAGTGCATTATGGGGTGGCAGTGGCTCTGGGAACCACAAGGTTCAAAGTTTGATCCCATCATCCCAGGCTCTCCCAGAGTTATTGTCGATGCGTCCTTGAGCTAGGGCATTAACCCATTTAGGCCTGACCTCCAAATTAAACAAAAATCTTCTAAATCCTCCAGTTTTCTGAAATAAATAGTTTCACGACTTTTCAAAAATAGCAGACCTACAAGCTCGTCCTACATAGCAGACCTACATAGCGTGCCACAAAGTAGCGCGCTATGTAGATATGATATGTAGATCTTGTAGATCTGCTATTTTTCAATAGCTAAATTATAACAATGTTTAAAACACCAAAAGGGGTTCCCGCCCAGAATTGGCAGGAATGAGCAACTAGTCGACTATTCAACTAGTCGACTACTAGTACTAGTAGTTTTATTTCTTTTTTCCGATTTTGTAGGCCTCAAGATCTGGTAAAGTTATAGTCACCAATGTACACCGTTTTTAAATGTACTATATGTACTATAATTTATTTTTTACATAATAGGTAGTTGAACAACTACCGGTAGTCGATTAGTAAACTAGGCAACTAGTCAACTAGTAAAATGACCAGAAGTGAATGCCCTACCTGAAGACTCGGAACGCCTAATTTCTCCCAATGTGCAGGTTGGTGCATGGTTTCCTCCTTCCTGGTGTACGACTATGAAAGTGTGTGTGAATGTAATGCAAACATCAAGGGAGAGAAATCACAGAAATTTGTCGCCTCTAAATAAAGTTAAGTCTCGGAGCTCTAGAAACGAGTGTGGAGGATGTTCTTTCTTTTCTTCCTTGATGTTTGCCTCGATGCCTGACATCCAGCACCTGGCCTCTAAATATAGGCATTGAGTGGTGCACACAATCTTCTCTGTGAATGTAATGCACAAATCTACGTAAAAGCGCTATTGTGCATCGTTACTGTACCGTGTATTTGTCGGATGAATCTGATGTCATTTGTTCTGTTCATGTGAAACATCTTTGAGTATCAAAAAATCACACCCGTGTGAACTGAGTGGTGCAACTCCACCCCCCCCCCCCCCCCACCACGACACCTCTCTCTTTCTCTCTCATTAGCAGGCAACAGTGCAGCACTATCCCTCTCTCTGTTTCTGGCTGTACATAGGCGGACACATAGGTACATAGGTGAACACAGACGTTGCTGTTCCTTGGAGTGGTTGCACCACTCAAAAAGCACAAAATGTGATCTTTTCGCAGGGAGTTCCACTTCCGCCACCCTCGGCGCTCGGTGTCGCTGAGCATGAGAAAGACGGGCGCCATGAAGAAAGGAGGGATCTTTTCTGCCGAGTTCCTCAAAGTCTTCATCCCCTCGCTGCTATTATCACACATCCTGGCTCTGGGACTGGGGTAAGAAGCATAGACTGTAAAAGAAAATATATGGACAAAGCGTTCTCCGGGTCTGTTATGGACATAAGATGAAGCCTGTCAAGTCCTTGAATTGTAAATCGCTTCACCCCTTCTTTTTCTTTGGTTTTTATTTTGACTCGAGCGGGGGGGTGGATCCCGATCACAGACTGTAAAGGTAGACACGCCCCTCAGAACATACTTGACTTTATGGTAATTCTTTTAAATAAATGGGACCATCATTTTCCAAAAATAATATTATGACATGAGAAATGAGACTTTAAACTAGTGACTGGAAGCAGAAAGTATTCATGACCATGTTTATTAAGGTAATACAGTCTAGGTGAAGTTGGGCCCAAAACCCAAATACATGGACCTCTATTACAATTACAATTTAGGCATTTAGCAGACGCTCTTGATCCAGAGCTCCATAGAGCGACCTCTATGGAGCTATGGGGTTTTTTGGGCCCAATGACAGCGCTACAACAGGCCATTATATGAACTTTCAGGAAGTCAGGATTTCCTACTGGCTTCAGACACTATTGGCTTCACTGCCCCCCTGGTAAGAACCAAAGAAAGGCTTCCTCTGGGTAAAGGCATTCGGTGTACATAAAGAGATACAACAGCAATTTTATTTGGGTTGAACAAAGGCTACAGAATTGATAGTATTGTGCGTGTCTGGGTAGACAAACTTTGTGGACAAACCTTTTGTTGCCCTAGCATGAACACTATTGCCCATTTGCAGACCGCGGCCATCTTGCCATCAGAGTTTGGAAGCACTCGTTTTCAGTAAAGCAATGTCCTGCTGCCTCTTGCATTATGTGCTAATTCAAAACAGGTGGTATGCAGGGCAGTTGAGTGATATCTATCGAGCACTTCCAAACTCCAGCACTTAAAAAGTAGCTCATAACATTTATACAGTGGATTTTTATGAAACAAACACTTTGAGGATAGAAAGAGAATAATTCAAGCTTTCCGTACAGCTGCAATGTTGGTGAGTTTGACGTCGTTTAATACAATCAGATAGGACTTTTCTGTTTGGATGAATGGGCTGCCAATGGAAGTTGCAACTTGCCATTAACTTGTATGGTAAGATGGCTGCGGTCTGCATATGGAGAATAGCAGTTCTCTGGGATGGGAAGTCAACAGGGGAATTTGTTCTTGATGCTGCAATAGCGACTCCTACTGGTGGATTGAGGCACCTGTTGAGCAGGGGGGGAGGACTGGGAAAGATGGCAACCTCTGCTCTCGTGGTGAAATTTCTCATTCTAGGGTCAAAAGAAGTGTCTGGCAGTGGTGAGGGAAGGTGAAACGTCAAAGCCCACATCGCAGTGGTGTGGCCGTTGAGCCTTATGGCAAGTGCATCGCAATGCAGTAACAATTTGCACTGTTGTCAAAGTTCATTCACCCCACAGCTTGTTGGCTGGTGCTGTGGGAAAGAAATAAAACATTAATGACCCAACAATACATTGACACTTTGACAATGCCGTGCACAGACTGCACACCCACTATATGCTCACTGGTGGGCTGGGTGCCACTTGAGACAGGCAACAGACCCAGCTGGACTCGAGTATCACACAAATTATAACTCAAAAAAGGTTAAAGGAGAATTCCATACTAGAAGGCTTTCTTTCCTTTATTTGTAGTTGCCAAAGAGGTCCAGGTGTTATTTTGTGCAAAAGTGCCTCAATGGGGGTTGGGTTTTTGTGCTAATTCGCTTATTTCCATCGAAATAAGTAGTAAAGTGTGCCGCTTGGAAAACTATTTACATTATGAAGAGAGGATATATACATATTTTATTTTATTTTTGAGCGATGGAAATAAGCGAATTAGCACAACACCCCATAGCCCCATTCAATTCAATGCAATGCATTGAGGTCTTGTTTGCTTGTTTGCTTGTTGAAAGTGTAATTGAGGTTAGATATTATTATATTTCATATTGTTATCTTGTACTAGTGTTCTCAAATGGAAATGTCAAACACAACCAGACCCATCAATGTGTCATTGGTGGGGCTCTAGTTGTCACACATATTTCACAAAGCAGATACCCTCCCTTTGTATATCGTCGTCGGGCGGAAACCTTGCATGTCTGACTGAAACCATCACTTTTCAGGAAATTACAAAAATATTGTGTTCCAAATGATCCAACGTCGTTATTTTTCAATGTAACGAGTCCTGGGATGCAGGGATGGTATTTTAGATGAGTCCCAGGGACATTTTATGAGTCCCACTTCAGCGACGTTATGAGTCATATTTTTACAAATTGAAGCATTTAACTCCCATTTCATTTTATATGGTTATAATGTGTTTATGTTCATTTAGAAAACGGACGAAGAAATTATTATTATAACTAAAGCTAGCAAAATAAACAGCACAGTAGTGCATCCCGTGGATGCAGAGGCCTATTTTAATCTCTGAACTCTTGTTAATACTTTTCATTGATTCAATATTTATATTAAAAAAAACCACAGCCACAAACAGACGTAAGCAATTTCAAACATTTTAACAAAAAAGCGATTTTACGGACCTACCAGCTCACAACAAGTTACGCGATTTGACAATTTCCACTGCTTTCGTGTGATCTTGTAGGGCTTTACAGTAGTTTACAGAAAAATAAAACAAATAAAAAGGTGACATATACTGTATGCAGATACAAGGTTTCCGCTGCACACCAACAATATAAATCCTGGGTCCTGAAAGGAGGTATACATATAGCTGTTGGATCTGATATCACATTGCTAAATACTTTCCCTGCCCCCTGGTTTTTGTTTGTTTTCTTTACCTCAGAGTCTACATCGGGAAGAGGCTGACCACTCCACCTACGAGCTCTTTCTGAACCTGAAACTGACAAAGTGCCTATGAGGTGGCCACGACATGTTGAGGGGAAGGTTTTTTTGTTTTGCTGTCAGAAGAAGAAGAAGAAGAAGATTGCTCATCTGTCCCCTCTTCCTTTCATATCTTCTCCTCCCCTCCATCCCTCCTCCCTCTCTGCTCCTCGTCCCTGAGATATGCCATGATCCCAGGAGACCCCCCCCATCCCCCCTTTAATCGGTCTTTCTCTGACTGTTTGTAGATAAAACCCTCTCCTACCATCCCTGTTGAACCTAATTTATATACCTTTTGCACAATGCCGGTCGCTAGCCGAAAAAAAAAAAAACACATTTTCAAGCTAAAAATGAAAAAATGAAATACTCAGACAATTTTCAAGCTAAGAAATCTGTAATTTTAGCATGAGATGGTGATGTACGGCGAAGTATAAATTAAACTTCACTCGTTTGTATAAGCTTTTCAAGGAATGAATAGGGTCCTATTTTCCCTTTCCCCAATGTTGGGTATAATTGTTTATAATGGCCGGGTTTCATGGGAGGGGAGCGGGCAGCACTAAAACCAAACTCTTCAACTACGGACTACCCCGTTACCCCGGAGGTTACCCGTTAACCACTTTATATGCCCTATTTTATACTTTGTCTTATGGTGGTGTCACACAAAAATTGTGAAAATGGCCAATCTACAAGTTGACAATGCATCGCGGTGCAACGTGTCGAGAGCTTGCAGATCAGCTATATATACGCAGATCGAAGATTTTCATCATGCCCATTATGGGGACGCCAGGTTGAAAGTGGCTAACAAAGCAGACTTGAAATGAGATGTCAAGTCTGATGATGATTGTGCCACCGACGTTGGTAGCGCAGCACTATGGCAAACCTATGTGAGAGAGTTGGCTGAAATGACGTGAGCATGCCTTTGAAAGTAGCCATTTTGTTTTCTATTATGAAATGACCTTTTAGATAATGTCATCCTTTTTTATATTTATTTTACACCATTGTTTTTTTGTTTTTTGTTTTATTGAGGAGACCTCCCAGCAAGCCAAATGACGTCCTCCGGTGACTCTGGTGACGTTCAGGACTATAGGCCAGATCACAGCCCATATGGGGATGATCTTTACGTCATTTCCAGGACGTCTTCACCAGTTTAAATAATATAGCTTATATTCTCGATCGGACTCTCCCTGATTCATCCAGGGACGTCCGTCTGTCGGTTTGAAAAACTAAACTTGAAAATCAAGATGATATTCTGGGCCAGATCTGACTAGTCTTGGTTTGACTTGATCTGGCCACAATCGAGACGTCACTAATTCGTCCAGGTCCTGACCGTGCTTTGCTGGAGGCTAAGTTGTGATTTTGAAAGGACTTGACCATAGTGGCCATTCCGGGCCCTAAAGCAGAACCCATACTTTTGCACTGGGGGGCGGGGGGGGAAGTGCACATTTCCAAAGTGACAATAACTGGAAACGTCCTGTATGTGATTTCTGTTGTGCAGGCTGTTCGGTCTGTGCAATCTAAATCCCTCTCCATTGTACAGTATTTTGTGGTCGTGTGTCTAACAGTACTTTAGGGGGTTTGGTAAAGATTGATTTGTGCGTCCATACTTTGCGTTGATGTTGTCATTCCTGTGTAATTTTAAGCCTCCATATGTTGTCTGCAACATATCATACAGTAGTATCTAGTTTGGTCCTCCCTGGAAATAAAAACGTCTGGGTTTCCAAATTCCGAGGCTATGTTGACACTGGCCGGGGCCCCATTTCTGTCGTTGCAGTGTCTCCTAAGGGACCTCTGATCCAAAGCAATCTCTTTACCAAGCTCCTCAAGCAGTAGCTTAAAAAGCCGGACCTGGAGTCAAATTGTACAGTCAGTAGGCCATTTCAACACACATTTGGTTGTTGTAATCATTTACTTTGGGTGGTTTAGGGCAAATACAGTCAAATCTAAGACAGTTTCTCGGGGAAAGTATTTGAAAGTCAGCTAAAAAGGACCATTTATTTATACTCTATGTTAAGTACTTCTACGGATGGAGCCTTCTGTCTGGTTTCTGTGTTCATTTTTAGTCTGTGAAACGTTTCGAGGGGAGGTTGAGCAAGTTGGTGAGAACTGTTAAACATAATTCAGTACATGGTGTCCCTTCACCAGGGCACAGACAGGGAAGGACGACTATTCTAGAACAGCGTTTTAACAGGTACAGTGAATTAGTATGTTCTTCTCGACCGTCGCCATGTTTGTTGACTCAAAGACTTTTGACTCTGAAACTGCCATCTTAGTGCTGAACATCCAACATAAAGGACGCATGGAAGTATTCTCATAATTCTATTTGCATTGTTTAAAATGGATGTATTTATTTATTTTGTACATAAAGGGAGTATAAATGGGCCTTAATTGTGCTTTTGTGACTTACTAAATGTCTTGACTTGACTAGTGATATCATAAGACCTGCTCATGTTATACTCCTTGCATGTTAAAATTGTTTGTAAATGCACATTCTGGATCTTGAGATCCACATTGGAAACGTCAGTCATCTATGACTTTATGGCCTCAGATTTGGGCAATGTTTCACAGCCCCTTTTGACTACCATTATGAAAGAATAAGTTTACTTTATTTCAGAAAGTATAAAATGTATGTGAACATTATTGTTGTACTTCTGTGACATACTGACAGCATGCACACAAGGTTTGGCAGCGATCAGTGCCGCGGTTTGCGAGATTTGCTACAGACAGACAGACAGACACACACATACTGTACAGATACTGTATGTCCCGTGTCATAGACCCGTGACACAACATCTCCAGCTGCAGTTAATAACTTCTGAATTCCTAAAGTCGATTTACGATTTTAAGACTTATTTTAACCACGTGCCTCACAGTCCCCAAAATATGAATGGGTTTGCTTTGGTCTCACTGTTAGCAATTCAGCCACAGAGTATACCAGAGGCCAGAAATCTCGTTTTCACTTCTGTTTGTACAGTACATTAGACCTTTTTTTTTAGACTTCTCAAAAACCTTTTTAGGCGAAATTTATATTTCTTTTTTGGCTTGTGTTGGCTGTTGTATTATCTTCATTCTTTCTTTGACAAAGATTGTTTTCACTCCAGTTGAAATGAAGGTGTGAAATATAAACTGTTATGGCATGACTTAATGTGACAAGGAAATGGAAGGTGTGTATACGAAGTATTCCCTAAGACAGTAATTTTGATGATATAGCCTATTTGCTAGAATATGGTTTGGTTTTTACTACCCCCCCCCCCCCCCCCCCCCATTTAAATGAAATATTGATAAGCATTTTATCATTAAAGATTACCTGAATCAAGCCGTTTACTGAGATATTCTACTTTTCCGCCTTTGACTTTGGATTGACACTGGAAACGGTGCACAGTGAATCATGATTTTGGGAAATGTCATAATACAGAGTTTTTGAATCCCTAGGGGGGAAATCTTTGTAACTTGAGCAGAATCACTGGGTAAAGAGACCATGCCAACATTGATTCATTCATTCTTTCTCTCTCTCTCTCTCTCTCTCTCTCTCTCTCTCTCTCTCTCTCTCTCTCTCTCTCTCTCTCTCTCTCTCAAAAGGACACTGACCTCTAGCGGCAGATGTACTGAATTACCCTTGTGAGCTTGTCACTGTACATAATACTGTTTCAATGAGTCTTGAGTGTCATGCAGATCAATTGGAATTTGATCTTAGTGTCTTGGCTGGGCCACGCCCTTTTAGCATCTATTCTGAACAGCTGATTTGGATCTATACTGTCTCTGTCTGTACAGTATATATATCCACAGACAGTAGCCTCCTTGGATGCACAGATTCAGCATTCAAGCTAGGGAAAGGGAGGTTGTTGCACATGCATGCTGCCACTCCCTTCTAGTTCTTCTCGTGTGTGAGATTAATGTGTGAGATTGTCCAAATGCAGATTTGATAGTCTTGAGTTGAATATTACACCAGCAGCACATTGTATGATCATGTCAATCCTGTTATGACTATGATAACGAGAAACCGATCAATATATGCAGATAAATGAAAGGAATATCTTCTCGCTAGCTGGAGAAGGAGCTGGCCACCACCCTGTAACCCATGGTAACGCCACCAGCTGCAGTGGGTGGAGACATAGAGCTTTACTGCTTCGGGATTGGCTGGAAACAGGTGTTCTGAGGTCTGGAAGGATGTTTTAGAAACAGTGTTCTAAAATTTAGAACACTGTTTCTCAACCTCTTCCCACGGGGACCACCAGAGGTCCCCAAATGCACCTTTTAGGGGTCTGTAATGTACAATGGGTTATCTCCCTCCTTTTAATACTCTATGGTTATCTCTGGGAGCCAACACTGTAAAATCCACAGTGTTAATTTAAGTCTTGAGAGTATGCAAATAGACCTTATCCATTTGTAACAGATCTGCAATGTAAGGGTCAATTTGGACCCCTGGTGGACACCGGACCCGATATTGAGAACCAGTTGTTTCGAAATATCGGGTTGATTATAGGCTCCATTTTTGTGAGGTTGCACTGTTGAGCTGGTATAATAATAATGATAATGTTGTCCATACAGTTAAGCAATTACCATAATTTACTAAAGGCAATATGATGTCTAATACATGTTGTCCTCCACAACTATAATATTTACAGTTGTGTAAGGTAAACATTGCTGAAAGTATAAGTATAGGCTAATGTTGCGGTAATGCGAATACAGTAACAGACTGCAGTTGCCATGGTCTTTTCATGTACCTTACTGTAATATGTTATTGGCCAGTGGCTGCTGGAGGAGGTAATGTGTTATCTATCAACTTGCTCCAGATGTGTTGCCTGGATGCCAGGACTGTGCCCTCCAGGGACGTGCACACATAGACATCAAAGGGGGCTTCAGCCCCTGCCCTTTTTTCCAACAACTGCCCTCTCCAGACCACGAATGCAGCATTTACCATGGTGAAAGAAATGCAAACTCCACTCCTTTCCATGCCACACCGGAAGGCAGCATCTGAACTGAAGCTGAACGTTTACACAGTATATTTTGCGTTGGAACAAATTTGTTTAGAAATCCATGTCGCATCTCCACTATAGCTAAATAGTGCTGGCGGTTACGCCCCGAAAATCGCTGATCTACAAGCTCTCAACGTGTCGCAGCATGACACGTTGTGAGCTTGTAGATCTGCTATTTTCGCTATTTCTGTCCAAAAGTGCCCTCTTACGGGAATTCAGCCCCTGCCCCCTCTAACACTCTCTGCAGGGTCCCCGGTGCCCTCCTAGAGTCTGGAAAGGACAATGACCATGCAGCCAGTCTCCGGCTGTTATTATTGGACAGCTAGGCTGCCAAGTTTCCTCTCTAATTATCAAACTCTCTCCCTTCTCCGTCTGTTTCTTGGTAGGACGGTGTCAAACAGATCGACGTGCTTTGCTTCATAATGATAACGCTTTATTAACCCATTCTGACCTGAGATCAGATTCATACGAGGTTTCCACTGGACACACACTGGTCTGATTAACCCATTCTGACCTGAGATCAGATTCTAAAAATGTCAGCCGTTCTTCGATTTTTCAAAAATAGCAGATCTACAAGCTCATAGCGCGCCACCGAGTGGCGCAGTACGAGCTTGTAGATCTGCTATTTTTTCAATAGCTAAAGCATAACATGATGCTAACACCAAAATGGGTTCCCGTTCAGAATGGGTGGAGAAAATCGTAGTCAAAATGGGCATAACGGCAGCAACGGAAACGTTGGATATATATATAAATCAACATAAACGGACAAAGACAATTATGAATGAATGAATGAATTATGAATTATGTTAAGCCAATTTGACCAGAGATTTGTCAATGTATGGCTATCCATTCATAGGTGTGGACACGCCTTCGATATACTTTCTCTTTAAAAATCCACCTGTTTGAGTTGATTCCAATCCGTACTATGAAAAAGAAAATTACAATCATAATCTTCTCTAAACTAATAGGTGTATTATTGTCTCTTTTTTTAAAAATAAACATTGAAGCTATACTGAAATATATTGTCTGTATGGGATCACACATGGTGTTCTCTCCTCGATGGAGGCCCACCCACACACACACTATAGCCCCATTAAAGCCCCCCATGGGGGCGGACATAGTAGCAGTATAGTTGTTATGGAAACTGGACATGATGGCCTCAATGCTAAATCGTTCCATGGCCATTTGTGGTTGAGGTTTTAAATGTTGCAGTGGCCGGCAGCGTTGTTTGAACATATAGTTAACATTTGTCACGAATGACTCTAAACAATTTACATACAACTATTAAATAGTTGATTAAATAGTTAATAACTATGCTATATCATATATGACTACTTCATATATGAGAAGAGCAAGCTTTTGGGTTTGTGCAACTGGGGATTTGACAATGAATATGATTTTCTTAACCTTGATTATATTAACGGTATGAATTAAGGTGTGTACGTTCTAATAGTTTATATACATTTATTGTGGCTTATATGCACAGTTGTTGAGGCCCTTATACTTAGGCTTGTAGAGTCGGTCAATACAGTTCCACTCCGCTACAAGGCTCAGGCCAAACAGTTTTTAATTTGTTCCTCCTTATTTTCTCATTGTGTCTCCTGAATCTGCACCTCACAAAGGCTTGTTGGTGTGTGTGTGTGTGTGTGTGTGTGTGTGTGTGTGTGTGTGTGTGTGTGTGTGTGTGTGTGTGTGTGTGTGTGTGTGTGTGTGTGTGTGTGTGTGTGTGTGTGTGTGTGTGTGTGTGTGTGTTGTGAATGTGATGTGCACACCAAAGGCTGCTCACAATTCAATTCAAAGGAGCTTTATTGGCACGAGAAAACGTATGTTTACATTGCCAAAGCAGAAGTGGAACAAGACAATCAAAATGTATAAATATTGGATATAAATAGGAATTAAATAAAGGTGTAAACAGAGCTGTGTTACATTTACACATATAGGTCATTTGCTGTAAGCAGTGTGTAGGGTATAAACAGTGTACACACAATGGTTTGTATTCCCTATAGGTGCTTGTATTCCATTTGACATCCTCACTCTCTTCAGTGGCGCCCCATCAATGGAGAGAGTAGTAGGACGGGGACCTGCAGATGTCCACAAGCAACTATTTAGTTTCCCCCATCATGCATGTTCACCAGCTCAGTGGCCTTGTGGTTAGAGTGTCTGCCCTGAGACTGGGAGGTCGGGGTTCAATCCCCGGCCGGGTCATACCAAAGACTCTAAAAATGGGACCCTGCTTGACACTCAGCATCAAGGGTTGGATTGAGGTGTAAGTCCCTGCGACATACTAGCGTCATGTCCAGGGGGTGCACTTGTACATCAAGCTGCTTCACGCTACAGAAACGTGGGGGCTAACCTGCAGGGAGGAGAGAAGCTGGTGGCGTACCCCTTTGATATGCTGAGACCACCCAAGTCCGTAAGTCTGTTTCAGGGAGGAGAGAAGCTGGTGGCGTACCCCTTTGATATGCTGAGACCACCCAAGTCCGTAAGTCTGTTTCAGGGAGGAGAGAAGCTGGTGGCGTACCCCTTTGATATGCTGAGACCACCCAAGTCCGTAAGTCTGTTTCAGGGAGGAGAGAAGCTGGTGGCGTACCCCTTTGATATGCTGAGACCACCCAAGTCCGTAAGTCTGTTTCAGGGAGGAGAGAAGCTGGTGGCGTACCCCTTTGATATGCTGAGACCACCCAAGTCCGTAAGTCTGTTTCAGGGAGGAGAGAAGCTGGTGGCGTACCCCTTTGATATGCTGAGACCACCCAAGTCCGTAAGTCTGTTTCAGGGAGGAGAGAAGCTGGTGGCGTACCCCTTTGATATGCTGAGACCACCCAAGTCCGTAAGTCTGTTTCAGGGAGGAGAGAAGCTGGTGGCGTACCCCTTTGATATGCTGAGACCACCCAAGTCCGTAAGTCTGTTTCAGGGAGGAGAGAAGCTGGTGGCGTACCCCTTTGATATGCTGAGACCACCCAAGTCCGTAAGTCTGTTTCAGGGAGGAGAGAAGCTGGTGGCGTACCCCTTTGATATGCTGAGACCACCCAAGTCCGTAAGTCTGTTTCAGGGAGGAGAGAAGCTGGTGGCGTACCCCTTTGATATGCTGAGACCACCCAAGTCCGTAAGTCTGTTTCAGGGAGGAGAGAAGCTGGTGGCGTACCCCTTTGATATGCTGAGACCACCCAAGTCCGTAAGTCTGTTCCACAGTGCTGTTGTACATGAGTGGTTCCCAACCTTTTTCACATCAAGGACCCCCAAAATGACACTCATTAGCCATGCCAGGGACCCCACATAAGAGAATATTTTTTACGGCTCTAGCAGTGATTCCGTTTAACTTCAAGGACCCCCAGTTTGACATGCATTAGTATACATGGACGCCCATTTAATGGCATTTCTATCTCTGGGACTCCAATTTATATTGTAAAATCACTGTTAATTAACTCAGAGTGTACAAATGGAACCAAACAGACCCGTTAGGTTCCATTTGTACACTCTCTGAGTTACAGACCCATAAGGGTCCATTTGGTTCCTAACTATCATTTCGCTGCATGGGGACCCCCTGGAACTCCCTCAAGTACCGCTAGGGGTCCGCGGACCCCACTTTGGGAACCACTGCTGTACAATACAATGAAGACAATACATTGTAAAAAAGAACAATAAACACATAAACACATTTAAAATACAATAAAATCCCCTCATAATATACAAATTAAAAGTAAATTGAAGAGATGGGTTTTCAACTGGACCACTTATACTCCTGTATATACATACAGTAGACTTCATTGACCGAGATCCCCCGGCGGTCTCTCCTTTTTGAGTAGTGCTAGCTCCTCCCAACGTCTGGCTCGGAAATTGCGTCATATGGCAGCCAAGTCTATGGACTTTTAATGTCTATTTAGAGGACAATGTTTGGTTATTATAGGAGTGAGGCTTCACATGAGCGTGATTCCCCCACAGTTTTGGGTCTGAGAGGTGGCGAAATGCCATCAAATGGTGGTTCCGTGGCTCAAATGCAGAATAAATAATGGACCTTGACATGAAAAAGCGTTGAAAACTACTGCCTTACATCAGTGGTTCCAGGGGGTCCCTAGCTAAATGATAGTTATACTTACAGACCCATAAGGGTCCATTTTGTTCCTGAGAGTGTACAAATGGAACCAAATGGAACCATTTCGTTCCATTTGTACACTCTAAATGTTAAATTTACATTGATTTCACAATGTAAATTGGGGGTCCTAGAGATAGAAATGCCATTGAATGGGGGTCCCTAGACTAATAATGCATTTCAAACTAGGGGTCCTTCAAAAATAGAAAAGGAACCACCGCTCATCCGCTGAAAAAAACTTAAGAGAGGTGCTGGAGTGGAGCCACAAAGGGAATATGATAAAAAATAAAATAAAAAATAAAGGGAAGCTCCCACACTCAGATCTGCACACAATCAGTTTATTTTTGGCAAGCTTTCGGTCCACTGACCTTCTTCAGGCATTTCAAACTAGGGGTCCTTGAAATTAAACGGGTTGAGAATCTCTGCTAGAGCCGTAAAAATCTTCTCTTATGGGGGTCCCTGGCATATCTTTTCAAATGGGGGTCCGTGGGGCTAATTAGTGTCAATTTGGGGGTCCTTGACATGAAAAAGCGTTGAAAACCCACTGCCTCACAACATCATCCCGTGACGTTGTCCCAAGCAGAGTGTAGAGTAGGAGAGTAGCGACACGCTTTGATCTCACCGCAAAGCGGGTGCCTATGGGCTATAGTTCCAAACATTGCTCCTATGGCTGGAACTATCCCATTGAGACAAAGCTGGCGCCTATGGGCTATAGTTCCAAACATTGCTCCTATGGCTGGAACTATCCCATTGAGACAAAGCTGGCGCCTATGGGCTATAGTTCCAAACATTGCTCCTATGGCTGGAACTATCCCATTGAGATAGAATTCCGCATTCCATTGTTACAATGGGAGTCAACGCTAGTGTCGCCAGTCTCTTACTAGATTACTCTGGCCCCAAGGTGCCGGACATGCGCCACGGCGGTCGCCACGGCGTGGAGCACCTGAACGAGGAGACGTGGGCGAGGCTCCAGCGCCAGAGCGAGGGAGCGCTGAGGGAGACGGCCGACGACACCATGTTCCGCTGGCTGGCCATGTCCTACGCCCACAGCCACCTGACCATGACCGAGACCTACCGCACCTCCTGCCAGACCGACGACCTCACCGGGGGGCAGGGCATCATCAACAGAGCCGGATGGAAACCTGTGGTGGGAAGTGAGTTTGTTTGTTTTTGGCTTTTTTACACCTTTTTCCTCCCTCCCTCCTCGTTATGCCCTCGTTGGTTCCCTCAACAATTTTTTTTAAATATATTTGGTGCTTTTTTTCCTTTATTGATAATCACAGAAACGGGGAGGGAGATGGGGGGGGGGGGGGGGGGGTAGACAGTAGACACACAACAAAGTTTGTTGGGATCGGGACTCGAACCCACGACACACTGTCACACTGAATTACCAGCCAAGGTGCCTGGACCGCTAAGCCAGCCCAGGCCACCTCAACAAAATATTTGAGGGGCGCTAGCTTTGAGTGTTTGTGCAAACACAAACATGACTGATAATATTGCTCAGATAGGATGAACCGATTGGTGCATTCCTAAACCAAAACCCTCCTCTGTGCTTGTCTATAAACGGTCATGATCCACTCCAGGTATGAATGACTTCAGCTACCTGCACACCAACTGCTTCGAGCTGTCCATCTTCGTGGGTTGTGACAAGTTCCCTCATGAGAGTGAGCTGCCTCTGGAGTGGGAAAACAACCGGGAGTCCCTGCTAGCCTTCATAGAGCAGGTAAGAGACTACCACTGTTACCATTAGAACCAGGTAAGAGACTACCACTGTTACCATTAGAACCAGGTAAGAGACTACCACTGTTACCATTAGAACCAGGTAATATTTTCAGCGAAGATATTTCATGTATAGCGAAAACAGAAAATACAACCTGTGTAATATAGGCTTTATTCTGCTCGCTGTGTGATC
This sequence comes from Protomyctophum parallelum, assembly GCF_964188405.1. Lineage (NCBI taxonomy): Eukaryota > Metazoa > Chordata > Actinopteri > Myctophiformes > Myctophidae > Protomyctophum > Protomyctophum parallelum. The sequence goes on from NC_139713.1 coordinate 15,244,325, forward strand.
TCTAAAGTGTTGTGTCCTTTGCCCAGGTGCATCGTGGGATAAAGGGTACAGTGAAAGACATGGAGGGGAATCCAATAGCAAACGCCACCGTGTCAGTGGAGGGGATCAAACATGATGTCAAAACTGGTACGTGCTCCATAACCATAACACAATAAGTTGGACCTTCCTTTTCATCCGACACAGAGTGTGTTGGCATCATGGACAATATTGCTTCATACAGAATGAAATCATTTCGATCAGAGATTCATATTCTTAACTAAATACATGTAATCCTCCTTTAGTTTTACACGTGCCTCAAAACATTTAATCTGAATATTACTTTTGACATTTGGCACAAAGTGCTTCTGCCTGGTTTATTTTTGGTACATTTTCCAACCAGATGGAAACAATGGGACTAACTGTTTACTTGCTGATAATTTCCTCTTTATCTAAACATCAAAAGGTTTAAACGATCAGACTGAATTGGAATAAACAATCATGTAGGCAATATTAGTTTGGGTCCAAAATTCAGCATGCAACCAAGTATAAAATAACTTAAACTGGATCTCTTGTCCACTAGTCCCTCCCTAACATTTTACTCAGTCATTATAGCTTCATTTTCATTTAGTTTTTTATTCAGTTTTCGCCAGTGAAATAAGGTAGTCGACGAACATTTTTACGTCATAGTATTAGTCGACGAAACGTACTGGAACACTGGAACGCACCCTATACATTTCTGCGTCTGTGCCCTTCTCCTCCATGTGTTCATCCAGCTGCCGGCGGTGATTACTGGCGCCTGCTGAACCCCGGGGAGTACCGGGTGACGGCCAAGGCTGACGGCCACACCCCTCAGACCCGGCTGTGCATGGTGGGCTACGACAGCGGAGCCACCAAGTGCGGCTTCCACCTGGCCAAGTCCAACTGGGACCGCATCAAGCAGATCATGGCGCTCCACGGAAAGAGACCCATCCGACTCGTGCCCAAAGCGACCGCCACTACAACAACAACAACGACGACGACGACGACGACAACGAGCGCACGAGGCGCCGGTGGCGCGGCGAGACGGACCGAAGGAGGCGAGGAAGACGGGACGGTGGTTGACTCGCAGTCGCACAACGCAGAGCGCCTCCGGAGGCTCCGGCAGATGCGCCTGCGCCGGCTCCGCCTTCAGAAAGCACGACAGTCCTCCACGACGACGACGACGGAAGCCACGACGACGACAACGACGACGGCGGCGCCCACGACGACAGCACCTGCGCCCGAGAGTACAACTTCCTGGTACGACTCGTGGTTTCCTGTGGATAGCTACGAGTCGGAGCCCACGCAGCAGTACCTGGAGATCGGCATGGATGATGACATGATTGATTACTAAAGCTAAAATAAATCTACACGTATACTCGGGTCGTATTGGCGGTGCCGTGAGCTGAAAATAGCCGATCTACATACATACTGTACGTCCAACGCCAGCAGCTGTAGAGTAATGCTTATTATGCTCCGACTCACCTTATAGATCGGCCAAAAATAGCCGATCTATAAGGTGCTTGTGGAGCGGCAATCTTTAGCGCACAATATGGGCATGCGTTGGCGTAGCTCTGGTCCATAGCCCTAATGCCCTTTGCTGCGTTGCATTGCGGCTATGTGACTTGCCCTCGCAGGAAACTCGCTAGAGTAACTCAAATTATTTTTCTTGTGCATTGTGTACGTGTGGTGGGGGGCTCCGAGTGCGTCCACTAAGGGAAGTAAGCTTTCTAATAACACAAGCCGCCTTTGTATTGGTGAGTATAGGTAAAACGTTCTTTTTATTTTCGCAAGCAGAGGAGGAGAGGCTGGTCTGCATTTCATACGAGGGCAGGAAGACAAGAGTCACATTGCCTTAGTTAATGCAACGGCAGCAAAGGGCATTAGGGCTAGTATGGACCAGAGCTAGCGGCGGAGCATAATTGAAGCATTACTCCACATCTGTGTTGTTAAAATGATAGAAGCTTCCTAGCCAGTCAGGATAAATCTGCCACTGTGCCGCATAACAGCTGCAATCAATCATACCAACGATCGTCACACATGCTTAGGTCATTAGTGTCATATGTGCTTTATTTTATTTTGAAAAGTTGGGTCTGTTTATATACCGGTACTCTTTTTTTTATATTTGTATTTAAAGGGCTTTTCTTTCTCTGTGTGGAACGTTTTGTTTTTTTAATATTTTTCTAATGCCGATGATCTGATATGACTTAAATTGTATCTGCTGAGCAGAAACAAACACAGCAAGACAAATGTAATTGAATCTACGTTCAATAAAGCTGTTGAATGATAAAAGGGAAAATATCAGTTATAATGCTCGCTATTAATGTCATTATTCGCACAGAATCACAGATGATAAAACATGTTAAACATTCTTAAAGTAGTATAATGCGGTGTAATGTTTTCTGTCAGAAAGAAAGTGTGTGTATGTCGTGTGTGCGTGCGTACGTGCATGCGTGCGCGCGTGATCCAGTGTAGTTTATTTTGTTATCACCAACAATAAAATGCACTTATTTATAATAAATAACTGACCAATTAACCAACCAATTAAAACTGACATTGCCGCAGACATTTTAAAGCCCCATTTGCAATATTGAATCAAAAAGTAGGCTTTGCTGCCACGTTGTGGTAATAATGGTAAATTGCAGAATTAAAAAAAAAAAAAAAACAGTTTGTGACAAAACTAGTGGGATGGATATCCGTGGATATGCTCCTGAGGAGGAGGATTCTAAAAACAACTTATAAATCCTAAAGCCTTGTTTATACTTCACTGTGCAACGGTCCTATGCTGGAAAATAGCAGATATGCAAACTCACAGCACATCTCATTCAAGACACTGAACTTGCAGATCTGCCATTTTTGAACACACTATAAAGTTAACCATTTATCATGCTGCTCTACGTGGCACTGCATTCTGTGACATTAAACCAAATGGCATTTTCCACTCTATGACACTACTGTTCTACATTTTTGTCTAATAAAATAGGCTATTAATTTAATCAATCAAACTGCATTAACTAACAGAGATACTACTAACCAAGCTATCCATGTCAACATGCTCTATAGGAGTCTCAATAACGGGTATAAGTAACGTTTAATGTTTAGTAATGTTTAATGTAGCAGAAGAGGCCATTCATTGAACAGAGTTTTGCACAATTTTAACATCCCAGATCGATTGAAATATGAATCTACTGTGCTGTGCTACACCATGATATATTAAGAGTACAATAACATTCCATTGTGAATAAAAACGTATTAACCACAGTGTAATGCTAAAGGTTTCATCACAGGGCTGTCTGCTTCATGTAATATCATTAAAAGTGTTGTTGGTGACAGTTATATGAGTTGGAAGCATTAAGACCCATTTTAACCCTCAATGGCTTCCTTTCTGACAAATAACGTTATTGTAAAAAAAAAAAAGATTCACGCGTTCATACAATGAGAAGCGGATGGGACCAAGGGACCCGGATGTAACGTAGAGGACTACAATGACTACAATAGATTCGCGGTTAAATCTCGCGGGCGTGGCCTCACACCGGAAGGAAGTGACGCCGCCCTCGGCCTCAAATACGGAAGAGACGCGTGGAGGTAGGTTTGGTCAGTGTTTGTTTGGAACGTGCCACGTCACCATCGCGGGTCCGTCTTCGGAGCAAGTAAGTGATTAAATGTTATTTAATACTTAACGCTGTTGTTGTTTGTGTGTTCAAACGTCTATCACTTGAAGTTACTTGTTATGATGTTTATATATGATGTTTGTACGAAACTGTAAAACAGTGTTTCAGTAGCCGAATGGTTAGTGTCGAAGGTTTATAAACAACTATGCCCGGCCTCAATGTTTACTAACCGTCGACAGTACCCACTCGACTACCGAAACACGGCTTTAAAGAGTAGTATTTACATATCTAAACACAACAAGTAACTTCAAAAGTGATAACATGTTTGAGCCACGGACCACCATTTCACATTAATAGACTCTCACAATGGTGGTCAGTGGCTCAAATGGGTCTGAGAGACTAGATGGCCTCAAATGGTGGTCCGTGGCTCAAACGCTGAATAAATAATCGACTAGAGGTGAAAATAGTATTGTTTGGTAGGTAAAAGGACAAACATTCTGTGAAAATTGGCGCGAAGCAACAAACATTCTTTGAAATTGGTGGGAAACGATCCCGGGCACTCATGTTAACAGCTCAGTCACTAACCACTATGCTACAATCAGCATTATATAATCAAAGGATCAAAAGTAGCAATCTTCTGTTCTCTAATTGTGTAGTTTTTTGGAAATTAAAGGACAACTTTAGTTTTTTTCAACCATGGTTCATGTTTTATGTTGTTATTAGAGAAAGTAAAAGATGAGTGTTCATTTTTCTTCATTTGCTGCTTTCTTTGGTTTTAGGGATTTTAGCGGTTTTAGACAGGGGGGCGGGGGCATTCGAGCATTGGGCTAAATATGTATTTCTTTACAAAATATTATGGCGATTTTATTTATTTATTATTTACTATAGTCCTACTAGACCCCAGGAAATTACATCTGGCCACAAAAGATCACAGGATCTACTGAATGTGAAGGTAGCCTACTGGGGGGAAGCCACACTGTGTGTCATAGGCTCAATGTCAGTTTGACACATTCAGTAGATCCTGTGATCTTTTGTGGCGAAATGTAATTTATTGGAGTTTAGTAGGACTAGAGTAAATAATAAAAAAATAATTCGCTATAAAATCTTGGAAAAAAATACATATTTAGCCCCATGCTCGAATGCCCCCACCCCCCTGTCAAAAACCGCTAAAATCCCTAAAACAAAAGAAAGCAGCAAATGAAGAAAAATTAACACTCATCTTTTACTTTCTCTAATAACAACCTAAAACATGAACCTTGGTTGAAAAAAACTAAAGTTGTCCTTTAAGCAGATGATTAACAACAATTGAACTATTGAGAGTGTAAAGATCTACTATTGGGGTCAATTTGGTTACCTAAATTAAATTGCTCTGTATTGTGACAGTAATCATTGCTATAGAGTGTGTGTTCAGTAACAGTGTTAAATAGCTCTATATTGTGACAGTAATCATTGCTATAGTGTTTGTTCAGTAACAGAGGTCTCCCGGTCTCTCCAGCTTTTTGTTAAACATAGTCCCATAGTAACAGTACCTCCCATTCACTCCCTTTCACTCTGAATGGGAGTGACAGTCCCATAGTAACAGTACCTCTCATTCAGTCCCATTCACTCCCCCATTCACTCCCATTAACTTTTATTCACTCCCATTCAGTCACATAGTAACAGTACACCCCATTCAGTCCCATTCACTCTCATCGTATCAGTCCCATAGTAACAGTACCTCCCATTCACTCCCATTCACTCCCATAGTATCAGTCCCATAGTAACAATACCTCCCATTCACTCCCATCCACTCCCATGCACTCCCATAGTATCAGTCCCATAGTAACAGTACCTCCCTTTCACTCCCATTCAGTCCCATAGTATCAGTAACTCCCATTATCTTGCAACACAGCAGCCAAGTATATGCAGAACACATATACACGCATTTGACATAACACAAACAACAAGACAATTTACATACATAAAGACATGAAGACAAGAGCAATATCCACCGCTTAGATTATCCTGTGGCTACTACAACTCCTGATTAAACCCTTTTCTATTTATTAAAGAGCTGGAGAGACAGGAATATTCCTGTTACTGAACACACACTATAGCAATTATTACTGTCACAATAACTTTGTACTTTTGCTACTGATGTTTGTGTGCAACATTTGAGCTGGTGTCAAGTCACCTTAATTCAAGTGATAGATTATATACAGGGGCATGCCATGTGGTCTACCTGCACAGCCTTTGTGATCTACTGGTAGATCACGATGTACCTTTTGGGCACCCCTGCAATACAGGATTCCTGTCCAGAATTGTTTTTTATTAAATATAGAGGGTTTAAGTGTAGGGTTTGTCATGTTGGTGTTCTCTATAACTTTTCGTCCTGGGCATGACGTTAAACTGTCCAGTGTAACTCCAAGTTACATGGGGTGGGTATGGTTTGAGAGTTTGTGATGCTCAGTTCTTTTTTTGCGTCTCGGTTCCTCAGGTGGAAGCTGCATAGTTGGGTTTTTGATGGGTTGGGTTTCAGGTGGTTGTATTGTAGTAGCTTGACATTTCTTGGAGGGCACTTTCAAGGACAGACTCAATCTTCTGGAAGTCTGCTTGTTGGGTCGTAATGCAGAGGTCGTCGGCGTAGATGAAACGCTGGCATTAGGCATTGGGTAGTGGCTGGTCGTTTGTTTAGATATTGAAAAGGAGGGGGGCGAGCGCGCTACCTTGTGGGAGGCCGTTCTTTTCGGCTTTCCATTTACTCCTCTGGTCATTTAACTGAACATAGAAGCGCCTGTTGTTGAGGAGGCTTTTCCTGACCATTGTGCGGTGTTGGACAGTGTCGTAGGCAGCAGAGAGATCTCTGAATGCTGCTCCAGTTATTTGTTTCCCCTCAAACCCATCAATGTGTTGGGTGAGGTTGAGCTCTGTCCAGCACAGGAGCGGCTGGGACGGAAACCAGCTTGGTCTTTAGTCAGCTTGGTATCTATGAGTGGCAACAAGGCGTTGGAGTAGCAGCTTCTCATATAGCCTTGTAGGTGATGCAGAGGGAAATGGGTCGGTAGCTCTTTGTGGATAATGGGTCTATGCCAGGTTTAGGGATTGCAACCACGTTGGCCTTTTCCCAGACAGAAGGGATGGTTTTCTGTGCTATGCATGTGTTCAGCATCCCCACAAGCCAGGTCTTTGCGTTGGGTCCCAGGTGCTGTAACATTTCTGCCAGTAGGTCATCAATCCCTGCTGCTTTTCCGGGTTTCAACTTTCCCATTGCAGTTTCAAGTTCTTCTAGGTCGAAGGGTTTGGTTTGAGGGCTGGCTGATTGTGGTTGGTCTGATACCACTGTGCGATGGTATTCTCCTGTGGGTCGGTGGCGGTCTTGGTCACAACTGGTGGCCAACAGTTGTAACCAACACCGCCACCGACCCACATAGAATACCATCGCACAGTGGTATCAGACCAACCACAATCAGCCAGCCCTCAAACCAAACCCTTCGACTTAGAAGAACGTGAAACTGCAATGGGAAAGTTGAAACCCGGAAAAGCAGCAGGGATTGATGGCATACTGGCAGAAATGATACAGCACCTGGGACCTATCGCAAGGACCTGGCTTGTGGGGATGCTGAACACATGCATAGCACAGAAAACCATCCCTTCTGTTTGGAAAAAGGCTGGAGTAGTTGCAATCCCTAAACCTGGCAAAGACCCATTATCCCCGAAGAGCTACCGACCCATTTCCCTCCTCTGCATCACCTACAAGCTCTATGAGAGGCACTACAATTTCTGAACAGACTATATTTACATCAATATGTCTGGGTCCCCACCTACTCACTCAGGGTTGACGTGTCACACCTGCAGTGATGGGAGGGGCACCAACATGTGGTATTTTGATTGTTTAATGGGGGCACTCCCTTAGTATAAAAGTGTATGTTTTGTGTACACATGACCTGATGAAGATCAAATGGATCGAAACGCTGTCAGTATTTCAACAAAGAACGTCTTTCTTATACCTGTGGTGTGCGGGCTCCATCCAATACCTACACCAGTTGTGATGCAACAGAGTTTGCTGTGACCGTTGTGAATTATGGGTGGTGTGGTTTTTGCCAAGACGGTGGATTGTGGCCCATGCCTTCCTGCTGTTATTTAACATGTTGGTGTTCTCTATATCTTTTCGTCCTGGGCATGACGTTAAACTGTTCCGTTCGAGAGGACCAGCGACCCTCGAATGTAAACGGCCACGAAAGGAAATTATGTGTGTGTGAGGTGTTCTCTATAGGTTGGGTTTCAGGTGGTTGTATTGTAGTAGCTTGACATTTCTTGGAGGGCACTTTCAAGGACAGACTCAATCTTCTGGAAGTCTGCTTGTTGGGTCGTAATGCAGAGGTTGTCGGCGTAGATGAAACGCTGGCATTAGGCATTTGGTAGTGGCTGGTCGTTTGTGTAGATATTGAAAAGGAGGGGGGCGAGCACGCTACCTTGTTGGAGGCCGTTCTTTTGGGCTTTCCATTTACTCCTCTGGTCATTTAACTGGACATAGAAGCGCCTGTTGTTGAGGAGGCTTTTCCTGACCATTGTGCGGTGTTGGACAGTGTCGTAGGCAGCAGAGAGATCTCTGAATGCTGCTCCAGTTATTTGTTTCCCCTCTAACCCATCCTCAATGTGTTGGGTGAGGTTGAGCTCTGTCCAGCACAGGAGCGGCTGGGACGGAAACCAGCTTGGTCTTTAGTCAGCTTGGTATCTATGAGTGGCAACAAGGCGTTGGAGTAGCAGCTTCTCATATAGCCTTGTAGGTGATGCAGAGGGAAATGGGTCGGTAGCTCTTTGTGGATAATGGGTCTTTGCCAGGTTTAGGGATTGCAACCACTTTGGCCTTTTCCCAGACAGAAGGGATGGTTTTCTGTGCTATGCATGTGTTCAGCATCCCCACAAGCCAGGTCTTTGCGTTGGGTCCCAGGTGCTGTAACATTTCTGCCAGTAGGTCATCAATCCCTGCTGCTTTTCCGGGTTTCAACTTTCCCATTGCAGTTTCAAGTTCTTCTAGGTCGAAGGGTTTGGTTTGAGGGCTGGCTGATTGTGGTTGGTCTGATACCACTGTGCGATGGTATTCTCCTGTGGGTCGGTGGCGGTCTTGGTTACAACTGGTGGCCAACAGTTGTAACCAACACCGCCACCGACCCACATAGAATACCATCGCACAGTGGTATCAGACCAACCACAATCAGCCAGCCCTCAAACCAAACCCTTCGACTTAGAAGAACGTGAAACTGCAATGGGAAAGTTGAAACCCGGAAAAGCAGCAGGGATTGATGGCATACTGGCAGAAATGATACAGCACCTGGGACCTATCGCAAGGACCTGGCTTGTGGGGATGCTGAACACATGCATAGCACAGAAAACCATCCCTTCTGTTTGGAAAAAGGCTGGAGTAGTTGCAATCCCTAAACCTGGCAAAGACCCATTATCCCCGAAGAGCTACCGACCCATTTCCCTCCTCTGCATCACCTACAAGCTCTATGAGAGGCACTACAATTTCTGAACAGACTATATTTACATCAATATGTCTGGGTCCCCACCTACTCACTCAGGGTTGACGTGTCACACCTGCAGTGATGGGAGGGGCACCAAAATGTGGTATTTTGATTGTTTAATGGGGGCACTCCCTTAGTATAAAAGTGTATGTTTTGTGTACACATGACCTGATGAAGATCAAATGGATCGAAACGCTGTCAGTATTTCAACAAAGAACGTCTTTCTTATACCTGTGGTGTGCGGGCTCCATCCAATACCTACACCAGTTGTGATGCAACAGAGTTTGCTGTGACCGTTGTGAATTATGGGTGGTGTGGTTTTTGCCAAGACGGTGGATTGTGGCCCATGCCTTCCTGCTGTTATTTGACATGTTGGTGTTCTCTATATCTTTTCGTCCTGGGCATGACGTTAAACTGTTCCGTTCGAGAGGACCAGCGACCCTCGAATGTAAACGGCCACGAAAGGAAATTATGTGTGTGTGAGGTGTTCTCTATAGGTTGGGTTTCAGGTGGTTGTATTGTAGTAGCTTGACATTTCTTGGAGGGCACTTTCAAGGACAGACTCAATCTTCTGGAAGTCTGCTTGTTGGGTCGTAATGCAGAGGTTGTCGGCGTAGATGAAACGCTGGCATTAGGCATTGGGTAGTGGCTGGTCGTTTGTGTAGATATTGAAAAGGAGGGGGGCGAGCACGCTACCTTGTTGGAGGCTGTTCTTTTGGGCTTTCCATTTACTCCTCTGGTCATTTAACTGGACATAGAAGCGCCTGTTGTTGAGGAGGCTTTTCCTGACCATTGTGCGGTGTTGGACAGTGTCGTAGGCAGCAGAGAGATCTCTGAATGCTGCTCCAGTTATTTGTTTCCCCTCAAACCCATCCTCAATGTGTTGGGTGAGGTTGAGCTCTGTCCAGCACAGGAGCGGCTGGGACGGAAACCAGCTTGGTCTTTAGTCAGCTTGGTATCTATGAGTGGCAACAAGGCGTTGGAGTAGCAGCTTCTCATATAGCCTTGTAGGTTATGCAGAGGGAAATGGGTCGGTAGCTCTTTGTGGATAATGGGTCTTTGCCAGGTTTAGGGATTGCAACCACTTTGGCCTTTTCCCAGACAGAAGGGATGGTTTTCTGTGCTATGCATGTGTTCAGCATCCCCACAAGCCAGGTCTTTGCGTTGGGTCCCAGGTGCTGTAACATTTCTGCCAGTAGGTCATCAATCCCTGCTGCTTTTCCGGGTTTCAACTTTCCCATTGCAGTTTCAAGTTCTTCTAGGTCGAAGGGTTTGGTTTGAGGGCTGGCTGATTGTGGTTGGTCTGATACCACTGTGCGATGGTATTCTCCTGTGGGTCGGTGGCGGTCTTGGTCACAACTGGTGGCCAACAGTTGTAACCAACACCGCCACCGACCCACATAGAATACCATCGCACAGTGGTATCAGACCAACCACAATCAGCCAGCCCTCAAACCAAACCCTTCGACTTAGAAGAACGTGAAACTGCAATGGGAAAGTTGAAACCCGGAAAAGCAGCAGGGATTGATGGCATACTGGCAGAAATGATACAGCACCTGGGACCTATCGCAAGGACCTGGCTTGTGGGGATGCTGAACACATGCATAGCACAGAAAACCATCCCTTCTGTTTGGAAAAAGGCTGGAGTAGTTGCAATCCCTAAACCTGGCAAAGACCCATTATCCCCGAAGAGCTACCGACCCATTTCCCTCCTCTGCATCACCTACAAGCTCTATGAGAGGCACTACAATTTCTGAACAGACTATATTTACATCAATATGTCTGGGTCCCCACCTACTCACTCAGGGTTGACGTGTCACACCTGCAGTGATGGGAGGGGCACCAAAATGTGGTATTTTGATTGTTTAATGGGGGCACTCCCTTAGTATAAAAGTGTATGTTTTGTGTACACATGACCTGATGAAGATCAAATGGATCGAAACGCTGTCAGTATTTCAACAAAGAACGTCTTTCTTATACCTGTGGTGTGCGGGCTCCATCCAATACCTACACCAGTTGTGATGCAACAGAGTTTGCTGTGACCGTTGTGAATTATGGGTGGTGTGGTTTTTGCCAAGACGGTGGATTGTGGCCCATGCCTTCCTGCTGTTATTTGACATGTTGGTGTTCTCTATATCTTTTCGTCCTGGGCATGACGTTAAACTGTTCCGTTCGAGAGGACCGGCGACCCTCGAATGTAAACGGCCACGAAAGGAAACTGTGTGTGTGAGGTGTTCTCTATCATTTCATTCCAGACTTCACTGTCTATCTCCTGTGTTTTCCATTCATCTTGAGCGTTACACAGTCGTCTGATGTGCGGGGGGAGGTGCCGGCTAGCGCATAAAGGCACGGACGGGACAGGTGTTGTCTTGACCCATCCCGTGATGATGCGACAGGTGTCATTTAGGGCTGTGTCGACCAATTTGGTGTGACGTGATCGGCTCCAGCTTGAGCAGGCATACTCTGCTGTAGAGAAAGACAGGGCCATGGCAGTTGCACGGATTGTTTGTGGGTCTGCGCCCCACTTGGGAGTTCACTAGTTTTCACAGGATGTTATTGTGGGTGTTGACCGTGGCTTTTGTGTTCTCCAGGTGTTTTTTTGAAGAAGAGTGTCCTGTCCAGTGTAACTCCAAGATACATGGGGTGGGTATGGTTGGAGAGTTTGTGACCATCCCAAGTGACGCTCAGTTATTTTCTCGCGTCTCGGTTCCTCAGGTGGAAGCTGCATAGTTGGGTTTGTGTGTCCTTCTTTTTCTGTCTTTCTTTCTTAGGACGGAGATCAAGGTAGACGCCATAGGAAGGCTCAACACTAGCCGATGCCCCTAGAGATCCATCCCAAAGCTTCCCTCAGGGAGCACAGCAAGCCAGCTAGCCAGCAAGCCTGCCCAGTCAGCCAACGCAGCCAGTCAGCTCCGCCAGTCAGCCAGTGTAGAAAGTCAGGCTGCCAAGCCAGAGCATATCAGCCCTTGCAGTCAGCCATTGCAGCCATACCAGCCTTGCTCAGTCAGCTCAGCCAGGCCTCTCTTGAGGCCTGGCTCTCTGTCTGCCTGGCCCGGTCTGCCCTGCCCTGCCTTGCAGCAACAGAACCAGCCTTTCTGGAAAGCCAGCCAGCTCAGAATGCGAGCTGAGCAAGCCAGTGCAGCAGCAAGCCCAGACTAGGTTACCGCAGCCTTACTGTGCAGCCACAGCCACTCAGTCTAGACCAGCAGGAGCTGGCCAGGCTCCAACCCTTGCAGCGCAGCCTTAGGCCGGACAGTCCCCCTGCCTGCACTTTGTTGCCTTCCTGGCCTGTCTGCCTGCCTAGGCGCCTCGGTCTTCCTGTCTGTCTGCCTTGGCCTGCCAGTCTGAAACTGGTTTAGACTAACTGCGTGCTTGCCAGCTGCGCTGGCTTGCTGAGCTCGTATTCTGAGCTGGCTGGCTTGCCAGCAAGGCTGGTTCTGTTGCTGCAAGGCAGGGCGGGGCAGACCGGGCCAGGCAGACAGAGAGCCAGGCCTCGAGAGAGGCCTGGCTGAGCTGACTGAGCAAGGCTGGTATGGCTACAATGGTTGACTGCAAGGGCTGATGTGCGCTGGCTTGGCAGCCTGACTTTCTACACTGGCTGACTGGCGGAGCTGGCTGGCTGCGTTGGCTGACTGGGCGGGCTTGCTGGCTAGCTGGCTTGCTGTGCTCCCTGAGGGAAGCTTTGGGATGGATCTCTAGGGTCATCGGCTTGTGTTGAGCCTTCCAACGGCGTCTACCTTGATCTTCGTCCTAAGAAAGAAAGACAGAAAAAGAAACACACACACAAACTCAACTATGCAGCTTCCACATGAGGAAGGCAGGCAGGCACGCAGGCAGGCACAAGCTGCCTGCGTGCTTGCTTCGCCCTCCAGTTGCTGCTCCAGTTATTTGTTTTCCCTCAAACCCATCCTCAATGTGTTGGGTGAGGTTGAGCTCTGTCAGGCACAGGACGGGATGGAAACCAGCTTGGTCTTTAGTCAGCTTGGTGTCTATGAGTGGTATGAGGCGTTGGAGTAGCAGCCTCTCTTGTAGGTGATGCAGAGGAGGGAAATGGGTCGGTAGCTCTTTGAGGATGATGGGTCTTTGCCAGGTTTGGGGATTGCAACCACTTTGGCTTTTCTCCAGACAGAAGGGATGGTTTTCTGTGCCATGCATGTGTTCAGCATCCCCACGAGCCAGGTCTTTGCGTTAGGTTCCAGGTGCTGTATAATTTCTGCCAGTATGTCATCAATCCCTGCTGCTTTTCCGGGTTTCAACTTTCCCATTGCAGTTTTGAGTTCTTCTAGGTCGAAGGGTTTGGTTTGAGGGCTGGCTGATTGTGGTTGGTCTGATACCACTGTGCGATGGTATTTTCCTGTGGGTCGTGGCGGTGTTGGTTACGACTGTTGGCCACCAGTTGTGATGCAACAGAGTTCGCTGTGACCGTTGTGAATTATGGGTGGCTCCCTGAGGTCCTTGATCGCCATTGGGTCCAACAGTGGTCATTGAAGCGTGCACACACATGCACACATGCACCTACACACAGGGGCACATGCGTATGCACACCTGGACCTTTAAATGAACAACAACACAAAAACTAAGGCACTGGTGTCGGACTTCTGGTTTACCGGAACGGGGTTCAACTCCCTGCAGTGCCCTGCTCAATGTGTTGTATTTCATTCATTGGTCCATGGTCTCAGGTCATTGAGCGGCGCGCTATTGTGTGCGATTCTTCATCATTGTTGAGGATTTTTTAAAGGTGAAAATCAAGGAAAAGCAAAAGGCTATAGTCCATGGTCACGGACCGCATACTGGTCAAGGTAATTTATACTGGTGAAGATCATTTACTAGTCTTATGAAGGTCATTTATACTGGTGAAGATCATTTACTAGTCTTCTAAAGGTCATTTATACTGGTCAAGGTCAATTACTAGTCTCATGAAGGTAATTTATACTGGTCACAGTCATATACTGGTCACGGTCATTTCTACTGGTGAAGGTCATTTATACTGGTCAAGGTCATTTGTACTTGTCAAGGTCATTTATACTGGTCAAGGTCATTTACTAGTCTTATTGAAGGTAATTTATACTGCTCAAGGTCATTGATATTGGTCAAGGTCATTAAGTGGCACGCTATAGTGCGCGATTCTTCATCATTGTTGAGGATTTGAAAAAAGGTTAAATTGCAGAAAAGCGAAAGGCTAAAGTCCATGGTCACGGAGGGCATACTATAGTATGTTGTTTTTCTTTTTTTTGGTGGTGTGCGGGCTCCATCCAATAACTACACCAGTTGTGATGCAATAGAGTTTGCTGTGACCGTTGTGAATTATGGGTGGTGTGGTCTTTGCCAAGACGGTGGATTGTGGCCCATGCCTTCCTGCTGTTATTTGTCATGTTGGTGTTCTCTATATCTTTTCGTCCTGGGCATGACGTTAAACTGTTCCGTTCGAGAGGACCGGCGACCCTCGAATGTAAACAGGTGTTGGGACAGGGTCAGGTGTTGTCTTGATGCATCCTATGATGATGCCACAGGTGTCATTTAGGGCTGTGTCGACCAATTTGGTGTGACGGGATAGGCTTGTAGGTGATGCAGAGGAGGGAAATGGGTCGGTAGCTCTTTGGGGATAATGGGTCTTTGCCAGGTTTAGGGATTGCAACCACTTTGGCCTTTTTCCAGACAGAAGGGATGGTTTTCTGTGCTATGCATGTGTTCAGCATCCCCACAAGCCAGGTCTTTCCGTTAGGTCCCAGGTGCTGTATCATTTCTGCTAGTAGGTCATCAATCCCTGCTGCTTTTCCGGGTTTCAACTTTCCCATTGCAGTTTCACGTTCTTCTAGGTCGAAGGGTTTGGTTTGAAGGCTGGCTGATTGTGGTTGGTCTGATACCACTGTGCGATGGTATTCTCCTGTGGGTTGGTGGCGGTCTTGGTCACAATTGGTGGCCAACAGTTGTAACCAACACCGCCACCGACCCACATAGAATACCATCGCACAGTGGTATCAGACCAACCATAATCAGCCATCACTCAAACCAAACCCTTCGACCTAGAAGAACTTGAAACTGCAATGGGAAAGTTGAAACCCGGAAAAGCAGCAGGGATTGATGACCTACTGGCAGAAATGATACAGCACCTGGGACCTAACTCAAGGCCCTGGCTTGTGGGGATGCTGAACACATGCACAGCACAGAAAACCACCCCTTCTGTCTGGAAAAAGGCCAAAGTGGTTGCATTCCCTAAACCTGGCAAAGACCCATTATCCCCGAAGAGCTACCGACCCATTTCCCTCCTCTGCATCACGTCTTTCTTATACCTGTGGTGTGCGGGCTCCATCCAATACCTACACTAGTTGTGATGCAACAGAATTTGCTGTGACCGTTGTGAATTATGGGTGGTGTGGTCTTTGCCAAGACGGTGGATTGTGGCCCATGCCTTCCTGCTGTTATTTGTCATTTGTCATTATGGTGTTCTCTATATCTTTTCGTCCTGGGCATGACGTTAAACTGTTCCGTTTGAGAGGACCGGCGACCCTCGAATGTAAACAGCCACGAAAGGAAACTGTGTGTGTGAGGTGTTCTCTATCATTTCATTCCAGACTTCACTGTCTATCTCCTGTGTTTTCCATTCATCTTGAGCGTTACACAGTCGTCTGATGTGCGGGGGGAGGTGCCGGCTAGCGCATAAAGGCACGGACGGGACAGGTGTTTTCTTGACCCATCCCGTGATGATGCGACAGGTGTCATTTAGGGCTGTGTCGACCAATTTGGTGTGACGTGATCGGCTCCAGCTTGAGCAGGAATACTCTGCTGTAGAGAAAGACAGGGCCATGGCAGTTGCACGGATTGTTTGTGGGTCTGCGCCCCACTTGGGAGTTCACTAGTTTTCACAGGATGTTATTGTGGGTGTTGACCGTGGCTTTTGTGTTCTCCAGGTGTTTTTTTGAAGAAGAGTGTCCTGTCCAGTGTAACTCCAAGATACATGGGGTGGGTATGGTTGGAGAGTTTGTGACCATCCCAAGTGACGCTCAGTTCTTTTCTCGCGTCTCGGTTCCTCAGGTGGAAGCTGCATAGTTGGGTTTGTGTGTGTCTTTCTTTTTCTGTCTTTCTTTCTTAGGACGGAGATCAAGGTAGACGCCATAGGAAGGCTCAACACTAGCCGATGCCCCTAGAGATCCATCCCAAAGCTTCCCTCAGGGAGCACAGCAAGCCAGCTAGCCAGCAAGCCTGCCCAGTCAGCCAACGCAGCCAGTCAGCTCCGCCAGTCAGCCAGTGTAGAAAGTCAGGCTGCCAAGCCAGAGCATATCAGCCCTTGCAGTCAGCCATTGCAGCCATACCAGCCTTGCTCAGTCAGCTCAGCCAGGCCTCTCTTGAGGCCTGGCTCTCTGTCTGCCTGGCCCGGTCTGCCCTGCCCTGCCTTGCAGCAACAGAACCAGCCTTTCTGGAAAGCCAGCCAGCTCAGAATGCGAGCTGAGCAAGCCAGTGCAGCAGCAAGCCCAGACTAGGTTACCGCAGCCTTACTGTGCAGCCACAGCCACTCAGTCTAGACCAGCAGGAGCTGGCCAGGCTCCAACCCTTGCAGCGCAGCCTTAGGCCGGACAGTCCCCCTGCCTGCACTTTGTTGCCTTCCTGGCCTGTCTGCCTGCCTAGGCGCCTCGGTCTTCCTGTCTGTCTGCCTTGGCCTGCCAGTCTGAAACTGGTTTAGACTAACTGCGTGCTTGCCAGCTGCGCTGGCTTGCTGAGCTCGTATTCTGAGCTGGCTGGCTTGCCAGCAAGGCTGGTTCTGTTGCTGCAAGGCAGGGCGGGGCAGACCGGGCCAGGCAGACAGAGAGCCAGGCCTCGAGAGAGGCCTGGCTGAGCTGACTGAGCAAGGCTGGTATGGCTACAATGGTTGACTGCAAGGGCTGATGTGCGCTGGCTTGGCAGCCTGACTTTCTACACTGGCTGACTGGCGGAGCTGGCTGGCTGCGTTGGCTGACTGGGCGGGCTTGCTGGCTAGCTGGCTTGCTGGACTCCCTGAGGGAAGCTTTGGGATGGATCTCTAGGGGCATCGGCTTGTGTTGAGCCTTCCAACGGCGTCTACCTTGATCTTCGTCCTAAGAAAGAAAGACAGAAAAAGAAACACACACACAAACTCAACTATGCAGCTTCCACATGAGGAAGGCAGGCAGGCACGCAGGCAGGCACAAGCTGCCTGCGTGCTTGCTTCGCCCTCCAGTTGCTGCTCCAGTTATTTGTTTTCCCTCAAACCCATCCTCAATGTGTTGGGTGAGCTCTGTCCAGCACAGGACGGGACGGAAACCAGCTTGGTCTTTAGTCAGCTTGGTGTCTATGAGTGGTATGAGGCGTTGGAGTAGCAGCCTCTCTTGTAGGTGATGCAGAGGAGGGAAATGGGTCGGTAGCTCTTTGAGGATGATGGGTCTTTGCCAGGTTTGGGGATTGCAACCACTTTGGCTTTTCTCCAGACAGAAGGGATGGTTTTCTGTGCCATGCATGTGTTCAGCATCCCCACGAGCCAGGTCTTTGCGTTAGGTTCCAGGTGCTGTATAATTTCTGCCAGTATGTCATCAATCCCTGCTGCTTTTCCGGGTTTCAACTTTCCCATTGCAGTTTTGAGTTCTTCTAGGTCGAAGGGTTTGGTTTGAGGGCTGGCTGATTGTGGTTGGTCTGATACCACTGTGCGATGGTATTCTCCTGTGGGTCGTGGCGGTGTTGGTTACGACTGTTGGCCACCAGTTGTGATGCAACAGAGTTCGCTGTGACCGTTGTGAATTATGGGTGGCTCCCTGAGGTCCTTGATCGCCATTGGGTCCAACAGTGGTCATTGAAGCGTGCACACACATGCACACATGCACCTACACACACAGGGGCACATGCGTATGCACACCTGGACCTTTAAATGAACAACAACACAAAAACTAAGGCACTGGTGTCGGACTTCTGGTTTACCGGAACGGGGTTCAACTCCCTGCAGTGCCCTGCTCAATGTGTTGTATTTCATTCATTGGTCCATGGTCTCAGGTCATTGAGCGGCGCGCTATAGTGTGCGATTCTTCATCATTGTTGAGGATTTTTTAAAGGTGAAAATCAAGGAAAAGCAAAAGGCTATAGTCCATGGTCACGGACCGCATACTGGTCAAGGTCATTTATACTGGTGAAGATCATTTACTAGTCTTATGAAGGTAATTTATACTGGTCAAGTTTATTTACTAGTCTCATGAAGGTATTTTATAATGCCTTCCTGCTGTTATTTGTCATGTTGGTTTTCTCTATCTTTTCGTCCTGGGCATGACGTTAAACTGTTCCGTTCGAGAGGACCGGCGACCCTCGAATGTAAACAGCCACGAAAGGAAACTATGTGTGTGTGAGGTGTTCTCTATCATTTAATTCCAGTACTACTACTTTGGGTAGTGGCTGGACGTTTGTGTAGATGTTGAAAAGGAGGGGGAGAGCAGGCTACCTTGTGGGAGGCCGTTCTTTTGGGCTTTCCATTTACTCCTCTGGTCATTTAACTGGACATAGAAGCGCCTGTTGTTGAGGAGGCTTTTCCTGACCATTGTGCGGTGTTGGACAGTGTCGTAGGCAGCAGAGAGATCTCTGAATGCTGCTCCAGTTATTTGTTTTCCCTCAAACCCATCCTCAATGTGTTGGGTGAGGTTGAGCTCTGTCCAGCACAGGAGCGGCTGGGACGGAAACCAGCTTGGTCTTTAGTCAGCTTGGTGTCTATGAGTGGTATGAGGCGTTGGAGTAGCAGCCTCTCTTGTAGGTGATGCAGAGGAGGGAAATGGGTCGGTAGCTCTTTGAGGATGATGGGTCTTTGCCAGGTTTAGGGATTGCAACCACTTTGCCTTTTTCCAGACAGAAGGGATGGTTTTCTGTGCTATGCATGTGTTCAGCATCCCCACAAGCCAGGTCTTTCCGTTAGGTCCCAGGTGCTGTATCATTTCTGCCAGTAGGTCATCAATCCCTGCTGCTTTTCCGGGTTTCAATTTTCCCATTGCAGTTTCAAGTTATTCTAGGTCGAAGGGTTTGGTTTGAGGGCTGGCTGATTGTGGTTGGTCTGATACCACTGTGCGATGGTATTCTCCTGTGGGTCGGTGGCGGTCTTGGTCACAACTGGTGGCCAACAGTCGTAACCAACACCGCCACCGACCCACATAGAATACCATTGCACAGTGGTATCAGACCAACCAAAATCAGCCATCCCTCAAACCAAACCCTTCGACCTAGAAGAACTTGAAACTGCAATGGGAAAGTTGAAACCAGGAAAAGCAGCAGCGATTGATGACATACTGGCAGAAATGATACAGCACCTGGGACCTAACACAGAGAACTGGCTTGTGGGGATGCTGAACACATGCATAGCACAGAAATCTACCCCTTCTGTCTGGAAAAAGGCCAAAGTGGTTGCAATCCCTAAACCTGGCAAAGACCCATTATCCCTGAAGAGCAACCGACCCATTTCCCTCCTCTGCATCACGTCTTTCTTATACCTGTGGTGTGCGTTCTCCATCCAATACCTATACCAGTTGTGATGCAACAGAGTTTGCTGTGACCGTTGTGAATTTTGGGTGGTGTGGTCTTTGCCAAGACGGTGGATTGTGGCCCATGCCTTCCTGCTGTTATTTGTCATGTTGGTGTTCTCTATATCTTTTCGTCCTGGGCATGACGTTAAACTGTTCTGTTCGAGAGGACCGGCGACCCTCGAATGTAAACAGCCACAAAAGGAAACTATGTGTGTGTGAGGTGTTCTCTATCATTTCATTCCAGACTTCACTGTCTATCTCCTGTGTTCTCCATTCATCTTGAGCGATACACAGTCGTCTGATGTGCGGGGGGAGGTGCCGGCTAGCGCATAAAGGCACGGGACAGGTGTTGTCTTGATGCATCCCGTGATGATGCCACAGGTGTCATTTAGGGCTGTGTCGACCAATTTGGTGTCACGTGATCGTCTCCAGCTTGAGCAGGCATACTCTGCTGTAGAGAAAGACAGGGCCATGGCAGTTGCACGGATTGTTTGTGGGTCTGCGCCCCACTTGGAGTTAACTCGCTTTCACAGGATGTTATTGTGGGTTTTGACCGTGGCTTTTGTGTTCTCCAGAGTGTCCTGTCCAGTGTAACTCCAAGATACATGGGGTGGGTATGGTTGGAGAGTTTGTGACCATCCCAAGTGACGCTCAATTATTTTTTCGCGTCTCAGTTCCTCAGGTGGAAGCTGCATAGTTGGATTTGTGTGTGTCTTTCATTTTCTGTCTTTCTTTCTTAGGACGGAGATCAAGGTAGACGCCGTTGGAAGGCTCAACACAAGCCGATGCCCCTAGAGATCCATTCCAAAGCTTCCCTCAGGGAGCCCAGCAAGCCAGCTAGCCAGCAAGCCTGCCCAGTCAGCGAACGCAGCCAGTCAGCTCCGCCAGTCAGCCAGTGTAGAAAGTCAGGCTGCCAAGCCAGAGCACATCAGCCCTTGCAGTCAGCCATTGCAGCCATACCAGCCTTGCTCAGTCAGCTCAGCCTCTCTGTCTGCCTGGCCCGGTCTGCCCCGCCCTGCCTTGCAGCAACAGAACCAGCCTTTCTGGCAAGCCAGCAGGCTCAGAATGCGAGCTGAGCAAGCCAGTGCAGCAACAAGCCCAGACTAGGTTACTGCAGCCTTACTGTGCAGCCACAGCCACTCAGCCCAGACCAGCAGGAGCTGGCCAGGCTCCAACCCTTGCAGCGCAGCCTTAGGCCGGATAGTCCCCCTGCCTGCACTTTGTTGCCTTCCTGGCCTGTCTGCCTGCCTAGGCGCCTCGGTCTTCCTGTCTGTCTGCCTTGGCCTGCCTGTCTGAAACTGGTTTAGACTAACTGCGTGCTTGCCAGCTGCGCTGGCTTGCTGAGCTCGTATTCTGAGCTGCCTGGCTTGCTAGCAAGGCTGGTTCTGTTGCTGCAAGGCAGGGCAGGGCAGACCGGGCCAGGCAGACAGAGAGCCAGGCTGAGCTGACTGAGCAAGGCTGGTATGGCTGCAATGGCGGACTGCAAGGGCTGATATGCTCTGGCTTGTCAGCCTGTCTTTCTACCCTGGCTGACTGGCGGAGCTGGCTGGCTGCGTTGGCTGACTGGGCAGGCTTGCTGGCTAGCTGGCTTGCTGGGCTCCCTGAGGGAAGCTTTGGGATGGATCTCTAGGGGCATCGGCTTGTGTTGAGCCTTCCAACGGCGTCTACCTTGATCTTCGTCCTAAGAAAGACAGACAGAAAAAGAAAGACACACACAAAGTCAACTATGCAGCTTCCACATGAGGAAGGCAGGAAGGCAGGCAGGCACGCAGGCAGGCACAAGCTGCCTGCGTGCTTGCTTCGCCCTCCAGTTGCTGCTCCAGTTATTTGTTTTCCCCCAAACCCATCCTCAATGTGTTGGGTGAGGTTGAGCTCTGTCCAGCACAGGACGGGACGGAAACCAGCTTGGTCTTTAGTCAGCTTGGTGTTTATGAGTGGTATGAGGCGTTGGAGTAGCAGCCTCTCTTGTAGGTGATGCAGAGGAGGGAAATGGGTCGGTAGCTCTTTGAGGATGATGGGTCTTTGCCAGGTTTGGGGATTGCAACCACTTTGGCCTTTCTCCAGACAGAAGGGATGGTTTTCTGTGCCATGCATGTGTTCAGCATCCCCACGAGCCAGGTCTTTGCGTTAGGTTCCAGGTGCTGTATAATTTCTGCCAGTGTGTCATCAATCCCTGCTGCTTTTCCGGGTTTCAACTTTCCTATTGCAGTTTTGGGTTATTCTAGGTCGAAGGGTTTGGTTTGAGGGCTGGCTGATTGTGGTTGGTCTGATACCACTGTGCGATGGTATTCTATGTGGGTCGGCGGCGGTGTTGGTTACGACTGTTGGCCACCAGTTGTGATGCAACAGAGTTCGCTGTGACCGTTGTGAATTATGGGTGGCTCCCTGAGGTCCTTGATCCCCATGGGGTCCAACAGTGGTCATTGAAGCGAGCACACACATGCACACATGCACCTACACACGCACAGGCGCACATGCGTATGCACACCTGGACCTGTAAATGAACAACAACACAAAAACTAAGGCACTGGTGTCGGACTTCTGGTTTACCGGAACGGGGTTCAACTCCCTGCAGTGCCCTGCTCAATGTGTTGTATTTACATGGTTCATTGGTCCATGGTCTCAGGTCATTGAGCGGCGCGCTATAGTGCACGATTCTTCATCATTGTTGAGGATTAAAAAAAAAGGTGAAAATCAAGGAAAAGCGAAAGGCTATAGTCCATGGTCACGGATACTGGTCAAGGTCATTTATACTGGTGAAGATCATTTACTAGTCTCATGAAGGTCATTTATACTGGTCAAGGTCATTTACTAGTCTTATGAAGGTCATTTATACTGGTCAAGGTCATTTACTAGTCTCATGAAGGTAATTTATACTGGTCAGTCATATACTGGTCACGGTCATTTATACTGGTGAAGGTCATTTATACTGGTCAAGGTCATTTGTACTTGTCAAGGTCATTTATACTGGTCAAGGTCATTTACTAGTCTTATTGAAGGTCATTTATACTGCTCAAGGTCATTGATGTTGGTCAAGGTCATTAAGTGGCATGCTATAGTGCGCGATTCTTCATCATTGTTTAGGATTTGAAAAAAGGTGAAATCGCGGAAAAGTGAAAGGCTAAAGTCCATGGTCACGGAGGGCATACTATAGTATGTTGTTTTTCACGATTTCGGAGGATTTGAAAAAAAGGTGAAAATCACGGAAAAGCTAAAGGCTATAGTCCATAGTCTCGGAGGGCATACAAAAATGTGTGGTGCTATACAGGCCGTTCTGGAAAAATTTGGACAGAGGTTCATCGTTGGCATCTATGGAGTGTGTGTGCAAAATTTGGCATCGACCGGGTTAATGGTGCTGGAGATTAGCTGTTAACAAACTGACGAACACATACACACACACACACACACACACACACACACACTCAGAGTGCAAAACATACTCTCTCCACATGGCTTTCGACTCCCTGCAGTGCTCTGCTCAATTTGTTGTATTTACATGGTTCATTTTTATTTTCTCCTCATTGTGTTGCCTTTTCATAGATGATAACCCCCAGGTTCTTTAATGTGTTTGCACTCCCTACAGTTAGGTTACCAAGTCTATTTATTTATTATTTCTGTTCACTAGAACTAGAACCAATTACCAAAGTAGGCTTTCTAATGACACAACTCGCCTTTGTTTTGATGTGTAGCAAAAACGTTCTTTTTATTTACGCCAAAGAGTAGAGGCTGGTCTGCATTCATGCGAGCGGGGAAGTTTAGAGTAACATAGCTCTAAATGAAACGCATTAGAGCTATGGACCAGAGCTAGTAGTCATAGCACTTCATGGTATATGCATAGTTTATATAGTTTCATTATATAGATATATTAAACAGAGAGGACTGGAGTCAATTGGGTTATATTATGTTTAACACTAACTTGAAGCTGTCAAAATCTGACAGACTTCTGGCGGCCACTTTCGGCCACGCCCACAAAAAGGGCCCCCCATGTCATTTGCCAGGCAGGCTCCACTGGTTCTAATGTGTCCCCATGGGAGGCATTGATGAAGCAGCTGGGGGACCACGGACTGAGCAAGTGAGAGGTTGAAGGTTGTGGACACATGTAGGCGCCGGGAGGTCAGCACAGGTCATCTTGATGACCGGCCCTGATCCATCCGGATCACAGTAAGTCTTTATCCTGCTCCCCTTCAGCGGCTTTGTGTATAATATTGTGTCAGAAAGGTCTCTTAAAGCTTGTCTTTGGAGACAGATTTGAATGACCGGTATAGAGAACAAATATAGGACACGACACATCCTGGTCAACTATAAAGGTATATGCATTGGGAGGTACAAATTAACTTTTGCAGTCTTACGGGTTTCGTCACGCTTTCCTCCAATTAACCAGCTCCTCCCCCTCTCCCCATGCATGCAGGGCCAGATCTGATCTATGGGCCCCTCGGATTGAGACTTCAGACTTCCCCGGCCCCTTCCCCCACTAAGGCATGTGGTTCCCAAACCTTTTCATGTCAAGGACCCCCACATTTTTTTAGCAAAAGACCGATGCACACCTCAAAAGTCTAGTGACAGGTGCGTAGGGCAATAGAGCATACTTAAAAGGTTATCTTTGAAGAACAAAGAAGGGTCCCGCACACTGTCAGAAACTTGCCAAACTACAAATAAAGAGCAACATTTTTGGCAAATTTCTGGCAGTGTGCGGGCTTTGTTCTTCAAAGATAACCTTTTAAGGACCCCCACATTGACACTAATGAGCCCACGGACCCCCATTTGAAAAGTTATGCCAGGGACCCCCATAAGAGAAGGTTTTGACGGCTCTAGCAGTGATTCTCAATCTGTTGAATTTCAAGACCCCCAGTTTGACCTGCATTATAGTCTACTCTACGGACCCCTAATGGCATTTCTATCTCTGCATAGGACGGTATAGGACCCCTAATTTATATTGTAGGCCTATAAAAATTGTAAAATCAATGTTAATTTAATTTACAAATGGAACCAAAATGGACCCTGGTCCATTTGTACACCCTCAGAGTTACAGACCCATAAGGGTCCATTTGGTTCCAAACCTTCATTTAGCTGGGGACCCCCTGGAACTCCCTCAAGGACCCCTGGGGATCTCCCCCACTTTGGGAACCATGCCCTATAAAGGCATGCGCCAACCCAAATGTTGTGCAGATCAGCACCTTAACTAAAGAAAACATTAATAGCCAATAGCTATAGTTTATGGAATCACTGCAGCCTTTATCCACTTCAGGTTCATGCCAGCTTCATGTGTCAAATGAAAAGAAAACAATCCGTTTTACATTAAATGTAAAAACGGATTGTTTATTACTTTTTTTACTCGGAACACAAAATCTGAAATTTAAAACGAGTTATTTATTTATTTTTAAACGAAGTTATTTTCTTGATTTGTAATTTAAATACTAATTGAAGAATTAATATTGAATAGTTTTTTTAAATAAAATAACTCTTGTGGCTTTGTGATTTGTGAGTATTACCGATATTTTGTTAATATCCTATATTCAATTTTGAATTGTCTGATGTATTTTCGAACTGTTTAAATGACATCGACATTGACGGGTATAGTCTATAGGCCTAGGGTATGCATAAAGCATAATGCATTCCTGACCAAAGGGCATCGTTCCCAACGGGAATAACGTCGTCGGGCCTATGTTGGCAAACCACATGCACTGTGCCGCCCTGCACACATTGAGCACAAAAGCTCCATAAGAAAAGATTCCACATAATCCATAAACCCCGGCTGGCCATATAAGCCCCGGCTGGCCATATTCTCAGAACCTGGGCTATATATATATATATATATATATATATATATATGCATGCTTGCTTGGTCAGGGCACGTGGGAGCTATACGTCTCTGCTCGAAAGTGTCTTTCTTGTCCCAACTCCCAACACTTTACGAGTCCGGCTGACTCCCCTGCCTTGAGTCTTCGTTGCCTATAGCCTGACTATATAGTCATATACGCATTATATAGCATGTGGCGCCTAACTTTGATATAAAGAGGTGGAGCCCATGCAGGCATTAATATAGGCCGCCAGTCCGAGCGGATGTGTGCGTGCGCATACGCGCACATCTTACATGGAGCGTTGTTCCCGACCGACCCAGCAATGAGCAATCTCAAGTTCAAGTTCATGGACACTGAGAGGAATGAGGATACCGCAGCATAATGCAGCACAGAAACGCTTTATTGGTTTGGTTTGTCAGTCTCCTGTATGGGTGGTGCTGAAAGGACAGCGCCCTTTTGTTGAGAGACGTGTTTGCAGTTCAGTACCGAACTGTCCAATGTATACAGTAGGTCTAGTATAGCCATAAAGTCCACGACAAACTCAACTCCATCCATGCCTAATTGCCTTTCATGGTATATAGGCAGCCCAAACCTTTACTTCTAAATATGGCGACGCACTCAGCACTGCATGAGTGCATGTGTCAGCATGTATATATATATATAGTTTATTTGACATGCATTCTTATCGCATTTAAAAGCAAATTAATGTTGAGGCAAGACCCTTTACTTTTTTTATGGATAAAAGAGGACGCATCATTTCCGGACCGTTATAGCTCTGATGCGCTCCTGCAGGGCACCGCTGTCATTCCAATTGGGTATATAGCCTACAACAACCTATAGAATCCCTGCAGGCAGCAATATCATTCTTCCTACAGTATTATGGTTGTTATTCTTCTTCTAGATTCTGTGAAATAGAAAGGTATAGGACCGGAGGCTTTTTATCCCTGCAGGTTTGATATTTGTCCATGTCACAAGGCTGTATATGGGTCGGGCACAACTGCATGGGACTCATGATGAGTAAGCAGTTTTGTATAGGCTACTACAAATAAATAATGCTGTTACAAATTAGGTTATGACGTGATTTTTCTTTTTTTTTACCCCCCCTGTCCGATATCGTATCGCTAAATGCTGCTTTACCCCCTTCAGCAGGATAACAGCTTTTCCAGGCAGCGTTATATAGCCAAACAGATATTGCTGTTTCATTATAGTGCCACCTTCGCTCGTAACCGGCAAGGCGGTGGCTGTCTGTCTACTCTAAGCTCTGGGATCGTGTCAGATTCAGCCCCCACTGCTTATACTGTCCGTAAACCATATAACCTCGCATCACCATCACCCTGCAAAACGCAACACAGGCAACCTGTAAGCATGTCGGCCACCGGGGAAGTGCCAGATTTCTTCAAGAATATGGGCTCCGACAGCCCCAGGGCACGGCAGAAATTCTGTGGCATGTTTTGCCCAGTGGAAGGATCCGCGGACAGCAAAACCTTGGACTTTGGTTCACTCCCGGCGGGCGGCAAGGGGAAGACTGACGGACGAGTCATTGACAGACAAACGGACATCTCCCAACCGAAGCAGAAGGTCCAGATCCGGGAGAGCCAAGGAAAAGAAGCGCTGCAAAATTTGGATGATAGGGTAAATTTTTAGCTCCATTGTTGTCCTATATATCCATCTTTCTTTCTTTCTTTCTTTCTTTCTTTCTTTCTTTCTTTCTTTCTTTCTTTCTTTCTTTCTTTCTTTCTTTCTTTCTTTCTTTCTTTCTTTCTTTCTTTCTTTCTTTCTTTCTTTCTTTCTTTCAGGTCAGAAGCAATCTGCACTACAGATTCTGTACAGATTCTGTATAGGCTATACTGAAAACAAAACAATATTGTATATAGGGTGCATAAACTTATAGTTTTGACTTTAATTTCTTTGTTTTGTGGGCCTACTATTTAAACATTATAGCACATGTTATTCAGAGGGCCGATTTTAGTTTGTTATAGCCTGTACTGTAGGTTATGGTGACACAGTAAACTGGACAGCACGTTTTGTTTCCCAGCACTGTGATGTAATATGCCATTATACCGGCTGCACATATATTAGGGCCCGCCATGCAGAGGGAGTGGCTTCTCTTCTGTCATATCAATTCAACATTTTGAATTGATATTGCATGTTTTCTTTATTCGTAAAGGCTAATTGTTATTTGGGATAGACATTCTCTTCATGGCATGCCCAATACAGGGAGTTTTAGGTATAAGCAAAGGCTTTAATAGCCTATAGTAAAAAAAATGGTCTGAATTGATAGCCTACTGATGCACACGCACACACACACACGCACGCACGCACGCGCGCGCGCGCGCACACACACACACACACACACACACACACACACACACACACACACACACACACACACACACACACACACACACACACACACACGTACGTTGTGTTTCATGAGTGCTGCATTGGACCACACAAGGTGCATAAGTTCTGCTCTGAGGCGATAGGGCGTGTGTAAGGAATCAATAAGATGCCTGCAGTCAGTGACTTGGATGACTTGCAGGAAAAACCCATAAAGGGTCTGAAAGCAATTTGTCCCAGGTGCACTGAAATTAACACTGCAGGAGGATTAGGATTTAAGAAGTTATGATAATGTCATGCTGGGATAGGCCGAGGCTATACTCAAAACAGAACTTGATTCTTAAAATAAAACACAAAAAATTCTAGGCTACCTAAATCTAAAACCACCAGGCACTAACTTCTATATCTTGACAAAATACATTTGCAGACATCACATTTTAGAGCACACACAAACGGAGAGAGAGACCACTGTCTGTGGCAATAGACCAAATCCGGAACTCCCCAGAAATTAAACTAACGATATTAAATGATGTTGCTGTTCCATCCCATCCTCATCCAAGTAGTAGAGTAGCAGGTCGCTTCACTTCTTAATGGAGCAGGGCGGGGTCTTGCGCATGCGCCTTTTGATTCATAGAGATTCATAACTGAAGAGGCTAGATCCCATAGCCCGGAGGGACGGCCACACCAGAGCCATAGGGTATAGAGAGTTACGACAACTCCGTTCACTTCATGGGGCCAGGCTCTTCTACAATCTACATAGACTTCTATTGAATGGGGACAACCGGATAGACTCCACTCAGTCCACTGCATTGGAGTCTATGGGCTCGCGCGAGTACGTGAACCACGTGACCAGGCTGTTTTCTGCCCCCTGAGTGTCGTAACTCTGTCTTACTCTACGGCTCTGGGCCACACCAGGTCTGTGATTGGTTGTCTGGCTGTCTGTAATGTGAAAACTCAGAGATAAGCTTACAGAGCACAGACTTCAAAGGTAGGGCAAGATATAGGTTTTTTTTTGTAACAAAATGATTTTTTTGTTCAAAGGCCTATTATTCTGATACTAGTCATCGTAAAATAACTCCTCCAACTCTAATTAGTCGCTCTGGATTAAGAGCGTCTGCTAAATGCCTAAATTGTAATAAACTGAAAATGTATTTTCAAATTTCCAACTTCCCAAAACTTCCAGTTACATGATTTTATCCTCATAATAATTAGTTTGAGTTATAAGTTCCAATTTCACTTGTATGTGTAATCCTTTATCCTTCCTGTGTAAGTTCTTCGATTCGATAAAATATGAGTCACTTTTACACTACCTATATGAAAGAGGGAAAAACCCTATCCTGTCTAAAATACACCTCTTATTTTAAACTAAAGCAGATACTGTATCTGTATTTTTTGATGAATTGAACAATGTGGACCCTGTTGTAAACAAGTGTAATGCTTAATTGGGTCGTCCACTCACAGTTAACAGTCTTTGTATTGAGTTTGTGCTTAAAATGTACTGTAAATTCTACAAACTGTTAATAAATATTTCAATCAATCAATCAATATCGTCATAGCCATATTGGTAAACCGTTGCGTCACCTGACCTGTTGCCTTGACAACCAACCAGCCAATCACAACAGCCCGAGCCGTTCCTCCGGGCTATGGGCCACTAGACTCCCAGTCCCCTCCCTCCTGTCTGAGTCCGTCTGTCTGGGAAGGTTTGGTGCATCGGCAGAGAACGGGAGGCTACCAGCAGGACCTGGAGGAGGACGTGATTTGTATATCGTATACTAGTTTGAGAAAGAGTTTTGACCCGATCCTTCACAACCCGTGGCCTCCCATCGACCCCCCATCTAAAGGATCGCACATTGGAATTGGACTCTTGATATTTTTGACCGTTTCTTCTATATTAACTTAATCTTTACTCAACCTGCAAAAAATACAAAATAAACCCGCAAATAGGCTATAGTCCCCGACCATCCCATTGAATTGATAGCGGTCCACGGAGCAGCTATAGGAACGGAGCAGGACGAAGAGTTGAAGATGTCTGGCTATCAGGGCAAGAAGAACATTCCCCGCATTACAGTGAGTTGCGATGTTATTCTACTGTAGTATTAGAGTAGTAGTATTTGGCTAAACTGAAAGGAGATCAAATGAAATTCACATTCTGTATGATGCCACAGCCCACAAGACAGCATGGTGCGCTCAGAGGTGAGGTGTGCACTGTGCAGTGTGCACATCTGAAACCTGCTAAACTACAGAAGATGTAGCCTACTATTCCTGTCAAAAATAGGAACGGGTGGCATCTGGCCTATTTTTAGGTGACAGCTCTGCAGGTTGCTGTGGATGGCTAGTCTGCATGCAGAGAAATCTCCTGGTTTTTAGAGCATCTTTGGTGTGTGTGTGTGTGTGTGTGTGTGTGTGTGTGTGTGTGTGTGTGTGTGTGTGTGTGTGTGTGTGTGTAAAGAAATCGAAATGTGTGTGTGTGTGTGTGTGTGTGTGTGTGTTCTTAATATGCACAAAAGTGAAGAAGCTTCGGTGGATGTTTTTTGCTCTAGTTACAACATTTTCATCACTATATGCTCTTTGTTACACACGCCGCTTCCTCGCATCCGCCCATCCGCTACAATACTGTGCTGGGGTGGACACCCCCCCCCCCCCCCTCACTCTCCTCCATATGGCCTGTGCTGTGTGCTCTCTTTGGATTTTGTGTGTGTGTGTGTGTGTGTGTGTGTGTGAGTGATGCAGAAGCGGCCAAGCAGGAATTCAAACGCACGTTAAATGTGTCACTACTCACTATATGGGGCACTTACTTACTACAGTGGTGGGTGGCAAGCAGCCCTTTCCTGGAGCATTGCCCATGCAGAGCCGGCTGAAATAATGGCGAGTTGTTGCTTTGCTAGCAGCAGTTCAATGAACAGAGGGGTGAACGGAGAGGGTGGGTGGGGGTGCCACCACCAGGACCTATAGCGTAACCGTTTCCTTTCATGTGTCTCTACTGTACACTGTACAGTCTAATCAAAGGAATATTTTGATTAGACTGAACGATCGGTCACTATTTCCCCAGCGGTTTAAATGAGCTGTGATTCATCCTCAATAGGCTGCTATAGGCATGGAGCATCATGCCAGGCCAGGTGACCGCCTGCGGTCAGACATTAATTTGCAATGACCGTGTGCCATCAGCATCACATGATCACATCAGACCAAAAAGCTTTATTGATGGTGACTTTATCAGTATCATTTACAGCAGAGAGAGAGAGAGAGAGAGAGAGAGACCCCTCTCCATGGTGTGCAGTGCATATGCAGGCTTTAAAATGCAGATGCAGTTCCTTACTCCTGCTGACTGAGTCCTTGAGTCTTTATGTTCACACGCGCAAGCACACACACACACACACACACGCACGGACACGCGCACGGACACACGCACACAGATGCAATACCTCACAGCCAGCCAGGCACTCCCACTGAGCATCTGCACCCTCTGCTGCTGTTCATGTAAGATGGTGTACAGTATTTTGTAACAAAATATACAAACAATACATTACAGAGAGAGTTTGTAGACCGTTAGTATAGCAGACAGTGCTGCCCACACCCCTGTAGCGATCAATGTTCATGGTGGGCTCTTCTCACTGCCTTAGTTCAGCTTGACAGTATTTGCTTCTCTGATGATTGTTTTCTTTTTTTTGTAATAATTACTTAATATCTAAAAAGTTTAGCCTGATTCACAACTTCTATGCTTTGTCGCACAGTTTTGCACAAAATGTGCGGAAATAGAAGTGTAAAGCTCATGATGTACCCAGCGGTGTACCCGCAGAGTGCTGCTGGGTGTATTGTATTTCTTTTAGTGCATGTATTTGCTCTCCCTGCACTTCTACTAAGACATTTAGATCCTGTGTCTAGGTTGGACACATCCTTCAAAATTGAGTTTATTTCGCTGGGCACGCTGGGGGCGTGTTCTGTCCTTCGCGTCATCAGTGCCCATACCCAAGGCGGGGTTGGCGAAAGGGCCTTTCTGTGTGGAGTTTGCATGTTCTCCCCGTGTCCCTGGCTTAGGGTATAGGTACCCTCACAAAAAAAACATGCAGTAATCCTGGTCTCTATACTACCTCCCCCTGGCCAGCCGGGGCGCCTGATGGAGGGGAAAAGGAACTGGTCGGAAAAACGCCCCAGGTTGGCAGAGGAAGTGTAGCGCCCAGGATTACATTAGATAATTGACACTGGGTGAAAAAATGGGTTGCAAAATTGTGGGATAAAGATTAAAAAAAAAAAAAGATCTCCACTCAGCTCAGTGAGAAAATTGTCAGCACTTTTGTGCAGGAGACTTAATTAAAACATCTGGGTTAGAACAGGAAAATTACATACTAGTGCAGTTTTAAATTGATTAGTTCGGTCCTCTGTTGCAACTATACTTGTAAGTACTGCAATCCTAACAATAATACTTTTTAGTTTTTCAACAATGTAGGTTATGTTTATCAATTATCATATAATTAAATATGTGTACTGCTGCGCCATTTTTGACTGGGCTCTAGTGCCAGAGAGCAGTTGAGAGATCAGAGGATTAGTAGCTGTCACTTTCCAAATTAGCAATTAAGCCGATCCTAAGTGGCTTAGTCTCGCAAGCCAGACTGTTGCCTCCCACAAATTTCCAAGCGCTTCCGTCATCCAGTCTGGAGCACGGAAAATGATCAAGCAATAAAGCGGATGTGACGCCTCTTTCCCCCTTCCGTTTCATCGTGCAAAAAACACAATCTTAATAGTTTAATGTAAAGGTATTTAAGATATATTTTCGTGAGCGGAAATGAGGAACCGATCAATGGTTTTCCCCAATTGGATTCTTCATGCCACCAGATATTTAATCACACATGTTAAACTTTCTAATGTCTAGTCTGTTTCTGACCATTCATAGATAGATGAGATAGGAAAATAGCTGTTAATATGCTTCAGTGTAGGCGTAAATGACATTGTGTGTGTGTGTGTGTGTGTGTGTGTGTGTGTGTGTGTGTGTGTGTGTGTGTGTGTGTGTGTGCGTGTGTGCGTGTGTGCGTGCGTGCGTGCGCGCGCTCTGAATGATATTTAGTGTGTTCAATGGATTTTGTTCAATAATCCAACCACAGTCTATAACGGAGACACCAGAGGCTGTCTGTGAGCTCTTTGTTTGTCTGTCCGTCCATGTACACACACACACACACACACACACACACACACACAGAGAGAGAGTATTAGTGCAATGGAGTAAGGGTGTTTCTTGTCCGTGTAACATCAACACAGTTTGCAGCAGGGTGGGCTGTCATGGCCAGCAGTAGGACAGGGAGCTCTCATCAAATATGAATGTCATCCTCAAGTTCACCACCTGGGCTCGGACCTGCTTCCGTGACTCATCCAGATTCTCCACCTTTCAAATGAAATAGTTGGGCCAGACAGACAGTCACCCAAAGTTCACCCAATTTGCAGAATGTGCACTAGAGATTGGAAACTTAAAGTCACGTCCATTCAAGTTACATTCATTTACAGCACACCGTTTGTCAGAGAGAGAGAGAGAGAGACAGAATCATGTTGTCTCCCATTATTCTGCTTGATGCTGCTGCAAATAGTTTGTAGCTGAATTGTTGTATTAAAAAAAGGATCACACTCAAAGGTTGTGCTGTTTTACTGATAGTAGCACGGATTAGCAATGCTCACACCCAGTTCAGTGATGATCCTCAAATGTGTGAGAGATTATAAATCAGTCCGTTACGACAGGGGTCTCCCCCCCCCGCCCCGCCCCACTCTCAATACAAACTCACTGCCAAAACAATAACCTTAATAATAGAGAAAATGTATCATAAATAAATACTGAAACCATATATAATCATTAAGGAAAGTGTATGCATGTACTCTGTGTACTATGTAAACTCTTAACCCATTCTGGGCGGGAACCCCTTTTGGTGTTTTAACTAAGCATTATGTTATACTTTAGCTATTGAAAAACAGCAGATCTACAAGCTCGTAGGTCTGCTATTTTTGAAAAATCGTGAAAATGCGGCACACATCTTTGAATATATATTCTTTCAGAAGACTTTTTTAATTTCGATGTCAGGCCTAATTTTCCAGCCATTCACTTGCAAAAACAAAAACAAATTAGATTTTGGAAAATAATTTGGGGACCCCCCCCAAAATAAATTGGCGACGTTGCTCTCACGTTTCACGTGAGAGCGCTTGTCCCCAGAATAGGGATGCTCGGGTTCATGCATGCGGTCGAGCTTTGGCGAGGGCTCCACTTGACTCCTGCTCACTGCTGCTCCACGAGGCAATGTAACCCCGGCTCTGTCCGTTCACACATCACACAAAGCACGCTCTCTGTTCTTTAGAATCACACACTGGCAAAGAGTGGCCTTTTTTTGGTTTTTCCCCCCCATTGTAAACCTGCATGTTCTCATTCATAAACTCAGCTGCGAGATAAAGTGTTTTTTTATTTGTATTTAGAAGGGAGACAGGCTTCAGTTTGCATCATGTGTTGCATGCGCATGTGTGTGTGCCTGTGTGTGTGTGTGGACCGGTTTTAGACTTTTTGTGATTTGTTTTGTGTATGAAAGAGTAGTTGTGTGTCATACTCGTATAGCCAGTACATGACTGTGTAAGTGTGCGTATGTGCGTATATGCACAAGTCAGTCTCTGAGCAAAAAAAAACAATACACTGGAGGAAGTAGTACAACAAGCTGTCTCCTTTGACCAGGGTTCTCAACGTGGGGTCCAGGGACCCCCGAGGGTCCTTGAGGGGGGTTCCAGGGGGTCCCCAGCAGGTTGCAAATGGATTTAACACTTCACCAACTTTAAGGTCTTAAAAGGGCAACTTTGCTGAGCATATTATCAACACCATGTCATTTTCATGGCGTGGTTCTGTAAGAGGAAGGAGAGTCTGTGAGTTTCTCTGTGTGGCACACTGGCACTGTGTCTGTGTCTTTTAATGTGCCCCAAGGCAGAGGATTTATTTGGGTATTTGCTACAGTAGGCTACAGTAGAATTTCTCCTCTGCCTTTTTCCCCCCATCCTAACTATTGCAGTACGTGGCCCGGGGGGAGCAGTTGGCGGGGTGTCTGGCTCAGGCACACTTTGACACATGACATGTTTTATATTTTTTATTTTTTACTTACATTTTTGGCCACATAAAAGCCTGAGATCCGTGCCCCTTTAGACCCGAACAAGACCCCGCCTTATGTTCTTTTCACAGCCCGGCATCGAAGGGGTCGAGAGGGTAACGGCATTGTGTCTGTTGTGTGTCCCCCATATATGCTCCCGAATTTAGCTCAGATAGCCCAAATATGGAGTTCCACAAGGCTCCAGAGTCCAGACTTACTCCATTCCATATAGGCCTCCATGTACTGACTGCACAGGGAAGCCATGTCATTGATCCCATTAAGGACCCTTGTCTTGTTTCTCTTCTGACTGGAGTGAACAAATGGTGGAACGTCTGTGAAAATGACCGTATGGGTCACTGACGTCAGTCGGATAATCTTGCCTGTCTCGCTCTAAAACCACTGTTAGTTTGATCCACTTAACACTCTTGTACTTATAGTTGCACCAGGTTGCCCCAGACTCAGAGGACTATACTTAATCTCCTCCTTTCTTTTCTGCACAAAATGTCTTTGCGGGAAAATAGCAGATCAGATCTACAAGATCTGAGAGTCATGACACATTGTGAGCTTGTGGATCTGCCCCCAGAACAGGGACGTCATGTGGTTGTAGTACTAACTCCACATGACTACTAAACGCATTTAAAATCGGCAAAACACTTTTACATGTTTTTAGACATTTTTAAGGCAATTATCGTAGTATTTTTGAGCTGTGCAGTGTGCACAGTGCGAGCCTCTGAGACAAAGTAAGCGGTACCATATCCTACAGTAAAATCCCATAGTGTTAATCTGAGTGTACAAATTGAACCAAATGGTACCTTATTTAATGAATCCTTTCAGAGCTAGGGAATGCTTCCTTTTCACAAAGACAGCTATAATATTTAACCCATTCTGAACGGGAACCCCTTTTGGTGTATTAAGCATTATGTTATATTTTAGCTATCGAAAAATAGCAGATTTTATTATATATTTCATATATATTACATCACGATATTTTTGAAATATCTCTTTGAATATATTCTTTCAGAGTGAACGTTTTTAACTCAGATCTTTGATTCAGGGGGGGGGGGTGGGGGTTGTCCCTGGAACAACATATTTTCAGATGGGGGTCGGCGGCCAATTACATATAATTTTTGGGGTCCTTGACATGAAATATTGAGCACCACTGATATAGAAACATGAGGTATTTCAGAAAACTGTCAGGATTGAGAAGACATGTTTTCAAATGACATGTTTTCAAATTTGACACCAGGCCTAAATGGGTTAAGGAGTTAACGGGATATTGGTATTAAAGGGGATATTGGTGAGTAATGCTGCAGGCTATGATCCAAGACACTTGTATAATGTTTGCGTGTCTGGCCCCAGTATGCTCAACCTGAGCTCACAATGTTCCCAGTTTATGCTCCATTTGGTAGACAAACACATGGCGTCGCCTGGTTACTATACGCCTAACATTGGCAGCCTTTTACGTAGCGTCCATGCCAATTCAGTGCTGAATCTGTGACTTCTTACCAGAATATCGCTGTGTCATCAAATATCCGTCGCTTTTTCCATTTCCAGATGGGGTTTCAGTTTTCACCTTTGCAGCCATTTCACGTTAGGACAAGGCTGGCGTTTCATTGCAGGCTACAGGTGTCACACGATATGGCTGGATTGATCTGACAGACAGATCATATTATTCTCATTTCTCATATTCAGCTAGCCTTCCTCCTCCTGCAGGCTTTCAGAAGTATTTTCCCCCACAGTGGAATAAGTATAATGATGCTGGATGCTGGATCGGAGAGCAGTGGCTCTCTATTATATTTATCAATTTACCACATTTATATTCGGCATATTGAGCTACGGAAACACATTTGAAAAGGTGTAGTGCCAGGGACCCCCATAAAATAATAATAATTTTGTTGATAGATTAGATTTTGTACAAGACTTGTCTTGTGTTGTCAAACCATCACTTGTTGGGTATACAGGTATTGCGGTATATATATTTTATTTATTTATTTATTTATTTATTTATTTATTTATTTATTTATTTATTTATTTATTTATTTATTTATTTATTTATTTATTTATTTATTTATTTATTTATTTATTTATTTAACTTTGTTTTTATTCAAAAGTTATTTTAATGAATAAATGAACACAAATCAAACATAATCCATGAAAACAAAAACATAACAAAAACGCACAGAGTAAGTAAACAGAAAAACAGCTTGACATGACTACAACAGTACAGCATTTTTCAAGTTGAGTGTTAAAGACTAGGCAGGAAAAGAGCAGGAGACATGACTCACAATACACTTCAGATATATAAAAGCATTTTTACAGACACAACAACCACTACATGACACTTTTACTACAGACCCAACAACCTCTACACATACACCGAAACACCCAAATACAATATCACAGAAGTCCATCTAAGTATGAAACTTTCCATTTTTAATTGTAACCTTGCAGTCATTTCTTCCATTATATAAACCTGCTATTTATTTATCTTTCGTTATTTTTCCTTCTAAATCACTAAACGCGGGTGAAATTCACCAGAACACCTGCCTATAGAAAAAGGGGGCAGGGAAACAAACCTAACTACCGTATGATGTCGCTGAGCATCAAAAATAGCAGACCTTACGAGCTTGTAGATCTGCTATTTTTCAATAGCTAAAGCATTACACAATGCTAACACCAAAAGGGGGTTCCCGCCCCAAAATGGGTTATGTAAAGTTGACATGAATCAAATTAAAATGCATAACACATTGTGAAGAATTAATCAAAACACATTGTAATAATTGCATTTCTCTTCTTTTATAAAGCAGAGTATAAAGCGTTGAGCAGCAATGAAGCCATAAAGCCGTGGTCTACATCGTGTTCGTGTGACGGACGGGGCTCTGAATGGTTCCCATGTAGGAAAGGTCACTGTCGTGTTTGGCACAGATCCTGTCAAAAGGCCCATGGAGACTCACTGCCAATCCAGCAGAGTGGCTGGCAGCTTGCTCACTGCACAGAGGTGTGGGAGGCTACAAATCAGCAAGGCCCGATGCGCGCCCTCCCCAAGAGGCCAGTGAGGCACTCCAACGTTGAAGCGCTGGGCCCTAGTGGTAAGAGGAAGGACTGCAGGCGGACCCGTGGATTCTTGACGAGGAAACCCCGTGCAACTGAGCGCTCAACATTAAAGCCCAGCTGCACTTCCGCATTTGAATGCTGAATCGGCGAAAAAAGGCGGAAATAGACGGTCCTTCCAGGTGCTTCAAAACGCCACTGAGCAACTTCCACTGACATGAATAGCGGAGGGGGCGGAGCTTCGCCAGATCAGTCTCTATCCTTTTAATACTCTATGGCCCTCCCTCTCTCCTCTCCCCATTTAGCTCTGAAAAAGCTCCGCCATTACACAAATGGGGGACTCGTGACATACAAATGTTTCCTTGTAATATATTAATCAATTAATTTGTTTTCAGCAAGGAGGCATTGAAATGCAGCAGTTTCTTTCTTCGTTTTTTAACGGAAAGTACTCATTTAGATAGGTATAGGTATAGGCTGCAACTATCGTTGATCTATCGAGTACTTTTCCGATTCATCAAATATCATTGACAAGTGAATATAGTGAATTGCTATGAATACAAAAGTATAGGCCTACAGTATATCAAATAAATGTGTGGGACATTTCAAAACATCCCAGCAACAAGCTTTTATTAAAAGTTCAATTGATTTGTGCGATTAACCACCTCCTGTAAACATAGACCAAAGAACATATCCAGTGTGTAACCCAGAAAGGTTAACTCTGTTTATTGGACAAACCACGTGTAACTGTTTCTGAAAACATAATTGTAGTTGGCCTGCAGCCCTGGCTGGCTTGGAGCATGGCTGGAGTGGCTTGAGCTTGAGTGTGAAATTGAAACGACGAGCGCACTGAGATCTTGAAAACTTCTTAGTAATGTGATGATGGTGGTTCAGGGTGAGCAGCCACCTGATGTAACGGCATATTACGAAGCAGTTGTTGGATGAAGAGATGCCAAGGGTGGATGGAGTGAGGCCAGTATCACGGTGTGACTTGGTGCGAGGAGAAATGCAGGACGGACGACCGAGAACTGGAAACAGGGCTTTATTGCAGGTTATTACAGGAAAACTCAGGATGCCTCACAGGGCTAGTAGCCGTAGTAGCCTAGTAGTGCCGGTTAACCGGACCACGGGGCCCAGCAGACATGCCCGGACGGCACCCCCGACAACGACCGCATAACAGGAACCCCCCTGGCATCGACCACGGCGAAGGTGGGAGTCGTCCTGCCACCGACAAGGAATCGGGAGCCCACCGGGCAGAGGAAGGGGAGAGCAGAGGGGAAAGGCCGTGTCCAGCATCGGGGCCAGGGAGAGGGGAGGACGAGGGGGACCGGGGGGGAGGGGGGGGGGGAATCGGGCGGCGGTGAGTCATCGATGGCTGGAAGCAGACTGCTGAGCGCGGACCCCCCACAGTCAGGACACAGAGGACGAGGCGAGGCCCGCTACCACCAACCAAAGGACCCAGCAGCCCGTCAGCATCTCATCATCGCCGACCCGGGAGGGGGGGGAGGGAACTAATGCAGGGGGAAAAGAGAAGAGTGAGAAGCAAGACCAAAAAGGCACACACACACAAAAGGAAAATCCGTTCCAGTAAAAAAAAAAAAAGGTGTCAACCAAACGAAAAAGGGAACCCCTCAGGGTCAATACAGCATGATCACAAATAAAAAACGAAAACAGACCCCTCTGGGCCAAACACAGTAACCTCATAAGAAATAGAAAGACGACCACAGGTACACACACACCACATGGGTCCAGAAACCACCCCACAGGGTCCAAACGGGGCCCACCACCCCCGAACAAACAAACAAAACAACCCCCTCGGGGCAAGCTAACGAGGAGAAAAAAAAGGCAGGAGAAAAAAACACAGTATAAACTAAATGCGCCTCGCCGGTCTAACCGGACAGCGGGTAATTACATGGCCAGCAAGACCGCAGTAGAAACAAAGGCCTTCCCTTAGTCGCTGGGTCTTCTTGGTTGCCGACGAGAGCTGGTCTCTCTCCCCAGGCTGGGGGTCCTCGGGAAGCCGCTGGCTGCTGTCCGCCTCCTCTCTCTCTACGAGGTCTAGAGATGTCTCCGATGCGCTAGACCCCGGAGACCCGAAGACGAACCTCCCGACCTCCTCCGGCTCGGTCTGGGACTCGGTGCTACTTCCGCCAGTGTTTGTGTTCCCACCTCCCTGGTGAGAACCCGACGCTCCACAGGGATTCCCCGCAGCCCGTTCATGATCATCAGAAGGACGCTCGCGATTCTGGCCTCTGACCTCGCCAAACGCTCCTCGAAAAACCGCTCCAGCTGCTCCAACCCACCCTCCTGGTGGTTATCGCGGCCCTCCCTTCTTGGCTCGTTCCCCGCAGACTCCATAGAACTTTTAATGGTGCGTTCTTACTATCACGGTGTGACTTGGTGCGAGGAGAAATGCAGGACGACCGAGAACTGGAAACAGGGCTTTATTGCAGGTTAAACAACAGGAAAACTCAGGATGCCTCACAGGGCTAGTAGCTCACAGGAACACACACACGACGTGTTTAAGGAAACAATTAAGAACGCACACAGAATCACACAGGAGCCACACATACATACCAACACGCCCTGATGGCAATATAATAAAAAAAAATAAGGACGGCGGTCCAGGCGTGGTACGTCCTAGGACAGGACGTGAAAGCCAGCCCTTCCACCAAAGGCCTTCTGCGCTCTACATGTCTATACATTTAATACGGGGTCCGTCACCACTGTCATTGCATTGCCACACCTTTCAGTGCACGGCTACTATTAACTAACTACTAATGTTGGTGCCCCCCAGGGGTGTCGTACTGAGGAATGTCTGTCTGAATGTCCCACTGACACACCAGATCAATACATTCTAAAGTACTAACTCAGATGATACAACTTTATTTTCTCTTCTAGATAGTTCCA
The DNA here is from genome assembly GCF_964188405.1 of Protomyctophum parallelum. Taxonomy (NCBI): domain Eukaryota; kingdom Metazoa; phylum Chordata; class Actinopteri; order Myctophiformes; family Myctophidae; genus Protomyctophum; species Protomyctophum parallelum. The sequence continues at coordinate 15,285,129 of NC_139713.1, forward strand.
GTGATCCTTGACTGCCCCAAAACAAGAGTAGATTAACGGTTACAAACATATAGCAATATTAACTTAATAAAACTATTAAATTCACAAAAGTAGCTACGCTTTGCTCCACTAGAGTGAGCCACATCACTTCCTTGTTTTGCTCTGCAAGTAGCCTATGTGACGGGATAATAGTGCTTGATGTCTTTACGGGGCTGCCTGGAGCCACACATTCACAGTCGTATGAGCCGGGCGGTGATTACACGCCCGCACGGCATGTGTTTGTAAAGCAATCAAGCGCTCCCCTTCCCCAGTACAGCTACAGAGATGTGGAATCAGCTGCGAATGATATAAAGTGATTGAAGGAGTGGGTTATCCAGCCAATCAGAATCAAGTATTGGGACTACCCGTTTTAGAAACGCTCACAACATGAACACAAAAGGACGATGCATGTGCGTGCTCAGTCTGTTTCCGGTTCCGTCACCACTGTCAAAGGCACACATGCATGTGTGTGCATGTGATTTCGGCTTTGTGTTTTTGCATTATTTATGACACATTTATTAACGGAAAATTCCTGTCGGTCTGTCTGTCTGTCTGTCTGTCTGTTTTGGCCTTAATTTACAGACTTCCTACAGTTACCACCGTGTATTTTAGAGGCGAGCATCAGACTGGCACACCCATTATGATCTACTATGACCGACATTACATCATCTTACCAGATTCATGCTTTCTGAAGTCAAGATTACTACTTTGCCCTAAACACGATTACAGTATTTTACCCCAATGACATCACATGGAGTCTATTTATTATTATTTGTTTTCTTCTCAATACAACTTTGCCAGTGTTTTTGTGCTACCGGAGCACTAGCCCTATGGCAAATATTTAGAGATAATGTTGAGGGGCACGGCAGTGGCACTTGGCAGTTGGCACAGTCGGTAGTGCTGTCGCCTCACAGCTAGAAGGTCCAGGGTTCGATTCCCGCTGTGGGCGCTGGGGTCGTGCTCTGTCCATCATCAGTGACCATACCCGAGGCGGGGTTGGCGAAAGGGCCTTTCTGTGTGGAGTTAGCATGTTCTCCCCGTGTCCCCTAGGGTAGGTACTTCTCACAAAAACATGCAGTAATCCGGGTCTCTAAACTGCCTCCCCCTGGCCAGCCGGGGCACCTGATGGAGGAACCGGTCGGAAAAACATGTTCCTTCCAAGCGCTACGGTCGGGGAAACTCCTCATGCATAGAAGGAAGCATGAGGTCAGTCAGCTGCCCTCCCCAGGTTGGCAGAGGAAGTGTAGCGCCCAGGATTACATTAGATAATTGACACTGCGTTAAGAAATGGGCTGCAAAATCGTGGGATAAAAATGTAAAAAAGGAAAAGACATAATGTTGAATATTGTGGTAGTGTCCACTAAATCAGTGGTTCTCAAAGTGGGGTCCGAGGTCCCCCAAGGGTTCTTGGGGGGTTCCAGGGGGTCCTCAGCTAAATGCGTTAACACAGCATCACAATTATTTGAAACACAATCCATTTTCTGCGTTCATTGGCTATTCAAAAATAGCAGATCTACAAGCTCACAGCACATCACTGTGTGCCACGCTGCGAGCTTGTACATCTACTTCTGAAACACCCTTACGTAACAAATCTTCTATTCTGGGGGTCCCCTGGCACAAAACCTTTTCAGATGGGGGTCCGCGCAGAGAACCACTGCATTAAATAATGTAATATGTTTATATACATACATACACATAAACATAAAAATGTGTATTTAATTTTTGTACTAATCAATAACATGAATCACTTACTGTATTAGTGTTGTTTTTTGGCAGCACATTTTTAGTCACATTTTAGTCACCTGGAATGTATTAGTGTTAGTCTAGTTTTAGTCACTTGCTGAAAACAGCAGATCTACAAGCTCACAGCGCACCACGCTGCGACGCGTTGTGAGCTTGTAGATCTGCTATTTTCAGCATGCAACCAAGTGTAAAATTACTTACTGGATCTCTTGTCCACTAGTCTCTCCCCTCCACATTTTAGTCAAGTTTTTATTTGTTGACGAAATTGTCAATATATTTAGTCTTAGTTTTAGTCATCATAGCTTAGTTTTCATTTTGTTTTGTTATCGTCAGTGGAAAAAAGGTAGTCGACGAACATTTTTTCGTCGTGGTTTTAGTCGACGAAAGCAACACTGTACTGTACCCTATTACAGTTATTATGAGTTTTCTATTTGTGAGCTGGGATGCATGCGGGGCGGGGCATTGGAAAGCAGCAGTTGTGCTCATGAGGGCCAGGACTGGGAAACACGCTGGTGGAGAGTCAGACAGACGCTACAGACAGAGCAGCCTTTGTTTAGCGGAGGATGCTTAGGTTCCTCGTGACCAGATTATTGTGCCACTCCCATAAGTCCCCATTTGGGAGGACATGCCAGACGGAGCCACTGGGGGTGACTCAACAGGGGGGGGGGGGGCCTCTGGGATTTGGGGGTGAGGCGTGAAGTGGGGCTGGTTTGGTTGTTGTAGGGGATTCGCCCCTCCTAGAGAGAGACAAGTGGCACAACAGGCATGTATGATCAATTACATAGTAATTAGTCTGGCGGTCTGATGATTGGTCCTTTTTGAAAAGTGGTATTATTATTTTGGTCAGCCAGTCGTCATGAAGAGGACCAAGGAGGGCCGTGCGTGTTCAAAAGCCTTTGAACACCGGCCTTCATTGTTTTTCACCAGAGCATTCCTTACCCTAATTTTGTTAAAAGCGGAGCTGGCATCATACCCCCAGCTAGAGAGAATTAGTGATTAGCATTTTCTTCAGTCTTGTCTCTGGATCATAGGCACGGCCAAGGGGGGGCCCTTTGCGACCGAATGTCCCCGCACTATTTGGGAACGCCTGGTCTATTCATTAATAAATTTTTCCCGACCGGCGCTGGTGCATGCCATAGTCTGGCACCGATTTTGCATTTTGCTGCACAATAGTCGTTGTGTATCGTTGTGTATTAGCTTGTCTGGCACCGTGTCGGCAGCCAATACAATACCCAAATTGTCCCCACACAATCTGGATGGGCTGAGCCTGTGCACCACTCTGAGAAATGGACTCACCTTAATGTCTGAGCAAGCGGTATAAATTAAACGTTTGCTGAAATCCAATTCACATATCTAGTTCTTCTTGCAAAACACAGCTTATACCCCCTAGTCCCCAGTCCATTTCAGTGCAACAGAGGATGTACATTTATAGAGCGCTCGCTCATCTCCTGGTTCACGGAAGTCGTTTCTCTATGGAGAATAACATGGGCTCATCTTGAAATCGTCTCATATAAGCATTCTGGTCCAAAAATAAACAAACTGTCTCTGTTGTTGTCGGGGAGGCCGGTGTCTCTGGATCGTTTATGACAGTCAGTCACTCATATTTGATACAGTCTGTTTCTAGCGAAAATGTAACCAATTCAGCAGCAGTAACATAGCGTTCTCTCTCTCAGTCAGTTGATTCTTCATATCCATATGAGTGAAACGGCCCGGGGGTTGACATGTTTATTTATATGAGCCGGCGATCTAAAATCCCCCTATGGGGATTACATTTCAAATGAAAAAGTACATGAACCCGTGGATTTTTTTTTCTACCGATATTGACGCTAGACTTCTATTCGGTGCCCTATTGAAAAGAACAAAGAACACAATACTTTTGAAGCCACGGCAGTGGGTAGTACCAGTGGTGTGAACTGAACATGTGCCTGACCTGGGCATAAAATCCCAATTACTACTTTTTTTTATTTCTTTTTTTGATGTTTTAATTGTGGCTTTCACCTTTATTTTATACTTTTTATGGAGGGATAGACAGGAAATGGGGAGAGAGATGGGGTGGGGGGGGGGAGTGACACGCAGTCAAGGCCGTCGGGATCGGGAGTCGAACCCGCTGCACACTGCCTGGACCGCTGAGCCATGGCCCAGGCCGACCCCTCACTACTTAACCCCTATACCTAACCTTTGACCCAGCATACTTCTGGTATCTTGTATGTCCTGGCTGGCTGCCAGTGCTTTCCGGTCGGCACAGCATGCACATTGCAATTGCACACTTTGTTGTTGTTGGTGGTGGTTTGGTTTGCGCATTGTTCCTTGTGTGTGTGTGTGTGTGCGTGTGTGTGTGTGTGTGTGTGTGTGTGTGTGTGTGTGTGTGTGTGTGTGTGTGTTCATGTTCACGCTATTGCAGTTATGTCTGTGATCATGTCTTCATTCTAATGATTCTATACGTCCAACCATGCTGCCTCTGTCTCCTTTCGTTGTTCTAGTTCCACTTGTTCTGTCTTTCTTGTCCTTCCTTCCTCCCTTCCTTCCTTCCGTCATTGTTAAAACAACCCCCGCAGAAACATGGTGCCAAACCAAACAGCGGTGTTCTCCGACTCATTATCTACCTCTACCTCCCATCCCTGTGTGTGTGTGTGTGTGTACGCATATTATCCTTTAATATACAGTATTTGTGCATGCTGCATGTATCCATCATCATGTATATAGTACTGTATATTTAACTGTATACAGACAGACAGATTTTTGTGTTTTTTGTCTGTGCGTTTTGTGCTTGTGTGCCCGACCAAAAAGTGGTGCAGTTGAAAGACCGAGGAGAGAGAGAGAGAGAGAGAGAGCAGTCAACGCAGTGACTCAAAATGCTGCAACCATAAACCATATACTGTACGTACAGTAGGTACTGTAGAGGACATGCTGTTCTCTATCAGGATGAAAGCCAGCAGGGTTTAAACATGGCACTGCGGAAATGTGCCGTAACACAACAAAGGCGCAGCAGAAGAGAACGATGTTGTGTGAGTGACATTGTCCAATAATTGTCCAGTCACATTCAGTCAGTGGCTGTAGCGTAACTACAGTAGTTTCTGTAGCGTGAGGCAGCTTGATGTACAAGTATTCAGCCCCTGGACATGAGGCTAGTATGTCGCTGGGTCCTGTGCTGCTATACAGTGTATGTCCTTGGGTTATACACTGCCACTTCTTTTCTGGTTGCTGTACCCAGGGGACGTGCACAGTCAGACAGACATCAACGGGGGCTTCAGCCCCTGCCCTTTTACCCGTCTGTCAAACAACCGCCCTTTCCAGACTGCGAATGCAGCAGTATAGTGAAAGAAATGCAAATGCCACTCCTTTCCATGCCATGCCGGAAGGCAGCATTCAGGAGAATTTTCTTTTTTTTCCCCCCAAAGTCTCCTGAACCTGAACACAGTATCTAGCGTTGAACAAATTTGTTTCGAAATCCATGTCGTTACACCCGCATCTCTCCACTAGCTAAAGAGTGCTGGGTTGCGCCCCGAAAATAGCTGATCTACAAGCTCTCAACGCGTCGCAGCTTGCAGATCTGCTATTTTAGTCCAAAAGTGCCCCTGCCCCTCTTAACACTCTCTGCACGTCCCTGGCTGACGGTAGTTTCCTTTGGTGAATGAATAAAGATCTCTCTCCTCTCCCCCTTTTTATCCCTGTAGTTCTACAAGTCTACAATAGAGGGTATGCGCGTGACATCATCGTACCTGGAAGTTATGCGGGAACGCCCACTGAGTGGCAAAAAACTACTTTCTGGCCTTGACAGCCCATTCATCCAAACAGAAAAGTCCTGTCTGATTGCATTAAGCAATGTTAAACTCACCAACATTGCAGCTGTACGAAAAGCTTGAATTATCCTCCTTCTATCGGCAAAACTTTTTCCATAAAAATCCACCATAGAAACGTTATGAGCTATACTTTCTGTCAAGAAATGCCCTGCATTTGATTATTTTTCTCAAATTGTCAGAGTTTGGAAGTGCTTGTTTTTAAGATAACACAACATTTTGCTGCCTCCTGCATTATGTGACATTTAGAAACGGGTGGTACGTTTGACGGTTGAGTGATTTCCAACGAGCGCTTCCAAACTCCAACACTCCATGCTGCTCAATGTTTTGCCACTCAGTCTAGATGAGGGGGGCGTGTCCTGATGGGGAAATCATGCATGTGCATACTCTAGTCTCTATCCTACACCCAGTAGTTCTACATAGGTCAAATACTGCTCACCCCCGTAATCCTATTTTGTTTTCATGGAGCAACAGACGTATCTGTGTGGTGTCTGGTTCGTGGTTCCCATACATCGTCGGTTATCGCTTTTTTCCCCCCCTCTCAGTGGATGTCCGGAATGCGGTCGGAATGTTGTAGAATTCAGTGGTGGACGTTTACTTAAGTACTGTACCTAAGTACAATTTTGAGGTATTTGTACTTTACTTAAGTATTTCCAATTTCCAGTACTTTTAGTTCTACATCTCAGAGCCAAAAGTTTTACTTTCACTCCACTACAATTATTTGAAAACTTCAGTTACTAGTTACTTTGGAGATTACATTTTTGATTATAAAACCTAAATTAATCGACCATTTGAAAATAGCAGATCTACAAGCTCACAGTAGATTTTGTTCACATTTTGAACTTGTGAAATGGGACATTCTGCACAATGAGTACTTTTACTTGTAGTACTTTAAGTACATTTTGATGCCGATACTTTTGCAAGTACATTTTCAATTCCGCACTTTTACTTGGTTTTTACACTGGTAGAATTCTGTTCACGCCAACCGATCGTCTTCATTGTGCCTCTCTCTCTCTCTCTCTCTCTCTCTCTCTCTCTCTCTCTCTCCAGAGTGAGCGTCTTCTGATCAAAGGAGCGAAGATCGTGAACGATGACCAGTCCTTCTGTGCTGACATCTATATGGAGGATGGCGTCATCAAGTACGTGAGCCCCTTTATTAAATCCTCAAGAACCTTGAGAACTTTTGGTTGTGCTGTTATCTCTGAATAATGATGACTTATAACTTAAACACTAAACTACTTTCAAAAACGTTGTTTTCGGCACTGCCATTTATAACGTTTTTCAAATAGCCCAATCTAAAGCTCACTGTGCAGTGTTATAAAATTATACCCAATCTGAGCGTGTAGTTTCAGAGCAGTGTTGTTTTAGACAGCAACTTTTAGTCATAGTCTCTTGAATAGTTTTCATTTAGCTTTAGTCACATTTTAGTCACCTGGAATATTTTAGTGTTAGTCTAGTTTTAGTCGACTAAATATCATAAGATTGTAGTCAACTAAATCTACAGTTGATTTAGTCGATGCGACGCGTTGTGGGCTTGTAGATCGTCTATTTTCAGCAAGTGTAAAATGACTTATACTGGATCTCTTGTCCACTAGTCCCTTCCTAACATTTTAGTCTGGTCTTTATTTGTTGACGAAATTGTCAATACATTTAGTTTTAGTCATCATAGCTTAGTTTCCATTTAGTTTTCGTCAGTGGAAATAGATAGTTTTTACGAACATTTGTCATCTTAGTTGTAGTCGACGAAAACAACACCGTTTTAGAAAAGGATGGAGTGGTGCAGCCTCTCAGTGAACAGTCTATAGAAACAGTATGCACTCACAAGGTGAATTTCGGTTGTGAATTGTTGTGTTATTTACTGCAGCAGTTTGTCTCTGACGTAACGTAGCGGTTTCAGCTACTCAGGCCTTCATCAGAAAAAACACTGATGAAGGCCTGAGTCACCGAACCGCGTCTGTTTGACAGAGACTGCGGTAAATTATAAAATTCCAATTACAAAATTCACCTTGTGTGAGTGCGGACTGTTTCTATAGAAGGTTATAATATGATCCCTGTCTCTGTATTTCTCTCTCTCTCTCTCTCTCTCTCTCTCTCTCTCTCTCTCTCAGACAAATCGGGGAGAGCCTGATTGTTCCCGGTGGGGTCAAAACCATCGATGCCCATGGCCGCATGGTGATGCCAGGGGGCATCGATGTGCACACGCGCTTCCAGATGCCTGACCGAGGCATGGTCTCGGCTGATGACTTCTACCAGGGCACCCGTGCTGCTTTGGCAGGGGGGACGACCATGATCAGTATGTCAGCCATTTAGGCTATGTCCTAATCCGGTTTTGTAACCCATTTTTCACCCCTGTGTCAATAATCTAATGTGATCCTGGGCTCTACACACCCTCCACCAACCTAGTCCCCATATATGGGGGACAAGGGGAGAGCTACGGACTTGAACTCATGCTTCCTTCATGCCTGAGTGTCCAAGTTGCTCCTTTACTGATTTCTATTTGTTTATCAACTCTTGAGTCTGAACCGCCAAAAAGCAAATTGGTGGAAAATATAGAAATAAGCATGGCCTATACGTGGGTACACTGGGTAGTTGTATCATGATCCAACGTGTCATGATGGTTATTTTTTGACAGTACTTGACCTACAGTACTGTAGTATGAAGTATGCACACAAAGTTTTTACACCGATCCACCCGATTAGCTCTTCACAGATGGACCGCCAGACGGAAATATTATCTCTGGCCTTCGGGCCGTTTGGCGTGGCGGCAATACTCAGATTTGCCTGCAGTCTTAACAAAGCTTTACAATATAAAGGGTAAACACCATCGGGCATTTATTTATGGATGGAGACATGACAGACAGATGGATGGATGGATGAATTGATAGACAGTTCTTCCTGAAAGCTTGAAAGCCTTTTTAGTCAAAAAGGCCCAATCGAAATACGCCGCTTTAGTGACGCACTAAAATCAGCCCCTCCCCTTATTAACAGCTGTGGGCGAGTCTTACGTTCAGGTGGGTGGTGCTAAGGTGAAAATCATTTTAACACTTTCTTTCTGTTTTTGAAGAAGCAGGTAAAAAAATAATGGCACTCCATCTTGAACATTGGTGGGAATGTTTTCACACGTGAGCGTACAGTATATGCGCGTGCATGGACATTTGTGTCATTATCTGGTTCATAAATGGGCAACTGGTGGCCCGGGGGCCACATGCGGCCCTCACCTTCACTTAATGCAGGTTAAAATATCGGAATACTTTTTTTGTGATTGGTATTTTATTGGATTTTCTTTTTTTTAACACAACACCCACAATACCATTCAACAATAACAATAAAGCAAAGCAACAAACAAACAAAGGGTTTGACACAAATCGACAATCACAATAAAGAAAATAACAGTTCTAGGAACAGAAGGGAAATAAGGCAAGAGTAGTAGCTTAGTGTTAAAATTCTATTGTAAAAATAAAAACATTTCAATTTCCAATTAAAAAATAGCAACAAATTATGCCTGCTATCTTTGCTACAACAGTATATGAAATGTGGCCCTCTGGAGTGAGTGTGGTACTAGAGTGGCCCTCCCCTGTTCCAAAGTTGCTCACCTCACCCCTCATCTGGATGTCTCCCCCCTCCCCCCGTCCAGTTGACCATGTGATGCCCGAGCTTGGCGTGAGCCTGCTCACTGCCTTCGAGCAGTGGCGCGAGTGGGCCGACAGCAAGTCATGCTGCGACTACTCTCTGCATGTGGACATCACAGAGTGGCACCGAGGCATTCAGGAGGACATGGAGACGCTGGTGAAGGACCACGGTACGTACGTACGCCTCCCCCCCCCCCCCCCCCCCCCCAGTGGTTCCCCAAACCTTTTTCATGTCAAGGACCCCCAAATTGACACTGACGAAGGCCTGCGCGCCGAAACGCGTTTGTCTGTCTGGTATATGACTGCTGCTGTATGCGGAGCACATTATTTATGAATAATAAAGACTCTTACTCGACTGGAAGTGCGGATTTAATTCATTTTCTATACCCCCAAATTGACACTATAATGAGCCTGCGGAGTGGACCCCCCCCCCACCCCTTTGAAGAGATATGCCAGGGAGGGACCCGACCCCCCCCCCCCCCATAAGAGAAGTTTTTACGGCTCTAGCAGTGATTCTCAACCCGTTTCATTTCAAGGACTCCCCAGTTTGACATGCATTATAGTCTACTGTCTACACCCCCCCCATTTAATGGCCTTTCTATCTCTGAGACTCCAATTTATATTGTAAAATAAATATGAATGTAACTCTGAGAGTGTACGAATGGAACCAAATCCATTTGGTTCCATTGGTACACTCTCTGAGTTACACAACCATGAGGGGTCCATTTGGTTCCAAACTATCATTTAGCTGGGGACCCCCTGGAAGTCCTTCAAGGACCCCTGGGGGTCCCCGGACCCCACTTTGGGAACCCCTGCCTTTAGACCGATAGACTACCCGGGCGAATGTCGATGTATCTATCAGATGTGTAGCTGTAGCATAATCTCATGCATAAAACAAGGTTCTGAACAAAGACAAAAGACAAAAAGTGCATGCATAATAAATATGAAATGGAACACGTTTGAGTTTCATTCAATATAATGGTTTATGAGGGATTTTCTCATCAGACTATACAACAACACTGTATGACTCCACTTTTAGACCGGTGACTTATTTTTATTCTTTATCTTTTCTCCAAAGTGATCCTATTTTCGTCTGCTAAGTAGTTTTCACTGGAGGAAATGTGAATCTAATCTAGGAATTAGGAAGTAATGAGCACTGATCATTCTCTCTCTCTCTCTCCCCCCCCCCCTCTCTCTCTCTCTCTCTCTCTTTCTCTGTTTTTGTCTTCACTTTGTCATTCCTTTCTTATTTTGACATTAAAACAATTATCCTCTGTTCTTCAGGTGTAAACTCCTTCCTTGTCTATTTGGCTTATAAGGATGTTTATCAACTTACTGACTCTCAGGTAGGACATTGCCTATGATGCCTTTGTAGTGTGTGTGTGTGTGTGTGTGTGTGTGTGTGTTGACCCCCAGGGGTCAACTGTATGGGGACAGGGAGGAACTCCTTATATGGTCAGCACACACTATAGTAGTGTATTTGAGTATTTGTAGTATTTGAATTAAGTTAAATCACTGAATATACCTTTTAAAAAGGAGACTTGCAGCACTGCTATCCGTACCTTGCAACTACCCATTTGTGTCTTCTTCTATGACCTGGAAACACACCAGATGTACTGCATATTGGATGACATCATGAACATTGCATCAGAGCCTTGCTCTCAGTGCTAACACTTCTCCTCAGTTTGTTTCATTTGGCCAGCTCTGGATTAAAAGGCTTGATTGAGGGAGGCCAGCCCACTAGCCCAGTGCTACTCCTTGCCTGGGGAGAGTGAGGTTATGATGCTACTACTGTAGGCCCAGATCCATATATATATAGATCGGCCTGGCAGATATATCGTCCCTTATTTGACTTTTGTTTTCAAACACTTTAAGCCTGGTGTCCCTATGTTGGGCATGTTATTGTAGGTGAAGAATTTAATATGAATTAAATTAAATTAAATATCGTTGCTGTCGGGAGGAAACCTCCTAACTCCATTTCTGAGGTTTTTGAAACAGCCTTTAGGCCTGCGTGTCGTTTTGAAAATATTGAACGAATGGAAAGTATAGTAAAAAAATAGACAAAGTAGACAAAACCTCTATAACTCAATCAGACCCTCAAACTGTCCGCTAAAGCAAAAGCCTCCACCACCTCTCCCACTCTCATGCAAGTAATTGACAATATATAAAGCTTTCTACATTTCTTGAAAAAAGAAAAAAAAATCATTTCCGGGAAAATTTGGAGTTAGGTGCTTTCTTCCCGACAGCAAGAGAAATCTTTAATCGATTTTCTTGCTTGATTTAAAGATTTTGTTCCAGTCAAAATATTGTTAATCGGCGGTCTAGGAAGGCTCTCCATCATTTGGCATCTGTCGGACTCCAGATGAAACCCAGATGTCTGTTTCTGACTCGCTGTAAAAGTCAATTAATCCCACTTGAAAGCTCTTCTGAAACAGGACTGTGTCGGTCTTTGCACCTGTGAGAGGAATGCATTAACCCATTTTGACCTGGGAACGATTCTACAAATGTCTTCTAAATCCTGACAGGTTTCTGATGTTTCTACGTATGTCAGTGTTGCTCAAACAATTTCATGTCAAGGACTCCCAAAAATATATGTAATTGGCCGCCGACCCCCATCTGAAAATATGTTGTTCCAGGGACCTCCCAGAAGCATAGATTCGAGTTAAAAACATTCGCTCTGAAAGAATATATACTCAAAGATTTGCGCACACATTTTCACGATTTTTCAAAAATAGCAGACCTACAAGCTCGTAGCGCGGCACTCGGTGGCGCGCTATGAGCTTGTAGATCTGCTAATTTTTCAATAGCTAAAGTAGAACAGAATGCTTAAAAGTAAAACACCAAAAGGGGTCCCCGCCCAGAATGCATTAAGCACAGTACAGCCAAAGTTTAATCTTTCGCTCTCCCGTGCCGAACTTTGACGGGCTCTTTATTATTGTGTAGTTGGGGCAGCCGGGAGATGATGATGAGTCATTCAAGACGTCAGTTCCTGTCTGTGTGCATGAAATCATTTACTGGCGTCGTATTGTGGTAAAATTGAGCCTGCCTAATCTTTCCATCACAAGTGTAAGGCCGGGTGCCCGCTGGCCTAGTGGTCCAGGTGCATGCCACATAAACTTTGGCCTGACAGTGCGTCGCGTGTTCGAGTCCCGTTCATGACAACCTTTTTCTGCGTGTCTCTCCCCCTCTCTCCCTCCCTCCTTAATGTCCGTCTTCACTGTACCAGGAAAAGACAACACTCGTCATATCACAATATTATACTATCCGAAATCCCTCGGAAGATATCTACAGTACTCTCATTTCACATCACGATAAATATAAAAATACATACCCCAGGATGATGACTGTTTAGAAGTAGGGATGTCATCTGAGAATTGAATACTAAAGTCCATTATCGTAGCGCAGTGTCATAAATCACAAAATGTGACATTTTCTTAGTCATTCATCCCTTTACATCACACATTGTTTAGTGTCAGATACATGGGTTCAGATCTGACCCTCAGCTGTGTTGGTCCATGAAGAATACATGAGAAAACACATGGAATTGGCCTGTTAACCCATTTAGACCTGAGAAAATATTCTACAAATGCCTTCTAAATCCTGACAGTTTTCTGGAAAACCCCTGTTTCTATATGTCAGTGGTTCTCAAACATTGTCATGTCAAGGACCCCCAAGATTATATGTAATTGGCCGTCGACCCCCATCTGAAAATATGTTGTTTCCAGGGACCAGAAGCAAAGATTTGAGTCAAAAACGTTCGTTCTGAAAGAATATATATATATATTCAAAGATTTGCATGACATTTTCACGATTTTTCAAGAAATAGCAGCTGTGAGCTTGTAGATCTGCTATTTTTCAACAGCTAAAGTATAACACAATGCTTAAAACACCAAAAGGGAGACGGCAATGACACCTGATGACGCCTGATGTTGTTACAGGTGTACGAGGTGTTCAGCGTGATCCGTGATCTTGGAGCCGTCGCTCAAGTTCACGCGGAGAATGGCGACATTGTGGCTGAGGTACGGCAGTACATATATACAGTACACAACACTCACATAGTATCAGCGTAATACTATATTGGGCCATATCGGGCATATTATTACGTGTCTAAAAACACGAGAGTTAAATGAACATGCGGTATGTTTTGCTGCGTGTTGTGGAGGGAGGCTGTATATTGAATAGAGATGAATGTTGCTTGGAAACGGTTGGCATCAAATAGGGCTTCAAGCAACTAGTCGACTATTCAACTAGTCGACTAGTAAATCCACTAGTCGACCTTGTTGTTGGTACTATGTTTTATTTTGTTTTATTTTGTAGGCCTCATGATCAGGTAGATTATAGTTATAGTCACCAATGTACACAGTTTTTAAATATTTTCCATTTTTACATAATAGGTAGTTAAATAACTAGTCGACTAGTAAACTAGGCAACTAGTCGACTAGTAAAAATGACTAGAAGTGAATGCCCTAGCTGCGTCAAACATACAACTGGCCTGGGCAGACTCTGATAATGTGCCAAACAGTAAGAATATTAGCTTCTGGTATGAATGAAATTGTCTCCTGTCTTGTCTCAAGACCAGACCAGTCCCCTACGGGATTACAAGACAACACCAAACAACATAAACTGCACAGAGTTACATGAATCAGTTTTACAAAACACAGACTGACAGATAATGACAGATGAAAGTATTGCTATGACTTAATAATAATAAGTCATAGTAAATTTTTTTTGGCAGGTCATTTTATTTAGTCTCATTTAGTCACAATGAGATGTTCAATACTAATAGTGTGTGTGTGTGTGTGTGTGTGTGTGTGTGTGTGTGTTGTGTGCAGGAGCAACGTAGGATCTTGGACCAGGGAATTACTGGTCCTGAGGGACACGTGCTGAGCCGTCCTGAAGAGGTAGGACGGTAGTTTTCCTTCGATGGTTGTCCTGTTTTGTTTGTAGCATTATTTCTAACAAACAACTAACAGAATATGACCCAGACCTTCATTGCATGTCATCTAGCCCCTCGACAAGCTCTCTGCTCTCCTGTCACAATAAAGTAGTATCTTTAATGGGTTGAACATCATTCTTTAGGGGTTAAAAAAAAACATTGCAGAGGTCACAAGTTTGTGTATCATAAAAAAAGTCATAAGTCCATTGTTAGGTACAGTATGCCCATGTGATGACCACGGATATGGAAAAAAAAAATCATTTTACTACGCTTTTAAGCCTTTGAACCCATTAGCGCGTATAATTTATTTTGCGGCTCCGCTTATTTTATTTTCAAATAAAGTGTATGCACGCAAAATACCCTTAAATTATAAATACCCATTATTTATAATTTATCATGCAGAAAATATGGTTTGATCTTTTATCCTTAAACATCACTGATGACATGAAGATTACGACGGCATCAAGGCCTGCCGAAATACGGACTGAAACTAGACTAACACTAAAACATTCCAGGTGACTAAAATGTGACTAAAACTAGACTTAACACTAAAACATTCCAGGTGACTAAAATGTGACTAAAACTAGACTTAACACTAAAACATTCCAGGTGACTAAAATGTGACTAAAACTAGACTTAACACTAAAACATTCCAGGTGACTAAAATGTGACTGAAACTAAATGAAAGCTATTCTCCAGGTGGAAGCGGAGGCGGTCAACCGGACCGTGACGGTAGCCAATCAGACCAACTGCCCTCTCTACATTACCAAGGTGATGAGCAAGACTGCCGCCGATGTCATTGCTCTGGCCAGGAAGAAGGGTGAGAGAGAGAGAGAGAGAGAGAGAGAGAGAGAGGCATCTCAAAACATGAAAATCAAATCACTTCAGGAGACAACGTTCTTTATTTTTTGCTCCACTGACAATGGTTGTGAGGTAGCACTCGTCCATAGCCTTCTACAGCTTCAGTATAAGGCTATAGGACTTCTCAAATCGAAATCAGACCAGCCTCTCCTCTCCTCTAGCGTAAATAAAAATAACGTTTTTGCTTCTCACCAAAACAAAGGCGGGTTGTGTCATTAGAAAGCCTAATTTCCTTAGTGGACCCACTCTGAGCCCCCACCACATGTATAAACGGTACTTTTTGGCCAGAAAGGGATTTTTTTTCACCGGAGGAAAAATATTCTCTATGAGGCAGTTCTCTGGGCAATATCGGTAGAGGGCGCATTCGAGTAACTAAAAGTATTTTTTTCCGGTGGAAAATAAATCCCCTTTTGGCCAAAAAGTACCGTTTATACGTGTGGTGAGGGGGGGCTCAGAGTGCATCCACTAAGGAAAGTAGGCTTTCTAATGACACAACCCGCCTTTGTTTTATTTACGCTAAAGAGGAGAGGCTGGTCTGATTTCGATTTGAGATTCAAAACCGAAAGTCCCATAGCCTTATACTGCAGTAGAAGGCTATGGACCAGAGCTAGTTGTGAGGATGCATTTGTGATGATTTTAGTAGAGTGAGATCATCTTACGTCCCACACCAGCAGTGCTACTAACAGATTTGTTGCAAAAAGGTCATTTTGGTAATAAAATCTCCCTTGTTGTTGTTGTTCCAAACCACCATGCGAATAAAAATAAATCTCCCATTCATTAAGGCACACATGCCCATAACTTAGAGATTACAGTGCCGAGTGGTTTTAATTCTAAATGGTGTTGGACTTTTCAGGCACTGTGGTCTACGGGGAGCCAATCACTGCGAGCCTGGGAACGGACGGCTCTCACTATTGGAGTAAGAACTGGGCTAAAGCTGCTGCCTTCGTTACAAGCCCTCCTCTGAGCCCTGATCCAACCACGCCCGACTATCTCAGCTCTCTCCTCTCCTGGTAAAAAGGATATACGTTTCGTTTATTTATCTTTCTCCCAATTTAGTTGTTATATATGCCAATTCCCTACTCCGTGTGTAGTTTCTGTTGTCTCTTCTAACTCCTACAGTTGTTCTTAGGTCTCACTCACACCTAAGACACACTTGTGTCCTGTGTGTTCTGCGTGTCATGGCCGCCCTTAATGCATTTCCAATGGGAGTCACATGGTTGGAAGACACAACCTTGGGGCAGCGGTGGCCAAACGGTTTGCGGAGCGGTCTTGATATCGGAAGGTCACTATAGTTCGTATCCCCGGACCGGCACGTTAAAATGACCACCGCTGAAGTGCCCTTGGACAATTAAGGCATTGAACCCCTACCATGAAATGTTCTATGAGCAGGGCCTGGCTGTATAAACAAGTTCTTGAGCTTAGTCCAGTTACCCTGGGTAAACATAGTACCTTTCCTTTCCTTTCCTTTGCATGGCTGTCTTCTGATGATGATGATGATGATTATGACAAATAATACCTTTCTTGCAGAGTACTTTGTGAGTTTCAAGGCAGATGTGGCAACTTACAGAAGGAAAAGGACAAAACTGCCATTGGTGTTCTATTGGTCACAGTGATGTCTAAGGAGATTTTCACCTATGCATTTTTAAACAGTGGGCTAAGCTGCTCAAGCGCAGGCTGCAGAAAGCCCAGGGCTAGCTTAACCTCGTCTGACACTCAAGTGTATTAACTATTAACCCACATCATAGAGTAATAAGCCCTCTGTTAAGGATTCACGTTTGAAAATCTGAGCCAAGGGTTAAAGATGGAGTGCTGTGATTTTCCTCCCCCCTAAAACATAATCATCAGGTACTATGATTATACTAGGAGGAAGATTTCTTTCAAAAAAGTTTACAGAAAGTGTTACAATTGTGTTTTTATGTGGCCACAACCACCAGTTCATTAAGTATACCTGGTTTTCACCTTAGCACCCCACCCACCTGAACTTAAGCCTCGCCCACAGCTGTTGTTGATGATAATGTGGGAGGGGTTGGGGTTATGATGTCACTAAAATGGTGTTATTTCGATTGGGCCTTTTGACTCTTTAGCTTTCAGCTTTCAGGAAGAAACCAAAAATACACAGGGAAGACATTATTTGAATATTATAACCACACCTATTAGAGTACCGTTAACTCCATAGACAGAAAAAGTAAAAACAACACAGCACTTTAACCTTCTGAACACTCAAACTCGAGAATTCGGACCTCTTTGATGGCTTGTTTTCGAAGAGTGCTCTTAACCCTCGTGTTTTGGGGTTAGCCTTGAAAAGACAGGAATAACCCTTCTGTGGAAGGTGATTTTAGGAATCCCCTAGGGCTAAGGTTTGGTGGTATCCCCCTTTCGAAGCTTTTGATTGATTGATGTCAACTCTAAAAGCCAATAGAGCGTCACAGTCCCGCCCCCTACCAGGGCCCAGGAAATGATCCTCCGTTCATTTTCCTCATAAAACATTTCAAAAAGTATTTATTTAAAGACGTTTACGCCGTGGACAAAGCCAACTCTTGTTGTGACAAATCATGTTGTGACAAATCAAATCATCATCAATTTTTTTGGGCCGAACAAATAATCATTTGTAATTATTTGTAACCGTCTTTAAATAAATACCTTTTGAAATGTCTATGGGAAAAATGCATTGGGAATCATTTCCTGGGCCTGGCGTCGTCATTAAAAGGGGGCGGGACTGCGACGCTCTATATATATAATAAATTTGCAATGAAAACCTTGATGAATTGATCGTCTTTACGTTCCGCTCACTTCTCTGCCAGCGGTGACCTTCAGGTGACCGGCAGCGCCCACTGCACCTTCACCACCGCCCAGCGCGCCGTGGGCAAGGACGACTTCAGTCTGATCCCGGAAGGGGTCAACGGCACGGAGGAGAGGATGTCCCTCGTCTGGGACAAGTGTGTGGTGCGTGCGTTTGAAGCTTGATTGACCCTTTTTTTTTTTTTTTTATATATTTTTGATCCCACGATTTTGTAACCCATTTTTCACCCCTGTGTCAATCATCTAATGTGATCCTGGGCACTACACACCCTCCGCCAACCTGGGGAGAGCAACGGACTTGAACTCATGCTTCCTTCATGCCTGAGTGTCCAAGTTGCTCCTTTACACCTAACAGGGGGGAGTTTCCCTGGTTGGACGTAGCGCGTGGAAGAAACACGTTATTCCAAACAGTTCCTTTCCCCTCCATCAGGTGCCCCGGCTGGCCAGGGGGAGGCAGTTTAGAGACCAGGATTACCCATTTTTTACCTGGGAACGATTCTGCAAATGTCTTCTAAATCCTGACTGTTCTTTTCAATAGCGGAAGCATTATATAATGCAACACCAAAAGGGGTTCCCGCCCCAAAATGGGTTAACCACTTTTAACTCTGTTGACCTGATGATGTCATTGTAGGCAAAAAAAGAAAGAAAGAAAAAAGGTCCTTTCAGACGTGTGGAAACGTCATAACTAATCCAACCGACGGGTTGCGAGGACGTGTACAAACGTCCTAGCATTTTCATTGATATCAAACGATAGAGAAATAATATGTGCATGCGCGTTGCCGTTCACTTCCCTGTGTATACGGCTCAGAAAGAATGCCTCGTATCTCCTAATCTGGGGAGCTCTCCGTGGTTTTGACCAGATGCCTGGATATACCAAGCTCTTCAGTTCTGACTTCAACATGCCTCTCGTTCCAAATATGAACACGAGGGATTATTCAGCAACTTTATCATACTTTATAATAAAGCGAGGTAAGCGAGCAAAAATATTTCTCCCGGTTTTTGTTATTTAGAAAGAAACCCCGGCGCTGATTGTGTTTTAACGCACACGTTGTCGCCTGGATCAACGACAGGTCTGCTACAGGTCTGCTCAAGCGGAGGCGCGACAACAGAACGAGAAAATTAACTTTAAGGCGTGTTAAATCACTGCCCGTTTTGAAAGGACCTAAAGACAATTTATGATGATAGCCGATCTACGCCCAGCTCACTTGTGGATTGGCTATTTTTTTTAAATAATTTTGAATTGTGATTGAAATCCTAAGTGTTTAATTTGACTGAGCAGTCAGCGCTGCACAAACCTAGGGCATTATGTGACATAGTAATATGAAAGTCACAGCATCCTGTGTGGGTCTAGCAAAAGCCAGCAGCCTTGTTAAAGTGCCGACTAAAGGCCAGACCGCATCAATGCGACTAGTCGCAACTCCTTGCAAAACTGTTTTAAGGCCATACAGCACCAATGCAACTCCTTGCAACTGCCATTGGAGATAAATGGTTGCAAGCAGTTGCAAGTAGTTGCATGTTGCAAGGAGTTGCATTGAGGTGGCCTTTAGTCTCTGAACCCCTGCTAGCTCGATTATACGTTTCCTTTGAAAAGAGCATGATGAATTAATTAGCTTAACTGGTGCGATGCGATTATGCAGATTCATACTAACTCAACTACATCGCCCAACATTCTCCCTTATACACGGTTTCATCTTTGGTGCATTGCAGGTGACGGGTAAAATGGACGAGAACCAGTTTGTGGCAGTGACCAGCACCAACGCAGCCAAGATATTCAACCTGTATCCCCGTAAAGGTCGCATCGCCGTGGGGTCTGATGCTGACCTTGTGTTATGGGATCCAGACGTCACTAAGATCATCTCCGCTAAGACCCACAACTCGGTATGCTTGTGAAATATACGGTCTTAGCTACTATATGAAGTTGGAGTTCTGACGGGCATTGGACTGGACACATTCGCAAAGCGACACATTGCCTGACAGTGTGGGCAAACGCGTTGGCTGACCTGACAGGTAGCAGTGTTGTTTTTGGCAGCCGATTTCTATTTTAGTTTCCGTCATAGTTTCTTGTCTCTTGAATAGTTTTCACTTAGTTTTAGTCACCCGGAATGTTTTAGTGTTAGTCTAGTTTTAGTCGACTAAATATCATAATATTTTAGTCGACTAAATCTACAGTTGATTCAGTCGACTAAGATGGATTTTGACGGGCTTTCATGCCATCAAAACTTTACACTTGCAACAGCATTGCACAGCATGCAACCAGGTATAAAATTACTTATACTGGATCTCTTGTCGACTAGTCCCTTCTAGGGCATTCACTTTTAGTCATTTTTACTAGTTGACTAGTTGCCTAGTTTACTAGTCGACTAGTTGTTTAAAAGATATATATATAATTTTTTACATTTAAAAACGGTGTACATTGGTGACTATAACTATAATCAACCTGATCTTGAGGCCTACAAAATCGGGGGGGGGGGGGGGGGGGGGGGGGGTCGACTAGTGGATTTACTAGTCGACTAGTATACTAGTTTACTAGTCGACTAGTTGCTTAATGCCCTAGTCCCTTCCTAACATTTTAGTCTAGTTTTTATTTGTTGACGAAATTGTCAGTATATTTAGTCATCGTAGCTTAGTTTTCATTTAGTTTCCATTTAGTTTTCATCAGTTTTAGTCGACGAAATCAATACCGACAGGACGACACTCGGTGGCGTGCTATGAGCTTGTAGATCTGCTATTTTTCAATAGCTAAAGCATAACATGATGCTAACACCAAAATGGGTTCCCGTTCAGAATGGGCTAGTCTCAAGAGGCTATAGTCAGACCATGTAACAAATGTCTTGCCATGTTATGTTACAGATTCCACTAATGATTAAATCAGCTACATGTCTGAAATCAGTGCAATTGGCCTATAGTATAGACTACTGTTTGTTGTATCAGAGGACCTTGTATTTATGGCCCTTTGACTGCTGAGCATGCCTAATACTAGTAATAGGTTTAAAACTACACCAGTGGGTCGTTGACATGGCGGTGACTCAGAGGAGTGATGTCATCCATAAAATCTGCCAAAGAACTGGAACACATAGGTTGTGATTGTTAGCAGGCAAATGCATTCAGAGAGAGGTGTGTGTGTGTGTGTGTGTGTGTGTGTGTGTGTGTGTGTGTGTGTGTGTGTGTGTGTGTGTGTGTGTGTGTGTGTGCGCAGAAAGGGAAAGACTATTAGTTTGCATGTCATTAGTAACTAATTGCTAACAGATGCCATCTTCTTTGGTTTCCCTCATTTTGCTTGGTCAGGAAATGATGAACTAATGTTCATGGAGAAAATTGTTCATTTGGCGTGTGGGTGTGTGTGTGTGTGTGGCCACCTCCTAAAAGCTACTGTGGCTGAGGTCATAGCAATCTGGTTAGCTCTTAAAAAAACAGCATTATGTCACTGGTAGGCTGGCCATCATCATCATCACGCACGCACAGGTCGCACACACACACACACACACACACACACACACACACACACACACACACACACACACACACACACACACACACACACACACACACACACAGAGATGCCATACCTTTTTATCATTACATAGATTATCCACCGTTTTCAAAGTTGATTTAGATGTAAATCTATTGTAACAATAAACTTGATTAATAACTGCATTCTTCACATGTTAGTCCTTCACATAGTTTTATTGTCTAGTCTAGTTTAGTCTCATAAGAACAAACAAAGAGGTAGCAAAAGGACCCTTACGTTTTCATTTGGTTTCATTTTACGCTCTCAAGAGTTAGATTATTGTTAAACACCTGCATCACTTCATTTACAAGAAGTCTACACAATTAGAGAATGTAAAACAATTGTTATTTTGATCACGGTGTGCCTTGTTATCTCTTGGTACCAACATCAACAACCGCATGGAATCGTGGACAAAATCTTATCCGGTAAACAAAATATTCAAAGTTCAAGGCTCAAACAAATAAACGGAGCTAAACTCACTCGTCACATTGTCTTTCTACCCCCAACAGACTGTGGAATACAACATCTTTGAAGGCACTGAGGTCCGTGGCGGTCCCCTGGTGGTGATCAGCCAGGGGAAGATTGTGCTGGAGGAGGGGAACCTCCACACTACTGAGGGATCGGGACGCTTCGTGGCCCGCAAACCCTTCCCCGACTATGTTTACAAGAGGATAAAGGCCCGCAGCAGGGTATGTATGAAGCCTGATTTATGTTTCTGTCTGCGACATGCCTAAAAGTTTGCCCCGATCTACAAGATCTAACAACACAACGTCGCGATGCAGCAGCAGCTGCTTGTGAAAAAGACAAATGGCCTGGAAACCGTCAGAGTAAACTTTAGCTCTCTTATTAATTGCGGCAGTTACAGAACATCTATTTTTATTTTTTACAATGCTTAACCATTGCTTTCGATTATTTCTTTCGTGACAGTTTCCAGGCATTAATCCATTCTGGACGGGAACCCCTTTTGGTGCATTATGTTATACTTTAGCTATTGAAAAATAGCAGATCTACAAGCTCGTAGCGCGGCACTCTGTGCCGCGCTACGAGCTTGTACATCTGCTATTTTTGAAAAATCATGAAAATGTGTCGCAAATCTTTGAATATATATATTCTTTCAGAGTTTTTAACTCATAACTTTGCTTCTGGGGGGTTCCTGGAACAACATATTTTCAGATGGAGGTCGGCGGCCAATCACATATAATTTCCTTGACATGAAATATTGAGCACCACTGATGGTATGAGGTATTATAAAAACATGAGGTATTTCAGGAAACCGTCAGGTTTTGGAAGACTTGTTTTTTTTGGGGGTTTTTTGGGTTTTTCAATGCATGCATTATGAGCGAGCGGTCGGTTTGTGACTCCTCCTGTCACGCGTCGTTATTGCGAACGCAATGAGCACTAACTATGAGACCCTGCAGATCATGTCTGTGTGTGTCTGTCTGTCCCGCTGTGACACCACCCGCCCGCCACCAGAGGGCGCAGCTGTAGCACATACACACACCAGAGCTACCAACCTGCACACATTTTGTGTACCAACCACGCAATTCTAGGTGTCTATACGCCTAGAATTGCGTGGTTGGTACACAAAATGTGTGCAGGTTGGTAGCTCTGACACACACACACACACACACACACACACAACCACACACACACACACACACAGTAGGAAAAAAAAAAGTACGTAATTTATTCTAATTGTTGTTATTGCAATTTACGAGCTGCGTTCGCTTCCCACGTTTGCGCGTCTTACTTGTGTGTCTTTATCTCCTGCAGCTGGCTGAGCTGAGGGGGGTCCCCAGGGGGCTGTACGACGGGCCGGTCTGCGAGGTGTCGCTCACTCCTAAAACCATGACTCCCGCCTCCTCCGCCAAGACCTCGCCCGCCAAGCAGCCGGCGTCGAGCGGCGCCCAGCCCCCCCGAAACCTGCATGCGTCTGGTTTCAGCCTGTCCGGTCAGTGGAGAGCGGAGACCGTGTGTTGTTTTCTTTGGCAGCACATTTTGGTTTTAGTCATTTTAGTCAGTGGAAAAAGGTAGTCCCCATTCACTTTCCCCCATAGACGTTAGCTAAAGTATTTATTTAAAGACATTTAAAGCCTCGGACAAAGCCAACAGCCGAGTTGACAAATCATGACAATAAACAATTTTATTTTGAGAAAGAAGAAGAAAAAGAAAGTGCAGGGTTTTCTTCTTTCTAATTATTTGTTCGGGCTGCAATCTTTTTGTTTATTGTCATGATTTGTCAACTCGGCTTAAATGCTTAAATGTATGACTGCGACGCTGTATTCTCCATATGCAGACCGCGGCCATCTTACCATATAAGTTAATGGCAAGGTGCTACCTAGGTGCAACTTCCATTGGCAGCCCGTTCATCCAAACAGAAAAGTCCTATCTGTATTAAACAACGTCAAACTCACCAACATTGCAGCTGTACGGAAAGCTTAAATTATTCTCTTTCTATCCTCAAAGTGTTCTTAAAAATCCACTGTACACATGTATACATGTTATGAGCTACTTTGTGTCAAGTGATTGTCAAGTGCTGGAGTTTGGAAGTGCTCGTTAGATATCACTCAACTGCCCTGCGTACCACCTGTTTTGAATTTGCACATAATGCAGGAGGCAGCAGGACGTTGCTTTGCTAAAAATGAGTGCTTCCAAACTCTGATGGAAACATGGCCGCGGTCTGCAAATTATAATTGCAATTATAAATATACATGACATACAGTAACAATCACCTAATGTAATGTAGTGTAAGATGTTAAAGTTCTTATTTTCACCCCTCCTCAGGTGCTCAGGCCGATGACAACATGCCACGCCGGAACACCCAGCGCATAGCGGCCCCACCTGGTGGTAGGGCCAATATCACCCTGGGTTAAGAGCACTCTCCCCAGAGGGCGAACTCGGGGAGGGGCAAGCGAGGGCTTTGGGGGCAGGGAGTGGGGGGTGGGGGTGTGGGTGTGGGTGTGGGTGTAATGCATCAGGAACTGAGAAGCCCAAGTAAAGAACACGCCTACATTGGGAACCAACAACCTTCACGTCGCCTCACACCCCTCAGCCTCAATCGCTCACCCCCTTCTTCGCTCCCTCCACCCTTCCCTCATCCATAACACCCTGTTCTAGAGAAGACACCTAGAAAAGTTCTGCCTCATATGAAGAAGGAAAAAAAAAGGAAACAAATGGCAACACTCCTTATTTGAGCACTTTTGACTGTATTATTTAGTGTTTTATACTGTAATTTTATTTTTTACATGCCGTGTATCTTTTTAGTTTTATGTCACTGTGGTAACACAGGGGTCATACAGGAAGTCTTGTTCTTATTTTCATCCATTCTTTTGTGTTTTGGATCCAAGGTAAGTGAGCCATAAATTCATATAATAATTTGTCTTTTTGCAGTTAAAAACATGCAACAGTGGCCTCTTGTGGTTCAGTAGGGGAGTGTCGGAGGGTTTCCCCACAAGCTTTCCACTTTTGTTCTGTTCAATTTGAGTGACTCTACTTCCATCTTTAAGACTGAAATATGTCGCTGATAAATTGTCATGAAAAGGGCTGGGGCAACCGCATAGGGCAAGTTAAAGTCATACTGTGTAACTTCATCAAATAGTATTATTATAAAGAATTTTTTACAACTTCTCTTAACCTTATTAAATAACTTATTTGCGAGTGTCTGTCCCAACACTAGGCACTGGACATTTTTATTAATGTATTTTACAGTTGATAAATTCTGTTTTTGACAAATGTAGTCGGTGCTTGAACCCGGCAACATTCCTTTTTGAGCATCTAGTTCTTTATAGATAAACGCTGTAATTACCGGGACGCCGCCAAGAATTCTTCTTAAAAAATAACGTTACACTGTATGACTTTAAATGTAAATCCAGTAACTGGACTGTCCTGTTATTGGCACAAATCTTGTGTTATCCCACTTTCCTGAGGTACATGAGTGGGAAAACCACGCTCCATTTTAATAGTTTCATTGCGTCACGATGTCACGCAGGGGAAAACAGCCGATCTACAAGTTCACAACTTGTAGATTGTCTTATTTTCCCTCCATGATACCGTCATATGAAGCATGAATCACGGTCCAGTATCTTCACTCACGGCTGCTGGGTGCCCTGTGTTACGCTAAACCCTGCTCCATATTTATTCATTTGGCTGCTGATTTTGTAGAGTTTGCTGGTGCTCTTGACACATCTCCTGGGGGTCAAGAAGCCCCCATGCAGTGGGGGGTGGCTGAAAGAAACCGTTTGGGAAGGAGAGAAGAAAGGTTACTTACTCACTTGTCATGTTTGGATCCGATCTTGACAACCTCTCCTTGCCTTAAAATCGGCCTTAAAACCTTCCTCGTAGAGAATTGTCAAGTCACCTGGTAGTGTTTGGGTTGGTGCCACTCTGTTCCTCAATTCACCCATTCACTACTAACGTATAGCTCTTCTCGACTTTGTTTGCATTCCTACGGATCCCAAAGATCCATACTCCATTTTGCCAGGTTGCTATTGCACTTTTACGTATGACCCATCCATCCATCACCAACCAGTGCATTTGCATTAGTGAATGTTTATCCTCATCCTTTTTATACTCATCGAAACCAACACTTTCCTTTTGAATCTTTATGTGCCTGAACCCACAGAAGTTGTACTGAATAGTTTGATTTATTATTATTATTATTATTGAGGTAAGAGGATGATGTAAGATTTTAAAAAAAGAAAAGAGAAAAAGTTGCAAAATAGCTGGGTTTAACCGATACAAAGGTGCCAGATTTTGAGCTTTCAAAAGGGCCTATTTTACCGGTAGTGCTCCCGTAGAGATGAGAAATGCTCACTATCTTGAAATATTCTATTGTTTTTAGAGTTTTAACCTGTTGTCACAACTGCTTTGTAAGTGTCATTCTGTAAGTATAGATGCCTACAGGCTTGAGCACTGTTTGATTTTATGCTTGAAAAGTAGACATGAGCTAATTGTTACTCCCGTGTAAGTGTTGATGTGTGAGGGATGGGGGGACATGTACCGCAGGCTCTCGTACAGCCATGCGGTCGTCTCTCCGACGGCCTCATGTGTTCCTGCTCCCCCCCTTTTTTTTTTTTTTGCATGGTCTGGTTTTCATTAAAAGCCAAGCAGTCCTTCAACATGTTTTTTCCCTTTCTTCGGCTCATGTGGGTGAGATCTTGGCCGCGGGTCAGTGTTCTTCTTCTGCAGCCTCTGCCTCTTCCACTCCATGACTCAACGAGTCAACATGGAGCAACGTGCGCACGCATGCACGCACACACACACACACACACACACACACACACACACACACACACACACACACACACACACACACACACACACACACACACACAGATGGAAGAAGTAGTGACTGCCCCACCACCTTAGTGCTTGTGGTTTTCCTTCTGCAGTTTTCCAGGCTTCATTCTGGTCTCGCTAGTCTGGAAAGCCTAATATGGGAGGAAACGTCTTGTCAGTCCTAGTTAATGGTATATGTATTTAAGGAAATCCAAATCCAAAGAATGGTACGTCACTTTCAGAGATGATATCGGGAGGATGGAGTACTGAGAATCTCCATAGGAGGGCGTAATGTACAGTACATCACTCAGTGGGGTTCAAATCGTACTAACGGTTCAATGTTTCCGACTCTTGATCTAACGTTGCTGGCTTTGGCTCATGTTTTGGCTATAGTTTCTTATTGAGGTAGCGGACCGATAGATTTATCGGCCCACCAAATGATACTAGGCTCTTTGCAAGGCCTCCCAGCAAGGACGGTCAGGGCCTAGAATAAGGTATATTATTTCAGCTGGTGAAGACGTCCTCCGTTTGGTTCCATTTGTACACTCTCAGAGTTAAATTAACATTGATTTTACAATATAAATCGGGGGTCCCAGAGATAGAAATGACATTAACCCATTCTGGACGGGAACCCCTTTTGGTGTTTTAACTAAGCATTTTGTTATACTTTAGCTATTGAAAAATAGCACATCTACAAACAAGCTCAAACTTGTAGGTCTGCTATTTTAGAAAAATCGTAAAAATGCGGCACAAATCTTTGAATATATATTCTTTCAGAGCGAACGTTTTTTTCAGTCCTAAATGGGTTAAATGGGGTGTCCGTAGACTAATGCATGTCAAACTGGGGGTCTTTGAAATTAAACTGGTTGAAAATCACTAATAGTGTAACGCCTGGGATTTGAACTCAGGCCTCCCGCATGAAAGTCTAACCTCTTAACCACTAGACCAAAGGGATATCCCGCTGGACCGGCGGAGATATTAGACTTTTGAGTCCATCAGGCAGAGGCTCTGAGCCACTGCTACACTCGCCTCCCTTTTGACCTCCTCCCACGGGGGAAACCCGATCCGGTCACGGCACCAATGTAACTCCCGGGATTCGAACTTGGGCCTCCCGCATGACAGTCCAACATCTTAACCACTAGAATCTAGTGACTAGATCAAAGGGATATCCCCTTGGACTAGCTGTTAAGACGTTAGACTTTCATGCGGGAGGCCTGAGTTCAAATCCCGGGCGTTACACTAGAGCCGTCAAAACCTTCTCTTATGGGGGTCCCCCCTGGCATATCTTTTCCAAATGGGGGTCCACGGGCTCATTGGTGTCAATTTGGGGGTCCTTGACATGAAAAGGTTTGGGAACCACTGACTTAGAGATCATCTGTGTTCTGGCCTAGTCCTGACGTCATTTGGGGGGGGGGGGGGGGGGGATTATGAAAACTATTCGTCCCTGGTTGGAATGCATTATCTCTCTCACTGAGGGGAAGAAGGTTGTAATAAATAAATAAATTCAGCACTCTGTTCCTTAGATGGGAATGAACATTATGCTAAATAACTAAACAACGACATTGGATCAAATTCCTGATAATGTAATGCTTCTGGACATACAACAATGACGCTGTGCTTGCTTTTAAGCAGGAAAGGGTGTCTTGGGAGAGAGGAGGGGGGGGGGGGGTGTTGTGTTGAGGCCCTTAAAACACAAATAGGATTTGGCAGCAAGTAGAGCTCTCCCGAGACCGAAAGTATGCGTCTTGTGTTTTCCACTTCAGTCCTTCCTTTCAGTTCCCCCTCTCTATCCCTCTCTCTTTCTCTTTCCCTCTTTCTGTCCCTGGCTCTTCCATTGTTGCCCCGGCGTTGCCTTGACTACACATCCCTCCACTCACCCTGGGTTTTTTGCTTTTCGGTTTTGTCATGGCAACGCCTGTCAGATTGGAAGTCACTGTTAGCAACGCTTCCCGGCCCGGTGCTATTGATTTTGATTCAACTATACGGAGTTTGCACACTTGCTCGCTCACACAACCCCCAACTGTTACTTTTCAGGAAACAGGGGGAGAGAGCACCGTCTCCCGATTCCTGGGTGTTACACTAACAAGGACCCCATAGGGGTCCCCGGACCCCACTCCATAGGCCAACGGCACACTGGTTGGCAGAACGGGGACCATGTAGTTCAAGGATCCAGGGGAATTGGCAAAGATGTATCAGGCTCTATGAACAACAACCATATTAGAAAGAAATTGGGCCTCGTCCTTCACAGGTCACATACCACTTACAATATACTATATCTATTACGGTTCTATTTATTTAGTGGTAGGTTCTCAAACTTTTACATTTCAAGGACCTGCATGACTCTACTGAGTGTACAAATGGAATTGGTTTCAGAGTTACACACCTGTAAGGCGCCATTTGGATTCCCCCTAAGGATTAAGGAACCATGAGGGTACCTGGACCGCACTTAAATTGTGACCCACTGATGTGGGTCACAATTTAAGTGAGTAATAATGTACAGTAGCAGAGTGTTTCCAGTGAGCCAACGTACACATTACTGTACATCAGCATAATACACTGACTCTGTAAAACCAGAATGCAAGTAATAAGGGAAAGCTCACATTTATTTTCCCAGGAACCCCAAGTCCCAACCAACCTGTAGGTGTCACTATAGTGAAGCAAACCATTCCTGTTGTGTTGTGCTGGCTTCCTGTGCAAACACAACAAATTGTTGTAACCCGTCTATATCTAGACGGGTTACAACAATTAACAACGTTTCATGAATGGGTAAATTGGCGATAAAATATGCAGATGGTTAAAACAAACATGTATCGTCGGACAAAGATCTGCCAGACAACTCTTCCATCCAGCTCTTCAATCATAAGGGTAGGCCCTATGTGTTTTTTTGTATGTGCCTCTTCACAGAATCTGTACATCTTAATGATGAGCTGATCCCCAAATACGTTTTTTAATGAATGCATATCGGGGATTAGCCGCAATTTGCAACACTTTATTTTTATATCATCAGGGAGACGGGAGTTATGTTCAAGCTAGATCAAGTCATGCAAATAAGTGGTCCATGACTCCATGTAATCCAGTTTAAAGGAGGAGAATGTCTGCTTTGGCAGTGATTTGTGGGCATTGTACATTTGTAATTCTAACCAGGGTGATTGTTCAGAAATACTGACATTTGAGTAATCCTTTAAACTTGTAAAGGACTTTTGTTGAATTTGTTTAGGCTTTGGGTCCATATCGATATAATAACGCACTTATTGGACCATGCAGGGTCCTAGAGTAAACCCTTCTCTTACACTAGATGGCAGCAACAAGCCTCTGTAGACATTTTTAAAGCTCAGCTCAAGACCCACTTCTACAACATTGCTTTTAATTGATCTTTTATTTTTTATTTTTTGTTCCTCACTGTATTGCATTACTGCTTGTTTTTTAATGTGTGTGTGTGTGTGTGTGTGTGTGTGTGTGTGTGTGTGTGTGTGTGTGTGTGTGTGTGTGTGTGTGTGTGTGTGTGTGTGTGTGTGTGTGTGTGTGTGTGTGTGTGTGTGTGTGTGTGTGTGTGTGTGTGTGTGTGTGTGTGTCCGACCAGATGTCCCCCTTTTCGTTGGACAGTCCCTCATTTCCAAGACTTTTCAGGCGTCCCACTAATCGAGACCCTGTCCCACATTGTGACTGGCAGACATCAAGTTTAATAGTTATAGTCCCCTACTAATAATTGGCCTTATTCTTTTCCAGCCAGATGTGTTTTTAAGCCTGTTAAAATAACATGCGATAAATATCCCCTATACTAGGCTACAGCACCAAGTCGACCATACCACCCATGACCAACATTGATTTGCATTTTAAAACAAAACCTGAGACACCAGAGGCGTTTAATAAACAAAATGAGGCAAGGAAGGGCATTTAATAGCAACTTAAGTAATTGCTAACAGTCCCGTCCCGTCGTCCCACACAAGCGATACTTCAGTCCCTCAAATGAACAGTTTGGATCTGAGAGACCTAGAGCAGTGGCTCCCAAACGTTTTCATGTCAAGGACCCCCAAATTGACCCCCCTTTGGAAAAGACATGCCAGGGACCCCCATGAGAGAAGAATTTTGACGGCTCTAGCAGTGATTCTCAACCCGTTTCATTTCAAAGACCCCCAGTTTGACATGCATTAGTCTACGTGTAGCAGAGTGGCTCACAGCCTCTGCCTGATGGCCTCAAAAGTCTAATATCTCCCCCAGTCCATAGGGATATCCCTTTGGTCTAGTGGTTTGAGTTCGAATCCCGGGTGTTACATACGGACCCCCATTTAATGTCATTTCTATCTCTGGGACCCCAGGTTTATATTGTAAAATCAATGTTAATTTAACTCTGAGAGTAACGGGTCCATTTGGTTCCATTTGTAGACGCTCAGAGTTACAGACCCATAAGGGTCCATTTGGTTCCAAACTATCATTTAGCTGGGGACCCCCTGGAACTCCCTCAGGACCCCACTTTGGGGACCAGTGAGTGAGTGTGTGTCCGTCCCCCACTGTGTCCCTATATGCACTATCCCTTAAAACCAACGTTTGCTATTTCTGTGTTGCTTTCACCATGGCAATCATTGTAAATTAGGTATGTTCTTTTTCACTCCGTTTGTACAAGATTGCTCCTAATGTTTAGAATGTAAATATCAGACCAATGTATTGCAGTCAATGTGTACTATCACAATACAGTGTAGCGCTTTTTAACACTTATTTTAACCAAAGTCCAAAATCACTTACCCTACCTTTTAATATCATTGAAACTTTGCTCACTCATAAATATATGAAATGACCTCATGATATATGGCCACATTGTGGTGCTATAGAAAATTTAAATATTCAGCGGAAGCGTCTGTACAAAGTGTACATGCATGCCAGAAACTGCTGCTATGAAAAGTCTGCTATTTTTCATAATATAAAATATATTGAAATTTTGTGCTAAGGGTTAGGGGTAGGAGGTCCATCGCTATATGTCTCATGCCCCACCATTCATCTAAGTCACTGGTTCCCAAAGTGTGGTCCGGGGACCCCCAGGTGTCCTTGAGGGAGTTCCAGGGGGTCCCCAGCTAAATGATAGTTTGGAACCAAATGGACCCTTATGGGTCTGTAACTCTGAGAGTTAAATTAACATTGATTTTACAATATAAATCGGGGGTCCTAGAGATAGAAATGACATTAAATGGGGGTCCGTAGACTAATGCATGTCAAACTGGGGGTCTTTGAAATTAAACTGGTTGAGAATCACTGCTAGAGCCGTCAAAATCTTCTCTTATGGAGGTCCCTGGCATATATTTTCCAAATGGGGGTCCGCGGGCTCAATTTGGAGGTCTTTGACATGAAAAAGTTTGGGAACCACTGATCTAAGTAATCATGACAGCCGTGCTTCCGGCATTGTACCAGCCCATTTAATAAAGCAGTGGTACCAGCCGCTAAAAATCCAACCTGGACACGATCACAGTCCTTTACTAAACTCCCATTTATTTGAGAAAAAGCTGTACTTGCACACTTGCTGTGTTTTTTTGTTTTTTGTTGTAATGGCCTTCAGTCCGGCTTTAATGGATCTTCAGTCCGGCTTTAAAACATTTCACAGCACTGAATCAGCACCTTTCAGAGTTCTTGTAATGATCTTTTAAGTGACTCTGGGGATTCAGCCATTCGAATGCCTTTAGATCTCACAGCGGCCCCTGACACATTGCATCATTACCTCTATTTTACAGTAGTTAAATACTGTTATAAAAGCCACCTTTTTTGCAATTACGGCTTTTATCTAAGGTTCCGTCCTTATTGCCTTTTATAACTTTGAAAGGATGATACATGTATGCTGTTAGATGCTGTAGCCAGAATGCTCAATGGACATTCATTACAATCATTTGAAAGAGAGGGCGTCTCAGAGCAGTTTATTTCTTTTTTACCTAGATCAGTGATGTAAAGGGTTGTCACGGGTCGGTTTGGTTCCATTTGTAAACTCTCCAACACTATACTGAGGATTACTATATGTAGATTGGGATCCCATAAATCATATAAAACTGGGGATCTTTGAAATTAAAATGTTTGAGAACCACTGACCGAAATGTCTGTTTCCTCCCTCGGTTGTGCTTCGAGTTTGGATGTACAGTATACAGAGTCAGACAAAGAAAGTTTAGAAACCTTTTTCAGTCCTTACCCCCCTCTACCACTCAGGTGGAGGAGTGCATCGCTAATGTCTGGCTGACATCTGACAGTGCATGTCTTCTCACCACCTCGAGCTAAACCCAGACAAGACAGACCGTCTCTTCTTCCCAGGTACGTCCTCCATGTGTCCTATCCGTGCAGGGTTTCACTATTTCCATAGACAACTCCCTGGTGGCTTTGGTTCCAAACGCCAAGAGCTTTTGGTGTTGTAATGTTCTGGACAGTCTGCTCTCATTCACGGCACACATTGCAGCATGCACTAGATCCTGTAATATAACTTTGTACAGTAGGCTCCTGCCCTATGGGCCTCATGGCTACAGAAACAGGAGATGGGCTCCTGCCCCTATGGGCCTCATGGCTACAGAAACAGGAGATAGGCTCTGCCCCTATGGGCCTCATGGCTACAGAAACAAGAGATAGGCTCCTGTCCCTATGGGCCTCATGGCTACAGAAACAGGAGATAGACTCCTGTCCCTATGGGCCTCATGGCTACAGAAACAGGAGATAGACTCCTGTCCCTATGGGCCTCATGGCTACAGAAAGGAGATAGACTCCTGTCCCTATGGGCCTCATGGCTACAGAAACAGGAGATAGGCTCCTGCCCCTATGGGCCTCATGGCTACAGAAACAGGAGATAGGCTCCTGTCCCTATGGGCCTCATGGCTACAGAAACAGGAGATAGGCTCCTGTCCCTATGGGCCTCATGGCTACAGAAACAGGAGATAGACTCCTGTCCCTATGGGCCTCATGGCTACAGAAACAGGAGATGAGCTCCTGCCCCTATGGGCCTCATGGCTACAGAAACAGGAGATAGACTCCTGCCCTATATGGGCCTCATGGCTACAGAAACATAGGGTCCACCCTTTTCATTTCCAAAATAAAATATTTCGGATAAAATGGTAAAATATGTCGGATGATGACGTCGTTTCTGTAAATAAACTATTTATCATAAGTCGATTTAATAGCCATATTGATACGGTCGCGAGTCACCGCAGTGGGGGCAGCCATGTTTGTTGTTTGACGCTCTCGAGTGACGGGTCTGATGGCCAATCAGCTGCTGCGATCAGATCTTTGATCGAGACTGATGCCGCCGTAGGCAGAGTCACCAGACCTGAATAACCAGGAAATTTTTTAACCCATTCTGGGCGGGAACCCCTTTTGGTGTTTCAAGCATTATGTTATACTCATGCTATTGAAAAAGAGCGCTACGAGCTTGTAGGTCTGCTATTTTTGAGAAATCGTGAAAATGTGGCGCCTATCTTTGAATATATTCTTTCAGAGCGAACGTTTTTAACTCAAATCTTTGCTTCTGGGGCGTCCCTGGAACAACATATTTTATGATGGGGGTCGGCGGCCAATTACATATAATTTTGGGGGTCCTTCACATGTAATAGTTTGAGAACGACTGACATAGAAACATGGGTTTTTCTGAAAACTGTCATGATTTAGAAGGCATTGTAGAATCGTCCTCAGGTCGAAATGGGGTAGCGATTCAGGGCTGGAGCCAGGCAGGCTATACATGGCTATGAATCTGACTATGGTTTCACACTTGTTATTTTATATATTTTTAAGTATAGCAACAGTGAAAACGGCACATTATAGATAAACAGTGCTCTTATTTTATATTGGCCACGTTCAGGTGTTTAGACAAATATCTTCCGTTGTGTTTTATAGACGGTTGCTTCCCCTCTCAAACGAGCACTTGTCCGGTTGGGCAACCTGAAAGCAAACTCCACCCGCCTCGAACTTTACCTGCCAAACTTACCTTTATTTACCTGCCTGGGTGTATATTTTCCAGGTCTATGTACCGTAATAAAACCAGTTTGTGCCTTGTTTGTGCATCATCATCTAATGGCTTCAGTGTTGACATACTTGGAGCAAAATGAAAGGTATTTCCAATCCCATGTACAAATGCTCTCACCTCTAGCTGAGGGCCCCATGGACTCTGAGGGTCCCCGGACCCTACATTAAGAACCAGTGCTATACTGTAGCTCAATTATAGCCAGCAGTCAAATCCATTGTTTGTCTAAAAGCCCTTCAAGATAAATCACAGAGACATAAAGTTGCTTTAGTCAGCATAATTCATCGTCGGCTTGAGCATGCACTTCCCTGGAACAACTTTGTGAAGTAACAAGTGATTGCTTTTTCGATCTCCGTCCCCAAGCATGCACGTTGCCTGGCTATATCCTTTTCACTGAGGTCTACAACAGGAAAGGGATATTGAAAAAGCAATCACTGTTCACTTTCTAAAAAAAGAAAAGAAAAGAAAAACTAGAAAAAGTGCCCTTCCGGGCACAGGTCTCCACCAGGTTATCCACAGATCCGTGCAGTTAGAGGTAAAAACACTTTTAGGCCAGTTATAGCGCCACCTTGAGGCTGAGTTGAAATTGTTCATGTGGCATTTCGTCCTCGGCCTAGTGGGAATGTGGGTGCACAATTTCACGGAAATCACGCGATGTGTTCATGATTTGCAGCATTTTGTTTGAAACTGAGCACTCCTGTGAACTTTGGAAGCCAATCTTAACCAATCAGGATGGAGTCTGATAAATCTGAAAGACCCGTTTCGTTGAATGGCTCTAGAGAGACTGTGTACCAATTTGCGTGATGTTTGGACAAAATCTGTAGGTGTACTGTGCAAAAACGTGTTTTGCACAAAGCGGCGTCCTGGTGGCGCTATAACAGGCCGTTCTGGAAAGTTTGGGGCAGAGGTTCATGGTTGGCATCCAGGGAGTGTGTGTGCAAAATATGGCATTGAAAAACTTGTTTTGCACAAAGCGGCCTCCTGGTGGCGCTATAACAGGCCGTTCTGGAAAGTTTGGGGCAGAGGTTCATGGTTGGCATCCAGGGAGTGTGTGTGCAAAATATGGCATCGACCGGGTTAACGGTGGCCGAGATTAGCTGTTCACGGACACACACACGGACACACACACGGACACACACGCGGACGGACGGAGTGCAAAACATACTCTCCCCACATGCCTTCGGCCTGGTGGAGACAAAAACCATACGATACACATTTATTGCAATGATGAAACATGCTGACCAAAGCAACAGTAGTGCTCTGTGACTGTCTGTTTTTGTTGGTTCTATTGAGTTCTATTATTTAGATACCTTTATTATCCTTATTGATCCCGGGAGGGACATTTTCAGTTGTCACAGCAGCACAGTCTACTTGCCAGCCCATACAGAGCCCCATTGTCAACCCGGACATTTTGAGTACCCTAAGGTTTTATGTTATAAATGTTGAGTATGAGTCCCCAGCATTTAGAAACTGGCGGTTGCTAAGGTGCATATGTTGGGCAATATTCATAATTGGCATAATAATGTGAATACCATTGACAACCTATATAAGGCAAATAATTCAAAATGTCATTATGCCTTAAGTATAGCATGTGACGTGTCAAACTGTCCATTCCAAGTATTAGTTTTGCACAAAAAACACTTGTGCCCAAATGTGCTGACCTCATTTGTGATGACTGCTATGGCCACACGTCACATGCTACATAAAGCATAATGAAATTTAGAATTGTTTGCCTTAAATGGCTTGTTAATGGTATGGTCACGTATTATGACAATTATGAAAATTGCCCAACATATGCACGTTTATTTAGCATCCGTTTCCTTTTCTTCTTTTTTTTAACTTTATTTTTTATTATTTTCTTTTTTGAGAGTAAGCAGGTTCTCTCGGGCACCACAGTACAATATAAATGTTACATTTCAATTGTTAACATTCAGAATGCCAATATTAGTATGTCTTCACACAGGTTTAGTCTCACGCAATTTCCTTTCTCACACGTACACATCCAAAGGTCATTCATCAAATATCCATTACTGTGTATAGTATCCGTTTCTACCAGTATTTGTATGATTTTTAATTATTGGTTCTCTATCAACTATCAATTTACTTATCTTAATTGGGTTCTGTAGTCCGTTAACATTGAGTCTAATCACCGTCTCATTATAACCTGTGCTATCCTATGATGTACAAATATTGTCATTGTGAACCCAAGGCAGCCTTAACTTCTCATCATTATATACATTAATATAAAGCACAAAAAACATAATAAACAAAGACAGGACTTCCAGCTCGAGGTTTCTTTCATAAAGCAATACCTCATGAGTGGAAATGTAATCCCCTGGGTCCCAGGAGGCCCTTCCAACACTAACTATCTGCTAAAAAAAGCAGAAACTAGTGTACAGTGATATGACATCTGTCGAGCCCCAGCCTGGTCTCCCAGACAGCAGGTCTGTAATAACATCGAATATCTGAGTATAACACAACCTATCAGACAGGTATTTAGTATTCAGTCCAGTATATGTCCAAACAAAGGTAGTATTATAGAAAATATAAAAAACAAAGGTGAACATTTTTCAGGTTCTATGTCCTATTCTGAGATCAAAGATACCTCCCAATACTTCGCCATCGTAGATCAGCTTTATGAGTTACGGTGATGTCGTCATCTGGTGGCGGTGGAGGGTTTGGTGGTGGGGGAGTTGCGGTGCAGCGGAATTCCTGGAGCCTCCGTGTTGCCCTTCGTAGTGCGTCTCGGTCAAGTGGCGTCCTCTTCCCCGCCTCCACCCAGGATGATTTCCTCAGCTTCGCCAGGTTATCTACGGTGGTAGTTGTAGGGGTGGAGGTAGTAGTGGGTCGAAGGTTTTCCTCTTCCTCAGTGCTCATGATCCCCCTCTTCTTCAAATCCTCCCTTGCTTCCTCCATGCTGTTGTAAGTAGTGCTGGTTCCCACGGGGCGACCAGCCCCATCGTAGAACACACATAGTTTTGTCAAGGGGGGGTGTGGAAGGCGATTCCTTTATTTTTAAGGAGCATGCGGATCGGGGCATATGCGGCTCTCTTCTTCTCTATTTCTTGAGGGTAGTCATTATCAAAATACACTTTTTTGCCATTCAGTAGGACAGTCTTTTTCTTCCATGCTGTATTACGTACCAGCTCTTTGGTCTTGTCCTCCAGAAAGCACATGATGATTGAACGGGGGGTGGCGGTTGGCGGTGGCTTGGGAATGAGGGATCTGTGGCAGCGCTGTATGCCTAGGTCAATGTCCAGGGCTAACTCAGTTTTGATAAAGTTATTAATGAACCCCATCATGTTATTCCCCTCGCTGTCCTCTGCAACATTGTATAAACGCAGGTTCTGCCGTCGAGACCTCGTTTCTAAGTCCAATACCTTCTCTTGCAATCTCTCGTGGTCTTGTAGTAGTGAACTCATTCATTGTTTGGCGTCTGAGCTCCACTCCTCGACGCTCGCCACCCGCCGCTCTGCCTGTTCCACGTTGTCCACGGTGCTTTGTAGGTCGGTGACAAGCCTAGTCAGTTTGTTGTTGAAGTCTTCTTTGAGGTCTGCCATGTCTTTGCACATTTGCTCGAAAAACAGTTTCTTTAAAGCCCTCCAACTCCTTCCTAACTTCGGTCCTCATGGCTTTTATATCAGCGTGTATCGCCTTCATGCTTGCTTGTATGCACGCCATGGCGTTTCGCCCTGGTGCGTTTAGCTCCGTGTCCACGTTGCCGTCGCAACTCTTCTCCGTTGTTTGTCTACCTTTCTTTTCTGATCTGGTGTTCTTTTTCTCACTTTTAGTCTTTCGTTTGTCTCCCCCTTCCATTTTTGTGTTTATATTTCTGAATATAGTTCGTTTTAGGGGAAATAAAGTAGACCTTGTTGGGAGCTGTTGTTCTATGCTGCCGCTCTCTTTGGTGTCATACCGGAAGTCTTAGCATCCGTTTCTAAATGCTGGGCAGTGGGGACCCATGCTAGACATTTCTAGCATAACATTTTAGGGTACTCAAAATGTCCGGGTTCACATTCTGGCAAGTGGACTACAATGAAAACACAGGACAGATCTTCTTGGCACTCTGCATCAAGGGTTGGATTGGGGCTAA
The DNA here is from genome assembly GCF_964188405.1 of Protomyctophum parallelum. Lineage (NCBI taxonomy): Eukaryota > Metazoa > Chordata > Actinopteri > Myctophiformes > Myctophidae > Protomyctophum > Protomyctophum parallelum. The sequence continues at coordinate 15,323,761 of NC_139713.1, forward strand.
CATACATACAAGCGCCATGTCCACCACGGCACGGAGTGTACTTGTACATCAAGCTGCCTCACGCTATACAGAAACCGGAGATATAAGCTTCCTGCCTTAATAGGCCACATGGCTCGGCAAGGATTACTTTCTCTATTCGATATAAACGGCAGAAAGTGACATAGGACTAACAACACTTCTGACACTTCCAGTTGGTTAATTTGACGGCTACACTAATGAAATGGCCAGACAGGTTTCTCCCACGCAGGGAGGCTTCCTTGAAGTAAGACGATAAGCCTGAGATTTATTTAGTTACGCGAGTCCGAAAGGGTGAAAATGGCTTGTATAGACACATGTATACAAATAGCTTGTATAGACACATGTGCAACACCTGCGAGTAACTATGAATCAGACAACACTATACTGTACGTGCACCTTCTGCCAGAGGTAACGGGGTATACGGTCGCCCCAATTCCATCTCGCTCCGGCTCTTTTCCGCCGGCCTCACGCCGACAGCTCGGTGCGGTGCATCTTTATTTTGTTTTTACTGAGAATAAGCTTAGAAATAAGTTCAGGGTTAGGCATAGTTTTACTGGGGTTAAGTTTAGGTGTAGGGTTAGGTTTAGGCATAGTTTTACTGAAGTTAAGGTTAGGAAGAAGGTTAGGTTTAACCGTTTAAGCATAATTTACTTAGATTACTTTAGGAATACCAGGCCGCGCTGTTCCGCCGGCTGTACGCCCGGGGCGAGTTGGTAAAGGGGCGAGTCGTTTGGAACATCGGGATGGTTCTCCTACTCCTTCAGTCCTACTGCGGTCTCCTGGTTTTTGGTATACTGTAATGGATACATACATACATACATACATACATACATGTGGCATTCCCACATATTAAGTACCAGTAGTATTTAAAGAACAGAGTGTACAGTTTGGTGAAATAGCACGTCTCATTACTTGCGCAAGCAGAGCGCACAAGTAATAGTTTCGCCCGGCTCGTATGCACCGTCCCAGCCAACCCGCCACTTTTGATGCGTGTGCACCGTCCCAGCAAATTGTGCCTGATTTGCTGGGACCAGATTGCATGGTGTGTATATGTATAACTAGCTCTCAATGATGACATAAGAAATATGTAGATTAAAGGACCCAATGCCAGAGTGTAATTGGTTTTCGATGGTGACGTAATGACGATATGTTTTAGTGTTGGGAGGATTAAAGGTAATGCTCCTGTGTATACATGTATGTATTCTGGCACCACTGCCGTATCAGGCACAATTTGCTGGGACGGTGCATACGCATCAAAAGTGGCGGGTTGGCTGGGACGGTGCGTACGGCGCAAAGTAACCACAGTATACCGCTAATCAACTTACAAATTATATTATTATATTATTATATATATATATATTATTATATTATACATATACATAATATATATATAATTATATACATAATTGGTTGACAGTTTGTAGTGGTCGAAAGTACTTGCGCGCTCTGCTTGCACACTAGTTGGCCATTTATGGCCTACTAGTGTGCAACAAGCAAGTATGCACTCGACAGAGTGCAGTTCTAGTTGTATTTTGTATTTAGTTCATAAAGTTACCATGACTATAACTAAATGCATTCGAAATTTAATAAAAATATATTCAGGATTTAATTTCAAATACAGCAATTTTGAGCTTGTAGATCGGCTATTTTTGCTACGACAGTGATATGCAATGTGGCCCTCTGGAGTGAGTGTGGAAATATAGTGGCCCTCTCCATCTGGTGTTAGTGTGGAACTATAGTGGCTCTCTCCATCGTCAAAGTTTCCCACCCCTGCTGTAATGATTACCAGACAATACTTGAGACATATATCGGGTCCAGCCAAAACCTGGTATCGGCTGGATCAGGGGGGAGAGAGAGAGCGAGAGAGATAATATATCTTCACGTAAAGCCTTTAATCAACATCTCATGCTAAACACCGTTTCTTCTAGCAAGTGAGTTTATTTGTTGTGGATCCATCACTCACTGCAGGAAGCACGCACACACTCCAAACATTACCCACCTCCCTCCGGCCTTTCCTAAGTAGTTCATAAGACTTGCTATCGCCTTTATCTATATTAACAGTCCGTGCTTGCACTTGTATTAGCATTTTATTGATTGACTGTCAGCCCCAACCCAGACCTGACCCACAGGCTTGTTCGGTCACTTGAGTCCGGTGTTACACAGTGGAGATGCTATGGGGTTCTACTTTGTCATTTGCTTGTGAATAATCAAATAGTATTTGCTAATGAGTATAGGACTGATTCTAAGCTGATTGTAATACATTTAAATCTCTTTCTGTCATGCTTGGGTAGGTTTATTATTTCTATAGTGTATTTATTTATAGTTATTGAAAAGTTATAGTTTATTGGTATTCATTAGGTGTGTGTGTGTGTGTGTGTGTGTGTGTGTGTGTGTGTGTGTGTGTGTGTGTGTGTGTGTGTGTGTGTGTGTGTGTGTGTGTGTGTGTGTGTGTGTGTGTGTGTGTGCGTGTGCGTGTGCGTGTGCGTGTGTGTCATCAGCTTGCCCGACATTGTGGGAATGTGGGTTGTTGGGCTTTGACAACACGTCTCTTTTGACATTGATCAGTCAGTGTGTTCAGGTTTCGATACCCAGAATTGGCTGGGTGTGTGTGTGGAATCCCTCCCTGTATCTCTCTTTCCCATCATCCCTTACTCCTTCTCTGGCCTCCCCCTCCCTCCTTGGTCTGACACATACACACACACACACACACACACACACACACACACACTTGATTTTGAGATTTTGGGAGAGTCTCCGGTCTCTGAATGACCTCGTTATGTCTCAGTCTTTAGGTGAGGTTCCTCCAAGATTAGCTCTTGCTTCTGGATGTGGGTGAGACATTCGGTGATGATTCTATTGTGAAAAATCGTATTGCCTTCAAAATGTAGCACATCATCAGTCATTCAGATCGCTCACGGCAATGTGGACGAACATATTGGGGGGAAAACAGAAATATGCTGGCTACATTTAAAATGTGATTTAATTTGGCCTCATCCTATTCGAAAGCCCCCCCTATAACCTTGTACTGCCATATTACGGTGGCTTGTGTTGGCAGCTACGGACGCTGTCCAAGATTGAATAGGATTTAGTCCTAATGAGCTTGTTTTTGTATACTCTGTGGTGCAGCTAGATCAGTGTCAAATGACCCTCCTCCTGGCAAAACAAAACGTACATGACTCCCAGTAAGACTGTATAGACAGAGCGACATGGATTTAGTGCTGGTGACCAAAATGAGGTTTTGGTTCTGCTGCTGCTTTCAAGCCGATTTATTTGGCCCTCGACTGCTTGTGATGTAATCCGTCGGGTTTTCGAACAACATTGCCTGATCTGAATGCTTAATATATAAGCGAAAGTCATGCCAATTTGTCATGTTACAGACAGTACGTGCATGTGATGACTCGGCCTTTCAGTAGTATTCAATGCTAAATTGCTAATTAGTCTAGTAGCCAGCCCATAGAGTCTCATTGTGAACCCGAAATGTTGAGTACACCAAGGTTTTATGTTAGAAATGTTTAGTATGGGTCCCCAGCATGTAGAAACTGCCGGATGCTAACTTGCATAATTATGTTGGGAAATTTTCATAATTAGCATAATGTGAGCATACCAATTACAACCTATAGAAGGCAAAATATTCAAAATTTCATCATGCTTTATGTAGCATGTGACATGTCAAACTAGGGGGTTTTCACCATTCCAGGCATTAGTTTTGCAAAAATCTCATTGGGCTAAAAACGGCCAATGCCGTCATCACAAATTGATGACGTCAGCACATTTGTGGCATGGCCGTTTTAAGCCCAATGAGTGTTTTTTTTTGCAAAACTAATGGATTCAGCATCATGAAAACCCCCTAGTTTAACATGTCACATGCTAGATAAAGCATGATGGTCACATTATGCCAATTATGAAACTTGCCCAACATATGCAAGCATCCGGCAGTTTCTACATGCTGGGGACCCATACTAAACATAAAACGTTGGTGTACTCAACATGTCCGGGTTCACTTTTTGGCTACTAGGCTAAATAGCCTTCTTTGTCTGAACAGCATTGTCACACACCTGTCTCAGGCAATATGAACATAAAGGATGGTGAGGCAACACAGTTGGGCAGAGTTTAACAAGGTTTATTTTCCCAAGTGCAGTATAAGTGACGAACAAATACAGAGGAGACCGAAATATCTAGAAATAGAAAATAAAATGTATATTCAAAACCAAGTATTTCATTTTATAATAGATAATGTAAATCAAAATCATTTTAAATCATAATAATCTAATCAAGTATTTATAAATCAGGCCTTTTTAATATAAAGCAAATCAAACACCATAATAAATCAACATATCTAGATCAGAAAATGCATTTCAACCATGGCCCCTGTCAAATCTGCTTGGGTTTGGCACAAAACACATTTTCATATTCATACATTTCAATTATGACAATGGCAGCAGATGAGATCCTTGGACCCTGTCTGGCACTCTTGTCTACACCTAGGTGCCTTGACCACCCACTGGACCACCTTCTCTGTGATCCCCTCTGTGTGGCAGTTCCAGCTGGAGCCTTGAGCGCTTGTTTGTTTGAAACTACAAACGATTCACGAACAAAACAGAAGTTGAACCCTGGCCTGAATATTAAACCTTTTAATTAAGTTTATCGGAATACAGGTTCTACCCAACAAGACTGCAGCCACCTCCGTGACCTTCCTGAATGACACGAGGTCCATCTCTCATCCACGGTGGGCAGGGAGCTACAAGAGTTTACCTCTGGAGGTGGACAACATGCACATGAGGTGGCTGGATGAAATTGAACAGGAGGCATCGCGCATTGTTTTCCGGGGAGGTCGGCAGCACAGAGCCAGACCTCATGCCCAAGACGCCGTCACAGAAGAGGCGCGCTCGCCAGAAGAGGGTTTCCATGGCGCCGCAGGAGGAGCAACCCAGGAGGACTCGTCGAGGGAAAACAAAGCAGTGCGAAACTAGAGCTCGACTTCGAGGAGGAAGGCCGGCCTCGGGCGTCGACCTCTTCTTCAGACGACGCTCTACTCGACGACAGCACAGCCAATCAGAGCCAGCCTGGGACGGGGAGACGACAGTGGTGGAAAAGACATGGCGACGGAGCAGCTCAACCAGACCCCAGCCTGAGCCCTTCATCCCCACCACCAGTAGGAGGCCTCCTGAAGTCTACGTGAGACTCTCTGCCAGCGACCGCCGCTATGCGGAGGCCACTATGCAGCGGCACAGGTTGCTGACCACAGTTCCAGAGCCTGCAGCCGTCGCACCACCAGAGCCTGCAGCCGTCGTCCCACCGCTGCCACCAAACGTCACACCCCTGTCTCAGGCGAGGGCAATATGAACGTCGAGGATGGCGATGCAACACAGGTGGGCAGAGTTTAACAAGGTTTATTTTCCCACGTGCAGAATAAGTGACGAGCAAATACAGAGGAGACCGAAATATCTGTAATAGAAAATAAAATGTATATTCAAAACCAAGCATTTCATCTTATATAGATAATGTAAATCAAAGCAATCATTTTAAATCATTATATATAATATAATCAAGTATTTATAAATCAGGCCTTTTTAATATAAAGCAAATCAAACACCATAATAAATCAACATATCTAGATCCAAAAATACATTTCAACCATGGTTATAAAAATGCTAAATCAAAACATCACCTCCTCAGAGACTGACACCTTGTTGTCCAACACCAGCAGACTGACTGGAATACCAATTCTCTGCAGCTATATATACCCCCCCTGGCCCCTCCCACCAGACAGGACCAATTAATTGATAGGGGTTAACATGATCCACAACATGTCAAATCTGCTTGGGTTTGGCACAAAACACATTTTCATACATTTCAATTAATTTAAGCTTTTATAGATCTTTTCTTTCTCGAGTCTTTAGTTTTCTAAAGTCCTCTTTTTAGAGTCCATTGTCCCTCATGACAAATACTATCCCTATCCACAGACAGGAGTTGGTTTGGCCCAGTTAGTGCTCAGCTGGGCTTCCACCTATTCCACAGAACTCATTGAACATGTTTGATAGCTGAACAGAGATATACCAAGAGAGCTGATGGGGATTTGTTTGTTGTTTCGTTTGTCCATACCCTACCTAACCAGTGCGCGCTACTGACAGGCATGTAATGAGCAAAACATGAACAGTGACAGGGTGGGGTCACACTGTCACAGGCATCAACGTTAACATATTTAAGCCATTTTGACCTGAGATCAGATAAAAACAAATGTCTTCTACATCCTGACAGTTTTCTGAAAATCTGCGATTTTTCCATATAGCTAAAGCATAACATAATGCTAACACCTATGGAACAGCCTCTCCATGGACTTGAGAGTTCTGCATACTATTGAATCTTTTCAAACAGGCCTGAAAACGTTCCTTTTTTCAGAAGGCTTTTTTGTGTTGAATTGTTTTGCACTTGATTATTTTTGATAAACCCTGTTTTTAACCTTCTATGATTGATTACCGGTATATGTTTTTAAACCATGTAGCACTCTGGGACTCCCTGTGAATGAAAAGTGCAATACAAATAATCATTATTATTATAAGACGGGTAAACTGATCTACCTCTGCAACCGGACTCGCCCTCGATCTCCTGTTGTTTCTTCAGTTCCCATGAGCTCCGCAGGCTTTGGGCCAGATGCACGCTCTCTGCACACCTCCTCGGCCGTGCTCTTGGCCAACGATGCCTGCTGACGCCTTCCTCCTCATCCTCCTCCTCCTCCTCCTCCTCTTCACCCTTTTGGCATCCTCTTCAATTGCGTCTCCTAATCTTGTTTCCTCCTCCTCTCAAGTCTCCTGATGTTTCCACGCCATCGGCTTCTTCTTTGCCTTCACTATTATGCTAAATTATCCACGCATGTTCTCAGACACTCCTACTTGTGTTAACCCAATAGAACATTATGTTGATATGGGGGGATGTGTTGCTAAACCCATTACTGAGTGCTTGTTATTGGGGTTGAAAATACCAGAGGTCTGAGCCTGAAGTGTCATGTTGGACGGTATTGCTTATTATTATTATATGCAGTTGGGCTTCTCCCTGTCTTGTATAAACCTGACTCCACACACAGGCCTTGCACTGCATGGCTTTTGGAAAGTTAATGCTGTGACACACTAAAAAAATAACTTAAAAAAACCCAAAAATGTACGAGCTGCGTTCGCTTCCCGCGTTTGCGCGTCTTGCTTGTTGTATTGATCAGGGGATGAATTGGATCTTATAAGAGTTACTGGCAAGTTCCCCTTTTCTGAAAAGGGTGAGAACAATGTGTGCTTTTGTAACGCCCACTGTTGCGTTCTCATACAGTCACACATACTGTAAGTCCACATTTCAAAGATTAATCCATTTTGACCTGAGATCAGATTCTAAAAATGTCTTCTACATCCTGACAGTTTTATGAAAAAGCTATGTTTCTATATGTCAGTCGTTCTTCGATTTTTCAAAAATAGCAGACCTACAAGCTCGTATGAGCTTGTAGATCTGCTATTTTTCAATAGCATAATGCTAACACCAAAAGGGATTCCCGCCCAAAATGGATTAATGAGCAAAGTTGTGTAGGGGTTAGAGGTCTTTTTGGATAACATTTGGTACTTTATAGTGAGTCGATGGCAGTCGAGTTGGGGGGGAAATGTTTGTAATTTAATAATTAATTAATAAATAAATACATTAATATTGTATTTTTTTAAATTAATTAGTTAGTTCTTATTTTTTCCCCTCAAAATATTACGTCGGGTGTCATTTGTGTCTTGGTCTGCCAATCTGTCTGTCTGACTGTCTGCCAAACAAATAGGACCGTTCTGTTTGGATGTATGGGCTGTCAAGGCCAGAAAGTAGTTTTTTGCCACTCAGTAGGCGTTCCTGCATAACTTCCAGGTATGATGATGATGTCACGCGCATATCCTAGTCTATACACGTCACCAGCATAGTCAACAGATTTTGCAAGAGAAACGAGCGACCCGGTCTATGAAAACGAGCCCAAAATAAGCACTTAAAGCAGACTCTGCAACACTGCACAACTCTATCTGCTGTGCTGTTTCCAATGGGAACGGACCAAACCATTGTGAGAGTGATACATGGGGTGAGCAAATAAATCTTTCAAAAAGCATCATGTTTATGTGTGAATGGTTTCAGAAGTGTGTTCAGATTTTTATTAAATAAGTACTGGCCCAGGCCGTAGCGTAACGGTCTGGGCACCGGACTGGTGATCCAGTCGCGGTGTGCCGCGGGTTCGACTCCCGGACCCGACACGGCCTTTACCGCATGTCATCCCCCCATCTCTCTCCCGTTTCCTGTCAGCCTACTATCTGTCCCTTAAAAAATCAATAAAAAAAGGCGTAAGCCGCAAAAAAAAAAAATGTACTTTTAAATATACTTCAAATAACCAATCGGGGGGGGGGGAGATGAATGTGTGACGGACAAGGCCCCCCCCTGGGGAAGAACAGAGAGTACAGACTGGTTTGGGCCTGCTTGAGTCAACCCATGGCCAAATGTGATAATATTTGGGTAAGATTGTTGGTCAAGTTCGGACCGTTCAGTTATGGCAATACAGGTGTTTCCGATTCCCTAGCTGTGTTGGCGAGCATTAAAGTGTTTAACTACATTTTGCTGTAGCTTGCTGTTAGTTAAACTACATTCATAATTTGTGTGTCGCGTCAAGTAGTTCCAAGTACTTTAAAAAAAAATCTTTTCATAGTTTAACTAAAGTATTTAAAGTATTTTAAAGTTAATTTAGCACTTAAAAAAAAGAACTCAAACTACTTTTACTAGCTGTAGTTTTACAAACTCCATTTCTCCCATGGGTGCAAATGTAGGTTGTTTCCTGCCGATGGTTGGTTGGTTCTCTGGCATTTTGCAACTCTAACAGTCCCACTGACTGAGTTGCAAAAAGCTGATGTTAAGCATGTTTGAGCTTGCACATCCACTAAGAACGGACGCACGGGTCACGACAAACTAAGCTGTGTAGTGTGTGCCTTTTTGTTCAGTTGATTTTCACAATAATTATTTTATTTTATTTTTCCAAGACTTGACTGAGAGCAAGTTTAAGTATGCTTGTTGTCAACATGCTTTTGACTAAGTGTGAATTAAGGATGTTTGACCTCGTCTCTCGTGCTTACGGCTGACAAGGGGTGACGCAAGGGGAGACATTTCTTTCAGCCTACGTTGCATAGTGCTTCTTGCGTCGATTACGTCCGACTCTATTCAATTCAGATTAAACATAATCTTCATTGTCAGTAAAGAGAGAGGAAAATGATAATTGGAATTTCTATGCATATATACATTTAGTTTTTGTTCCAGGGTCTGAGTGACTAATGGCCTGTCTTCTTTGGGGTTGTTCGGGGGCGTTATATTGTTACCATTAATTTATACGCTACCTGCCTCCCTGTCCTCTCTGAGGAGAGGCTCTTCATCAAGGCAAGTTCAAGGTAATTAAAAAGAAGGTACGCCCATCTATTGTTATTTTTACTACTCAGCAATTCCAGCTTTGTCGCCCTGGGTTGCAATCTTCAGCCGGGGTGTTTTATATTGGAGAGTTAGGTGGAATACATTGGAGAGCAATGAGAGCCAGCTTATGAACAAATAATATGTCTGAACGACTGCTACCTTTGAAAGATACTCTGCCCAGCCAGGACATGTCACACATTGGTTTCTGCTGTGTTGCTTTTCCATGTGTATGTACACTGTATCATTTTATTGAGATATCTAAAGAGCACAAAGTACGTTTTCCTTCTTTTATAGCTCTCATTCACAGCAATGTACAGGTATTTCACTGAACTTCCTTCAACAAATCTTTGACACCTATTACATTGGGACTAGAGATGTCCCGATACACTTTTTTGGTTTCCGATCCCGATGCCACAATTTCGGTGTTGGCTGATAACGAATACCAATACCAGAGAATAAGATATACAATAAAAAAAAGAAAAAAATATCTTATGTTGAAGTCCACCGACCGGGAATAGTGTTTATAGCTATCTAGCTATATATCTCGTGTTGTGTTTATAGCAGACTCCTCACTAATGAAATGTAATGTTTGGGCAACTCGAAAGCAAACTCCACATGCCCCAACATTATATTTACCTGTCAACCCCTCACCCCTGTGTTGGATCGGTGGTTAGACTGGCATATTCGCCGATACCGATATGATAAGGGCCGATACCTTACCGATACAGTATCGGGACATCTCTAATTGGGACCTAGCAGTTAGTCTGTATCTCCTCCTCGTTTGTTGGTGTTGTTGATTTGGAGCGCCCCCCACAGACACACACACACACACACACACACACACACACACACACACACTTGACGTCTTATTGTACTTATTATAGTAGTTTCTGCGAGAGTGAGGTCTAGTCAACACCAACTCTGGATTCCTGGATCGCTGCCCTCCACAATTTCCTATCCAACATCAGGTTCTTGAGCTCTGCAGTGTTGTCAGCCAAGCTGTCGCGCCGCAGCACGTCTACATATTGGTATGCTTCTTTCCCGTCCTGGCCTTGCCCTGGGTTGGCTCCCATAGGGTCAATTTACTTGCCTCAAGTTCTGGGTGCCTGACGCAGTGCCCTGCCAGCCTCATCCTTCTCTCTCTGTCTTTGTCCGTGACCCGTGGTAGGTCCCCATAGAGGTCCACATTTCTGATGCGGTCTGTACTATATATCATAATATTTTGACAAGGAAAGTCTGTCTACCGGTAATAAGTTTCACCAACCCCAAAAAACGAGGGGACGGGGGACTTCATGGAGAAGTTATAGACAATTTAGCAAACTGAAATAACAAGGACAAACAAACATGTCAGACAATTATAAGTTTCTTCTTCTGTACCAGACTCAAATTTATGCTGTCATCATTATCACTAATAAAGATAAAACGGCACTCTTAATACAGCCCAGTGACTGAGTTAAAAATTCTGCCGGCATATCTTTTATTTACATAATGGGAGCCAACATGCAGATTTATTCATCACAAATTGATCTGCTGCATTTGTCTGTATACATGAGGGCTTCAGTAACATTGTTGAAACCATGCTGTAGACTAGAGAGCCTATTAATAATCTGGTTCAACAGGGATCTGATGCATGTTTTTGCATACATAATGAGCCTTACCATGGGATCTGCTAGGGGACTGACAGTACACACTTTGCACAGAGACACATGGAGCCACACAAATTTAAACAACACCTGCGCACACGTGTATAAAACAAGTGGTGGGTAACTAAGTAAGTACCACTTGGGCACCTGCTTCTTTTCAATACCCCTATGTTCCAGGCTTAATGTTTCTGTGTACAGGCTGCATGGCCATATCTGAATGAATGGGCAGAGTAGAGAGGCTGCCTGGGAAACAGACGTTCCCCCTGTTCACTCAGAAGTGTCCTTGAGAAAGATTACTCTGAACTGCTCCACAGCAGCTGAATTAAATGGCACTTTCCCTACTGCTCCTAATAGTTAAATGCAGGGGAGAACTTTTAGTGCAAATGCACTGTCAGACATTTCCCAAAGGAGTGATGACTGACTATAATGTTATCCATATTTTTGATGCAGAAATAAATCTGAACATTTCCCCAAAAAAAGAAGAAAATTAAATGGCAGATCTATTCTACAAGCTCCCAACACATTGCATCAAGACCACACTGTGAGCTTGTCGATCAGATATTTTAGCTATTTCTCGAATGACACGAACATAAAGCAAGGGAATTAATTGGAAAATAATAATTATTTGTCTTTAGAATTCAAAGTTGAGGTGAGATAGGACAGGAAAGAGAAAGCAAAATGTCCACATCATGCTGACATCATTGAGTCAGTGTTGAGGGCCTTTCAAACGGGAAGCGAGGAACGCACACGTTGTTGCCTGGATCAACGAGAGGTCTGCTACAGGTCTTCTCAAGGTGCGCGACAACGTAAGCGTAAAGAAAAAGCTAAACAGAATCCAGGTCTGGTGAGTCACGGGCGTGTGCACGAAACGAGCAGGCGTGCAAACAAATTCACGGGACCGCGCTCGCGTAAATACGCTTGCGTTGTCCGCGACTGCTCCGTGCAAAAACGCAGGTCTCATTGGAAATGAACTATAGGCGCGTTGAATCTCTTCATGTTTGAAAGGCCCTTATGTATTCTCACTCTGATAAGCCTACTATACCTTTGCCCTGCATGCATCCTATTGAGACTGAGATATTGAAGTGAAAGCAAAAAGTATGAACACTAGCCCCATAATGTTAGTTAAGTAGTCGAGCCAATTAACAGTCATGGAATTAAAAGTGTGAGCATTCAAAGAGTGTATTCAAAGAATACTGTAGATTTTGATGTATCTTATGCTCCCGCAGCAGTTGAGCGACGGATTGTCCAACCGACCTTGTCATCTCTAGAGCCTCGACCGCTAGCGGGGCAAAAACATATGAAACATTACGTCTATAACGTATGCAACATTATGTCGCATATCTTCAGCACCACTGCCTTAAATATGAAACATTACGTCTAACGTATGCAACATTGTCACATACACTGCGTGAAAAGAGGAGATAACGGGTAATTATGGTTACTGTATTTTGCCCGTAAACCTCTTTCCTGTAATATATACACATCCGTATTTCATGCTTTTTGCGCAGTGATATCTTCAGCACCACTTCCTTAAATATGTCCTGTTGTAGTTGTTAGTATTAATTAACACAGAAACACCCAGGAGGAAGTGGACTAAGAAAGGGGAAGGGCCAAACGAAGTTCCCGTGCCGAATGGGACCCAGAGAACGTAAAGCATTTAAATTCATTGTACGGCGGAAACATTTTATGATTCAAGATGGCACCTGTGACTGAAGAGGCAATTCATCTTCCTGTTGCTAACATTGAATACCTTGCTACATATCCACTGAGCGCGAGAGCTGCATGTTTATTGGGTAGGGTATCTGATGCAAAAGTGTAATGGCAATAGGCTACTATACAGCTAAACGTTTACAAGAGTTTTCCCTATACAGACCTTTTCCTCCTTTTTTGCAGTGAATGTAGAATTTTCATTTTCTTTTGTTGCAGTCAATAGTCCTTTACTATTCACCCTACAGTATCTTGGGCACGCCTTACCCTTTATCCTTAAACTTCTTTGTCCTGTTTTACTATCTTAAAACATTTTAAAATAGTTCAACAAGCTCATCTACATCCACACATAGTGAGCTTGTAGATTGGATATTTGAACTATTTTAAAATGTTTTTCAAAATAGTACAAAATGGCAAATAAGGGTGCAAGATCTCTCTCCATTATCCATTAAAAATAATAACCTTTCATTGTAACCTTTGATTGACAATAGCATATCTACAAGCTCGCAACGCGTTGCATATCATGACGTTTTGTGAGATTGCAGATCTGCTGTTTTCAAATTAAAATGATTTAAGTTTTTAATTTTGTTTTGGCAAATGACATGAAATGGATTAAACTGCCACAATAATCTTATGAATTGAAACTTGTCGCCTATATATATTGACAGCCGTCCTATAGCAGATGTCATGGCTGATCAGTGCAGTCAGTGTCCGCTGGTGAATCTTTTCTGCATTTTCCTTACAGATTTCTCAAGATTTCTATTGCTTTGATGACAATCACTGGTGTTTGACAAAACAAAATGCTCTAAGCTACTGTACCACAAAGCAGGGACCGTGCAGAGGGTGATAGAGGGGCAGGGGCTGAAATCCCGTAAGAGGGCACTTTTGGGCAGAAATCTACAAGCAGATCTACAAGCTCACAACGTGTCGCACTGCGACGCGTTGTGAGCTTGTAGATCAGCTATTTTCGGGGCGCAACCCAGCACTCTCTGGAGATGCGGTGTGTACGACATGGATTTCTAAACAAATGTGTTCAGCGCAAAATACTGTTCACGTTCACCATAGTGAACGCTGCATTCGTGGTCTGGAAAGGGCAGTTGTTTTACAGAAGCCCCCTTTGATGTCTGTGTGCACGCCCCTGCCACAAAGCACAAATAAAGAGACTACTAAGGGCCAATTCATACTCCTATTTTACCGCTGTTTCGGCGCTGTAGTGCCGAAATGATTTCGGCTCGTCAGAAATTTTCAGTAGCACCGAAGAGCCGACTTTAGGACCGTACCCGCCCCCCCGAACCTCAAATGACGTCAAATTGTAGACTCTACAGAGCCGAACCGACTTTTATTCGGCTCTAAAATAGGAGTATGAATCGGCCCTAAGCTTGCTGGTGTGTAGAGGAATATTACATGCACGATACGAGCAGCCCCACACGGCTCTAATTCATAGACATAAAACAAATACACATGCTGTTCATACATTCACATCCTCCACAGAAAGAAAAATCCTTTGTGCCTTGTCGGTAGGAGTGAAACGATTGATTAAAGAATTAATTGATCAATGGAAAATGTATTGAATACATTATTGTAGTACTCCAATTATCAATTCAGTGATTTCTCAAGTGAAATGCTGTACGTGTGTCAGTGTTATAAAGTGACCACTGGGTGTAACTATTAACCGCCTGGTCACCCCCAGGGGTCTATGTTTGGTATGCTGCTTTTTTCCCTCTATATGAAATCACTTTACTGAATAGACTTAAGTTCACAATGTGTCACATTTGCAATGTGTTGTGATTCTGAACTTACATTTAGCCATTTTTGGTGAATGCCCCAGAGTGGGGATGCTAGGGTTCATGTGGTTAATTAAGCAACTTCAAGAAGTCTGTTTGGGTTCAGATAACGGACTCCTGCAATATCTGCAATAATGCTGTACACCTCGAGTCAAGACAATGAGTCACTAATTACTAAATATTCAGAAATGTCAGTAAATACTGTATATTGCCAACACTTCAGAATACATTTCCCCCCAAGTCCTGACGGCTTTTTCACAAAATATGTGAATATCTCTGAGATCTATTCTCGTACATTTCTAAAAAATGTGTAGATAACATTTTTTTTATTTTTTTGTGTGTGTGTTTTGCGCACAAGTTTATAATCTGCAATTATGAAATGTTCTCATAGCAAACCTTTTTAATTACCCCTTGCGACCCCAATGTACTGTACAACTAATAATAATTCATCATGAAGATCTACTTCCGCATGTACAGTACAGAATGATCGTGTTATTATAGAAGGCTCCTGCTTCAAACTCTCACACAGTCATAATGTTCACACACCTGCAAACGTCACAGTACTGCCGTATAAGCGTCGTCTTCCATCGGACACAAAGTCCTCCCAAGATGATGTTATTATTATGAGATTATGAGAGTGTTATTTCCGTTCTCTGTCCAAATATTCACAGACAGTCCAAGGATTCAAATGAGAAAGTGCTGTAACAAGGCCACACCGACGCCTGGCCAACGGCAGATTTTGGGGTCTTTTTTGACGGTGATCCTGATTTCAGAGAGTTGTTGACTAGACCATACCGATTGATTGCCGGTGTTTCGACATGCATTTCATATACCAAAAACATCGTACATCGGTTTGAACTTTGATTTGATCAAAGTTTCTATTTTAGAACATTTAACTTAACCCATTCTGGGCGGGAACCCCTTTTAGTGTCTTACCCCCTCAGGCCGGGAACCCATATTTGGGTTCTGTACAGTATGTACAGTATTTAAAAAAAAAGAAAAAAAAATGATGCTGCTATATAAATATTTGAAGTTTTTCAGAAAACTTAGGTCAGGCTTTAGAAGGCGTTTTTAGAATCGGCCTTAGGCCTAAGCAAACCAATAAATAGAAAATAAACAAATTACTTTTGATAGATACAATTATTTAATCTATATATTAAACTATATATTAAACTTAACATTAATTATACAATGAACAAGCAAACAAACAAACAAAAATATAAATTTAACCACTTAAACCCAATCCAAAATGTCTCAAAAAGTGCAGAGTGAGCTTGTAATGGCACTAAAAGTGAGCTTGTAGACCTGCTGAAACATTTCACTTGGAATGAAATGCCTATGAAATGCCTATGAAATCCCTATGCAAAATAGGGACACCAAGTTGAAAGTGGCAATAAATTGAGACAAATTTGGCTGCATGATTGCCGATACCAATGTCATCAAAAAGGTCAAATAGTGACTGATAACTGGCAAACTGGGCACTACTACCAGCTGAAAAGGTTTGAAGCGACACAACCTAACCTGAACTGTCATGCAGCAGCTGGCTTCCCGAGGACTTTGGACCCCACCTTGGCCAATGAATATGCACACGAAAGCTGTACATAATACGTGTCGATACCCTATGCTACGGCACATGAAAAGTAACACATTTTGTTCCCGTGCGTGGAAGTGGCCATGTTCGGAAAAACTCCTTTCGCGACCTGCTGAAAACAAAACCATGCCCCATCATCACACAGCGTCTCCTGGAGCTCCCAGAGACAGCCGCAGCATCTTGCGGTGCGGTCCATTGGAGGAGGAGTGGACCTGCGGTGAAGATGCCTCCCTCCCCGCGAAGCACCACGCCTTCAGCAGGCTCTTACTCTGGACCCTGCAGGCGCTCTGTTGGCCTGCAGGGTCTTCATGGAGTCCGTTCACGGAGGCCGAGGACCCGGGCAGGGCCCTGCAGCAGCTCCACGTCGAGGCAGGAGGATCCTGCGGGCCATTGGAGGAGGAGGAGGGCGGCGTGGCTCTCGGCGTGGGCACGGAGCCTCCTCCTCCTCCGCCGCTCGACGAATGGGAGCAGACGGCCGCCTGCTGTAGGCTCTGCGGCGGGGGCCTGCCGCGTCTCAGGCAGCGGCCGCGGAGGACGTTCAGGAAGGCCTTCTTGAACTCCTGGCTGAAGCAGGGGTAGATGATGGGGTTGATGCAGCTGTTGAAGTAACCCAGCCAGAATGTTATCTTGAAGATGGTGTCCGAGGGCCTGTAGGACGGGAAGATGGACCCTGAGGGGGTAACGGACAAAGACAGACAAATCAATTCGTGATACTGTAAACACGCACGCACGCACGCACGCACGCACGCACGCACGCACGCACGCACGCACGCACGCACGCACGCACACACACACACACACACACACACACACACACACACACACACACACACACACACACACACACACACCTGTGCAAACATCTATGCAAAGATGCAGTTCAATTATTGTCTCAGAGCCTGTGGGTGGGCTTCATAATTGAACACTGTCTTATTTGTGGAAAGAAGTAACGCCATCAGTATGTGGACATAGCCCAGAGGCAATTCACATATTAACTACTAGGCATCTTTGAACAAGGTCTGCTAAGTTCCATACACGGACTGGTAGGTGTGTAGGTTTAATATCAAATAAACACACAACGCCAGGTGTTGAAACAAAGTGTTTAACAAAGCTGCTTCTAAGGTAATGGCAGTCAGGGACGTGCACACATAGACATCAAAGGGGGCTTCAGCCCTTTCCCCTTTTTAAATGTTTTTTTTGTGGCTTTCGCCTTTCAACTGCATTGAAAATCAAGCTATAGGCGAGTGCTTTTTGAGGGGCCCCTCCTATAATACAGGTTTAATGTTTGTTTTTAAAACGCCATTGACAATGAAGGGAAAATGTACGTCATCTTGTCCCTAACACAAACATTAAAATTCCATTAACAAAGACAATTTAATGTTTGTGTTGGCACCGTTTGTTTTACATCACCTAATCAACACGAGTTAGACTTTAATATATTAGCGCCCCTCACTTTACACGGGTGTGATTTTTAATTATACAACTGACAATACATACACAACAAAAAACTGCCCATCCGAATAGAACTTTTCAGTAGCCATTCAAACCCCCCCAGTCTAAAGAATGCAAGACTATCATCGCTGCAATGGTCGAGTGAGCACTGTGCCATGAGGCATGAAGGCCTGTCTCTATATAAATGCATAACTTTAGTCCGATGGTTGACTGCCTTTAGGAAGCTAAAGGGTGACTGAAGGTGCCTCCCAGTATTACAGCCCATCAGGAAATCTTGTTTGTTATCTATAATGGTCTCCATAATAAAGAGCGGTAGTTTAGTTCATTCCATTTGGGAGAATAAGAAAGTCCATTCTGTTCTAGTAATCTAATTTCTTGAGGTTTCGCTATAAGACACACAAATGAGATGTTTGAGCATGAGGGTCTGAGACCGGAGAAAGGTTTCAGATGAGCTCCTGTAAATGTGATGTACGAACAGAGCATAATGTCATATATATATATACTGCGCGAAAATGGGCTACATTATTCCGATAGCGGGATGGCTTTTTCATTGCGATATTATGCTGCGGTGCAACGCTGTCAGAACGCTGGCACAATGCTGAGATGTATTATGCATATAGCTGGGTTGGGTGTATCAGCTGATAGTCCCCATGGAATGACTTTCACCCCCATCCGTCTATTGATGTTAATTCCCCCTCCTCCTTGATCAAGGATATTACACTGTGTAATCATTATGCTTTTCACCATTAATCTAATTATCTGTGACCTGCGAGGGAACTACCGATAGAATCACGGCAAGGTTATTATTTCCGCCAATTGCAATCCCTCCTGTTAGCCTCAGCATGCCTGATATTTCAGAACCAATTAAGGGTTCAGATTTTGTGATGGTTGTTTCTGCCCTTCCTCGTGCAAGCCTTCTCTAATACAATGTAATTATCATTATTGAAGTAGTGTTATTATTGAAGACGACACATTTTAATGCAATTCGAAATCTAATATAAGAGATTTTCGTTCCTCTTTGCCTCAAATGTCGTTGCACTTTGCGGCCCAAAATAAGACCACAGATCTGTACAATATATTACACGTTGGATTTACATGTCCAATATTCCTATGCAATGCAGCTTACAACACATGCGTCAAAATAACGTTATTAAACTAATTATTTTCCTGGAGATGAGCATTTTATAGTTGAGAGGAGCTGAAGGCTTAGAGAAATGCTTGGGGGAAAAAAACATGCATGGCTAGCTGTGGAATCTACTCTCTCTCTTCATCAACTTTTGAATCACTTTTTCAGAGGATAGATCTCGGAGACGCTGGTATGAGGACGAGTCAGACCAACGCTTAAGGTCCTCGCAGACTTTGAAAAAAACGTAACGGCAGGAAAATTGCACAAAAACGCATCGGTCTGCAAGGACCTGTTTTATTGAGATTACGGTTACGGTCTCTATATTATCGTTATGGTTATTTTGAGCATGCGCTAACCCGAGGACCGTGTAGGGATTATAGGATTACGTACCAATGGGCAGAACCAGGAAGAAAGGAAGCCAACAGAGAACAAAGCAGCCGACGACGATCCCAAGTGTCTTGGCCGCTTTCTTCTCCCTGGAGAACTTCAGCAGCCTCATCAGGCCAAAGGCCGTGCACTTCCGCCTCCTCCTCTGCTTCTTCAAAACTCTCTCTCCGCCCTCCTCCTCCTCCTCCTCCTCCAGCCGGTCTGTCGCCGCCGGCGGGGCGTTCCCCCGGTGTATCCTCAGCGTCACCCCTTCCGTCTCCACGCTCTCCTCCTTCCCCCGCGTCCTCCGCCTGGCCACGACGACGTACACGCGGCAGTACATGGCCAGGATGACGGCGAGCGGGACGTAGAAGGACCCCAGCGCCGAGAACAGCGCGTAGCCGGGCTCCTCCGTGATGCGGCACTCCGTCTCGTCCTCCGGGTCGGCCTCCTTCCAGCCGAACAGCGGGCCCACGGAGATGGCCGCCGAGAGCCCCCAGAGGGCGGCCACGGCGGCCAGGCCGCGCCTCCCCGTGGCCAGCGCCGGGTAGCGCAGCGGGCGGCTGACGGCCAGGCAGCGGTCGACGGAGATGACGCAGAGGCTGAGGATGGAGGCGGTGCAGCAGAGCACGTCCAGGGCGGCCCAGGCGCTGCAGAAGGTCCGGCCGAACACCCAGCGGCCGCCCAGGGCCTCGGACGTGGCGGAGAAGGGCAGCACGGCGGAGCTGAGGAGGAGGTCGGCCGCTGCCAGGTTGGCGACGAAGTAGTGCGCCACGGAGCGCAGGTGGCGGTGGCACGCCACCGACAGGATGACCAGGAGGTTGCCGAGGACTCCGAAGACGACGAAGACGGCCAGCACCAGCCCCAGCGTCACCGCCTTGGCCACGTCCACCGCCGGGTAGGAGGACGAGCTGCAGTTGGGACAGAACTCAGACGGAGCCGAAGCGCTCGCGTTCTCACCGGACGGAACCATTTTTTGATGCTTTCGGAGTAGCTTTCCCAACACGCCTTCTGAATATCGTTAGGAGTAATTGACGATGTGCCCCATCTGTTCCTGAATTCCCATTACCGGGTCAACCGTCTGCCTAATATCGTCTCCTGGTAATTGAAAAAGGTTAACGCATTATGTTCTTGCTTGATTTGTCATACCGGTAGAATCTTGCCAGCAGTTATTGTCAATGCTCCACATGTCACGTCATCTTGTCAGTAATACTGTAACGTCAGTATGTCAATGATGGGAAGTATTCATGACATTATGT
This sequence comes from Protomyctophum parallelum, assembly GCF_964188405.1. Classification (NCBI taxonomy): domain Eukaryota; kingdom Metazoa; phylum Chordata; class Actinopteri; order Myctophiformes; family Myctophidae; genus Protomyctophum; species Protomyctophum parallelum. The sequence goes on from NC_139713.1 coordinate 15,344,157, forward strand.
TCTTATTCATAATCCAGAAGAGTTGGCCTGAGGACCCTGGGGATCATTTGGCCTGAGGAGCCGTCATGGGGATCATTTGGCCTGAATTTCAAACTTTTCAATTGATGAAAAGAAGCTGGATTTCATTGTTGGGCTTCGTGAAAGGCTCTTACTTGGAAGAAATCTGTGAAAACAAGAGACACATACAGTAGAGACGTTAGAAATACTGTTTCCTGAGCATATTACTGTATGCACATTGTGAAACTTCAAGGGAAGTTCATGGGCTGACTTTTTAAAATGTTTTATACTTTCATTCATTTCATTAAAATAATAATCATTTTACACTGGAAGTCAAGGGGCGTGGTGGCTTGGGGCTGAAACTGATGTGACTTTGACCCCCTCAATCCCAATTGTATTGTATTGTATTGCGTCACTTCAAGTACTATACTGTACATACAGTACAGTACATGCCATTCATAAAATACACTGTTTTGCCTCACAGCTCAATTGGTACAGTACAAGTAAGGACCTACAATAACCCATTCTGAGCGGGAACCCCTTTTGGCGGTTTAAACATTATGGTATAATTTAGCTATTGAGAAATAGCAGATCTACAAGCTCATAGCGAGCTTGTAGGTCTGCTATTTTTGAAAAGAAAATCGTGAAAATGCGGCACAAATCTTTCAATATATATTCTTTCAGAATACTTTTTTTTTTTTTTCCCGACGTCAGGCCTAAATTGGATAAAGATGATGTGTTCTCTACCGTGAGGCCTGCAGAAAATCCAGTGAATCCCCTTGCTGTTAAAATGAATGGGAGCAATATAGAGATTGACAGGTTCCTTAGCCAATCAGATGGCTCAGACCTCAGAAGGAGAGGCAGGGTGACGCTTCCCGGATTCAGTGCGGTCAACTTTGACACGTAGGAGACGGTTCAGTGTGAAAGTGAGAACGGAGACTTATCGAAATAAAAATGGATTCCAGACAGTGGTTGTTCGGATCTTTCTGGTTTTAGCCATCCGAAGGTGCTAGAGACAGGCAGAACACAATGTCATTACTCAGTGCAACGTGACAACTGTTTAAAAAAGCATTGTACGGTAATATCATTAAAGCTGGGCTGTTGCCTGAGTCCAATGCATTTCTGCCTACTTCCGGTCCAGGACTTGTCCCAGTTGGTTGTCCCCATTCTCAATAGAAGTCCCATGTAGTCATTGGACTGAAGCCCCATGAAGTGAACGCAGTTTGCGTAACTCTGTCTATATCTAAGGCTCTGCAGCCATCTATACTGTGAAGTTCCAAGTTGTCAGTTTGCATAACTCTGTCTATATCTAAGGCTCTGGGCCATCTATACTGTGAAGTTCCAAGTTGTCAGTTTGCGTAACTCTGTCTATATCTAAGGCTCTGCAGCCATCTATACTGTGAAGTTCCAAGTGTCAGTTTGCGTAACTCTGTCTATATCTAAGGCTCTGCAGCCATCTATACTGTGAAGTTCCAAGTTGTCAGTTTGCGTAACTCTGTCTATATCTAAGGCTCTGCAGCCATCTATACTGTGAAGTTCCAAGTTGTCCGTTTGCGTAACTCTGTCTATATCTAAGGCTCTGCAGCCATCTATACTGTGAAGTTCCAAGTTGTCAGTTTGCGTAACTCTGTCTATATCTAAGGCTCTGCAGCCATCTATACTGTGAAGTTCCAAGTTGTCAGTTTGCATAACTCTGTCTATATCTAAGGCTCTGCAGCCATCTATACTGTGAAGTTCCAAGTTGTCAGTTTGCGTAACTCTGTCTATATCTAAGGCTCTGGGCCATCTATACAGACTATACTGTGAAGTTCCAAGTTGTCAGTTTGCGTAACTCTGTCTATATCTAAGGCTCTGCAGCCATCTATACTGTGAAGTTCCAAGTTGTCAGTTTGCGTAACTCTGTCTATATCTAAGGCTCTGCAGCCATCTATACTGTGAAGTTCCAAGTTGTCAGTTTGCGTAACTCTGTCTATATCTAAGGCTCTGGGCCATCTATACTGTGAAGTTCCAAGTTGTCAGTTTGCGTAACTCTGTCTATATCTAAGGCTCTGCAGCCATCTATACTGTGAAGTTCCAAGTTGTCAGTTTGCGTAACTCTGTCTATATCTAAGGCTCTGCAGCCATCTATACTGTGAAGTTCCAAGTTGTCAGTTTGCGTAACTCTGTCTATATCTAAGGCTCTGGGCCATCTATACTGTGAAGTTCCAAGATGTCTGTGTAAACGTTTGTCTGTATGCCCAGATTAGCTATGCCCAAATATGGACACAAACTCATCATACAGTATATAATTGAGATCCCTGGCACCGTCAGCCCGAATCAATGTTGTGAAGCAACCTGAAAATATGGATATGCCCAGTGCAAGTTGGCGTTCTGAGGCAATGCTCTCTCTGTTGTGAGTGATATCACACAGCCTGAAGGAGGCCAGACCTCAATCAGCGCAGCGGGAGGAGGAGAGGCAGGGAGGGAGATAGAAGAGGGGGAGAGAGAGGGGGGTGTGTGTGTGTGTGTGTGGTGGGGGGGGTGTATTTGTAAGGGATTATATCCGAACAAAACGCATAATATTGCATTGGAGGGGGCGATAGGCTCATCAGAGTTTGTGTTTCTAGCGCACACTTTCAAGTACAGTTTAAATGTTAATAAAGTATTATCTATCTGTTGTACGTATGGATTATGTTGCCACGACAACGGATAGCGCGGACACGGATGGTGACGGACAGTGCGGGTAGTGACATCAGGTCACACATAAATATGGGCGCGAGTGGGTGGCGGAGCTCAGTGTGGGGATTAGCCAAAGAGAGAGAAGCATAATAATATACGTTTCAGAGAAGTACGGAAGCCAAGTCGAAGTCCTCAGTCACATCTACAGCCCAGTCCTCCACAGGAGAAGACATAGAAGGTGCTCAAGTGACAGCTGAGCTCGCCATAGAAAGCCCCGCCATTACAGATACTGTATGTGTCTTCAAAATGCAGTTGAAAAGTTGAAAAGACACAACGTTTCGGTCTATGCCACCTTTATCGGGCTATTCATGAAGATGGACTGAAGGTCAAGGTATTCTTTCGACTGCATTCGAAGACGGTGTGCAGGAGTATTTTTTTCCTTTTTCAGTGCGTCGGGTTGGTCTTCTCCTATAGAGCGTCGCAGTCCAATTGCGCATGTTTCTTTCCTGCCAGGGAGCAACATGGAGTCCACTGCACGGTCTTCGCTTCCTAACCTTATTTAATTAACCTTGCTACATGAACCTGTTACCTGTCGGTGTGGAGAAGCCTTGTATGGTACATTATAAAACATCATGTGATATACGTCTAAAACGTTGTCCGATGCCCATTAATCAGTTCATAGAAAACCGGTAAAAAGAATGTGTCTTCCCCACCATAAAATAAAAATCTATCTAAAAAAAGATTATCTATTATTACACAGCTGAGTATTACATTTACATCTGGTTGATTATTAAAAGGCATTTCCATCTTGTGAGGCCTACCCGTGTGTGTGTGAAATGATGAGATTGATGGGCAGGATAACTCATAATGACTGCTGAGATTCACATTACATTGCACATAATCTCTCAAGAACAGATTCTGTGCTGCGGCTACCGAACCTGTCAGCAAGGCCATTCAGAATGTGTACGTCGTACACTGTTGATAGTGGGAATGAAAACACAGGCACACCATCATGGCCCATAGCACTTCTTTAGACTTAGATAGCATTTGAAACAGACTTATAGCATGTCATGTAGACAGCACAATAATTGCATTGTAGGTAGTCACACACATATGTATAGCATAGTATAGTATATATGTATAGTGTCATTATATAGATATGTTCTAGTTACGTTCTTAGCTTACGCATGTTTCATGATAAATGCATTCTATATATTATGTGATGTATTCCCATGCTTTTTTGTTCTTGCCTAATGTAAATCGCTCTGGATTAAGAGCGTCTGCTAAATGCCTACATTGTAAATTGAAGTGGAGGGCTGAGGCCGGGCCAGAGTGTAGGGTAAGAGAGTAGCGACACACTTTGATCTCGCCGCAAAGCAGGTACCTACTGTATGGGCTATAGTTCCAAACATTGCTCCTATGGCTGGAACTATCCCATTGAGATAGAATGAGCACTTCCGCATTGTTACAGATGGAGTCGACGCAAGTGTAGGTGTCTCTTACTATATTACTTGGGGCCGGGCCAAACAGGCCAACATCCTGTTATACACATATCCTACTGGGGCCCGCCCCCAGAGGCAAATTCAATGGAAACAAACGGCAGAGGGCGCTGTTTTTTCTTTTCTTTCTTTGCCGATGGGTTCCCAGATTGCATTGCACATGAATGCAATGAGGCATGGAGGCAAAGAGGTGCTTAGTGCCGAGTGGGACGTAAGCATTATCACCTGTCGTGACATACATAATAAGCTGTGCAAAGATATCATTGTTGGAGCCAGTGGGGCTGTTATAGCGCCACCATGAGGACGATTCGAAGAATATCGACACGGCTGCCATGACAATCTTAAACGCCATGCATTGGAGCCCCTCAAAAAAAGCATTGGGCAACATACCAGGATTGTGATTAAAGGGAAAATGCATTGTCCACAGTCGAACAGTTTGTTCTTGGAGCCGACAAGCCTCTGTCTTCAATTCATTTGTCATTTCAGCTAAACCTAGAGGAAAGAAAACAGCTTCTGCTTGAGTGGACTGACTGATACTCCCCGTTTCTTTTTCATCAAAACAGCATTACATCCTGAGGCAGCAACCTCGATAAACCAGACAATTATTTATTCATCTAACGACAATATTAATTTGTTTATGTAACGTGACAGTTAATAACAAAATATTATATTGGCTATAAGAGCTATCAAGGGGACGGAGACTTGGAATAAAATAGCTTAACCCATTCTGAACGGGAAACCCTTTTGGTGCTTTAAGCATTATGTTATACTTTAGCTATTGACAAATAGCAGATCTACCAGCTCGTAGAGTGCCGCGCTACAAGCTTCTAGGTCAGCTATTTTTCTTTGAATATATATCTTTGAATATATTCTTTCAGGGCGAGTGTTTTTAACTCAAATCTTTGCTTCTGCGAGGTCCCTGGAACAACATATTTTCAGATGGGGGTCGGCAGCCAATGCTTGAGAACGACTGACATAGAAACATTTTTTTTTCAGAAAACTGCCAGGATTTAGAAGGCCTTTGTAGCACCTGTTCTCAGATTATATTAGACGCACGCACACGCGCGCGCACACACACACACACACACACACCGTGAGCCACACCGTGAATAGAAATTAAATACATAAACAAAATTAAACTAACGGAGAGACAACAGATTCAAGGACAAGAACACATAACAAACATGAGAGTCATCAGAGCTGTCAAGAATTTATGCGAAAACCAACAAACCATATACCATAATAAGACTGTTGACAGGATATAAATAGATAAATAGAGATATGAAACAGGAGCTAATTTTCACTTGGGACATACTGTAAATACACCTGGGGGGGGGGGGGGGGGGATAATCCTATTGCTGTGTACCTTGAAGGTCTAGTGTCTTGCAGTCGGCGCGGGCTGTAATTCAACAGCGAGATGGCGGGCCGAGAAATGAACGTCGCCGAGGACAGTATATTACGGTTGTGAAGGCTGGGCGCCCACTGATAGTCTCACTCAGAACCACTTTCAGAGGACGTGTTGGAGATCTGAGATGTCAAAAAAGAAAGATAAATGTTGGTGAGGCAGAGAATGAAAAGGGGGGGGGGGCAGCGATAACGCCATCCAAAAGCAGTCATCAGTCTGTCACATGTTCATACAGGATCAAGGACAGGTGGTGCGTAGCATAGCATGTGGAACAACATTCTGTGGAATATTTTTTGGTGAACATGTCATGCGTCAGTGTGACATATTCCATAGAGAAACACATAACTTTGTTATTGACAAGGTTAATTCCTTCATCTGCCTGCCTAATGTCACATTAGAGGACTCAAGGTTGGCATGAAAGGGGGGCTGCTCAACATAACATACATTTGCATAATATTGATTAACCTAAGGCAAGAGTCATTCACCAAGCGAGTCATAAATTTAGCAGGCTATAACTTGATGCGCAACGTTATAGAGGAGGATAAGAGGCAATTTAATAAAGGTCTGTCTTTCCGTTGCTGTATATTTACTAAACAAACTAAAATGGTGCTAAATAGCACTAAAGATGATTATATGGCTCATAATCATAGGGGAACCACTTTTGTATACATCTGTGTATGTATTATGCTCATGTACTGTAGCTCCTTTGTAAAATGGTGCTATGTGGAACCATTAGAGGTAAACTAAGCAGAAGAACTATACAACCTTAGGTTGGTACGTAGCAGTGGTATATCAGAATTAACTTTATTGTCACATCACAGTAAGAAAAAGTGCGTGATGAAATACACTTTGAATTAAGTAAAAGAAAAGTGTGTGAAATTATTTTTTTTGCATATAGTTCCCATCGTGTAATTTTTTTCCAAGAAAACAAAGGGAAGAAGAGAGACAGTGAAAAGGACATCAAGGCAGGACAGAAGAAAGTTTGAGCGCTTTTTACTTGATAGTTATATGTTATTGTCTGAAATTACCTCCATAATCACAGCCATAACTTAAATTCTCAAGAATAATATACAGTATTTCCTAATCTCTACAGAGAGAAAACCAGTCTAATGTCATGATTACATCTTTTACTCATTTTGTATGGAACAGTATATCTAAGGTTAGTAGAAGGGTCAGTCGCTTCTCGCTTACCTTTGGTAACAGTGCAATCAGTGCATGCACTATATTGAAACCCAATTTGGGCGGGACCTTGACATGAAAATGTTTGAGAACCACTGATCAGAATCATAGGTTTTTCATAAAACTGTCAGGATTTAGAAGGCATTTGTAGAATCGTCCTCATCGGGTTAATGTGTCCAATAGCATGAGAATTACATTTTGAAATGCTGTAATGCTGCTGTGCTTTCTTTTACGGTTACTACATACAAGGATTTATTTTTCAGTTTTGGCTCAACTGCTCACGGAAACTCCAATGTTGACTACTGTGATTAGGATTCCACTCTTTCTCTCGCTAAGAGCTTATGAATGAATCAATTATTGAATGAATGAATGAATGAATGAATGATGGTTTTCTGTTTTCCCTTTTGTTTTCCTCAGTAGCAATCTTCTGTAATCGTATGCACTATGCAGTAATGAGTTATGCAAAGTACATGCCAAGTGCGCCCCGCCAACCCATCTCTCAGGTAGATTTAAAAGAGGCTTATCCTAGGTAGGTTTTAAAAGAGGATGATCCTCTTCTCGGGCAAACGGAAGACATTGACGCAGAACTTGTTATGTTAATTAAATCTACATAAGGACAGGTGTTAGTCATGAGGTGTGGGAGGGACAGACTGATATGTTGAACATTGAAAGGCCTGGCTCTGTCTAATCAATGACCATATTATGCACAGTGTAATCCTCAGCATTCATTTAACTGAGAATACAGTACTAAATCCTCAGCATTCATTTAACTGAGAATACAGTACTAAATCCTCAGCATTCATTTAACTGAGAATACAGTACTAAATCCTCAGCATTCATTTAACTGAGAATACAGTACTAAATCCTCAGCATTCATTTAACTGAGAATACAGTACTAAATCCTCAGCATTCATTTAACTGAGAATACAGTACCCCATTTGTCAATTTGGTTACTGTTGTACACTCTCTTAGTTACAAATGGATTGAATAGACACGGAATTTGCCTGTGTGCACTGTGCATGCAGGTGAGCCCAATAATAATAGAGAAAAAGGGGATCCCGCGCACCTGTCTTCACTTGCAGAATTAGAATTATTGAGCAACGTTTCGGTCATTCAGACCGGCTTCATCGGGCATAAAGAAGCACTGACACTGCATGGGCACACTTTAGCGGACAGCCGCGGACAGAAGAAGCTGTGTTTTACGTAATTTCCTAGTTTTTAGACAGCTGGTGGATGGAAAAGAAGCTCCACCTCTGCGGCTGACTGCCGCGACGGACAGATTTCCGGAAACGCTCTCCTCCGCGGCAGTCAGCCGCGGGGGTGGAGCTTCTTTTCCATCCACCAGCCCTGTGGGCTGGGGCCAATCAGCTGCCCCGCGCCAATCCGTTACCATGGAGAGGGACCGCCCATAGGAGGGTACAGGTGGTATATTTTTTCCATGATAAAAGGATCATTTTTGTACCAAGTAGAATAAATGCAGCTACAACAGAATAAATCAATCGGTAGAGAAAGGCAAATATAATGAACAATACAAATGGAATACCTTTAGGGTGTACTGAATAAATATTGGACAATTATACAAACAAGAAAAAAGCATGTCCCTGGAGGGCATAATATCCAATAAATGTAATAGGGGTCAGACCTAGTAAATTACAGGTGTTCACCAAAACGACATCACATATAATGACAGCTTGAAAAAACTAACAACGGGACATAAGCGGGACAATGTTTTGTCTCTACTTCTCCAGTTATCCGATGCACCCATATCTGACTTTTTTCTTCCACCCCAATAATAATTAAAATAAAAAGTGACACAGCCTACAAGAGCAGAGCAGTCGATTCAATTGATCCAAACATGACGATTATGGCAGATTATTCTAGGTCATTCTTATTCTTATTCTTTGCCGATGCGAATTGATAGAAGCTGCCTGTGAATATTATAGATTTATGTATACGCCACGACGTCGTATCCGCAGCTTATTGTTTGTGAGCTTTGTATAATATGTGTGTGTGACACCGTCATATGATGGCGCATGAGGTATTATAGACTCTAATCTACAGACACAAACCCCCTATGGTGTGGCATACAATATCGCAGTGGTGGCTCATGTGGAAACATGGCGCACTTGCCGTAAAGCCTCACTCAGGATCTGCTCTCAGTGCCCTTGTCTTTGCATCAAAGTGGTCCAGCAAATCTTATCTCAAATTGCGATCATAATGATTTTTCTTTATGATGGGAGGACATCAATCTCTGGCTGGGCAAAATGGCCCTTTCCAATCTGCATGACAGCCATGCCGAAAAGGCATTATCACCTGACAAGCACGCAAGGATTACAATTGATAATTCAATATTATTTAACATGTCTTGCAGACATCATTAAAGTTTGGATCTCACTCTCTCTCTCCCCCTTGTACCATCTGTGTATAGATTTCTACTGCAAAGCTCAATACTATGTCAACAGGCCTGTGGACCAAAATCGACTCTCAATATCTGGCGTTGATTGACTGTGGCAGAAAAGGCTGCGAGAGTGAGAGAAATAGAAAAGGAGAGGAGAGGGATAGGGAGAAAGAGACGTGTGTGTGTGTGTGTGTGTGTGTGTGTGTGTGTGTGTGTGTGTGTGTGTGTGTTACATAGGTACAGTACATTACGTTTTGCCTGAATGACATGCCCAATAATTAGTAGCGTATAGGCCTATGCTGAGGCTAACAATTGTCTGCACTTGCCAAATTAAACATTAATGATTCTGAGAGATCTTTATAGAAATTAATGTCCTGAGTGTCATTCACATTGCAGTCTTGCCTCTCATTTCCAGTATGATATGATATCGTATGATATGATGATATAGTACAGTATACAGTTACATACATAGAGACATGGGAAATGTCCACAGTTCAGTCTAGTCCTGGCTCAAAGTCGACTGATGGACAAAAGACTTCTTCAGTCTGCCCTTATTGTATGCTGGAACACCATATCTCCTTCCTGAAGGTAGCAACCTATACTCTCCATACAAAACATGGAGACTGTAGTAGGGTGTAGGCTATCCCAGAGCCATAGAGTAAGACCTCTTGGGCTATTCATTCTCAGCCCTGCAGTTGCTTGACAATATATATCCATTTCAATAATCAATCAGCTTGCAGCCTATACAACTGGACTCATTCTGTTCATTCACTGCCAAGTTCTAGTTGATGTGTATGTGTTTGATTTTGTCTGCCCTGCATGTTTGCCTGCTTCAAGTGTTGTAAGCCTGTTATGTTCGTTGTTTAATAAAGTAGGCTATTAGGCCTACTGGACTTGATATTTTTTTCGTCTGCTCCATGGAGCCTCACTTGACAGTTGACATACCACTGAATAGAAATAATAAATAATGTTATTACATTTACAATTATGTACATTATGACCATTTCTGCTGCAGTCCCGGCACTTATGTTGCAGGTTTAAATCACTATTATATTGTCCCCCATACTTGCATCACCTATTACATTCCCTGGATAAATTGAATTGAATTGAAGACTGAGAGAAACGAGCCTTGAATTATAAAAGACAAAAGGGATAGCATATCTTCAATATTATTACATTCCAATAGCCTATATCGATACACGTATACAAACGTCAAAGAAAAGTCAGTGGATCGTAATCGTATAGCCTACTATAGATTCCACGAGATTTTACGCAAGGTGTCTGTTCAAGTTTAAATGAGCGATGTAGGCTATAGTGAAATCAACAGTTGTAAAAAAGTATATGCTCGGGACGGACGGGAGCAGTAGGTATAGGCTCAGAAAGAAATGTCTTACCTTTTGTACCGCAAACCCAGCTCTTGCACTATTATATTCTGTCCACAATTATAGTCCTCCTCCACGGCACGCTCTCTGCAAATATAGGAGCGCAGCGAACGAGTCAGTCATATGAAGCGGAATCGTAGACTACCAGACCAGTCCAGTACCACGTGTGACCCTCTGGTGATTGGTGAACAACACATATTAAACATGAACCTCTTCATCCGACCTGTATGATGCATCGATCACCGTCCCTGTCTGTCTGCTTGCTTGCGAGCAGTAAGCACGCACGCACGCACGCACGCACACACACACACACACACAGTGACACACACACACGCGCGCGTCCCCCCACAAGCTGCAAAGAAAAAGACACAGACGCGGCGCGCGCACAGGCTACTGTCTGTATGTATTGTTCACAGTATCATCACTGTCTGTAGTGTCATGTCACTGTGTTTTATCTTCTGCTATGCATTTCAGTTATATGTTGTTATATAGGCTATGGTTAACTTTGTAGCATTGACTGTCTAGAGTGTTCACTGGTCAGTGTGCATGGATGGACACGTAGGCTACAGGACACCGTCTGGATTTATTTCCAGTTTAAAATCACTCACCGTTACATTTTTATTCTGGAAATATACCAGTTTAACTTCGAGAACACCTGGTCTACCTGGCTGCAACTTTGTTAGGTTGGTGTTGGTCTCACTCCACTTGCAAATTCCAGGGAGACATGACATCCTGTTCTATATATAACCTAGCACGTACTTTTCTCTCTCTCTCTCTCTCTCTCTCTCTCTCTCTCTCTCTCTCTCTCTCTCTCTCTCTCTCTCTCTCATTTGCAGGGCAACCACACTATAAATTCATGTATTATTTGAATTTTACTGCTCACCGTTATATGAGAATTGACATAGGCCTAGTATTTCCCCTGACTGCAGTACATTTCAGAATAGCAAATTACTCCTTACGTTTGTCCTCAAAATGTCATTTTTTTTCTCCATAGAATAGAACAATAGAAAACTAAATCACACTTTTGTGTGAACTTAAGTGAGGGGCACCTCACTCCTTTAAACAAACATCGTACTCTAAACAAACACTAAAATCACACCTGTGTGAAGTGAGCGGTGCAACTATACATCTATTGTTATAGTTACTGTAATATCCAGACCCAAGGGGGTCGGCCCGGTTCCTGCGAGCCGCCCCGCGCCCGAAACGGTCAAGAAATTACAGAGTTACCGCGTGGGGGTCCCCAGGGGGGCCCCCGACTCCCCGGAACATCCAGACCCCCAGGAACAAGCCACCCGCGTCCAAAATGACAAAGTTACCGTGTTGCAGCTTTCCCTGCTAGACAGACATACATACATACATACATACATACATACATACATACATTTTAAATATATGAAGGTATTGCGGGCAGGGATTTTTACAAAAAAGCCTCCCCTTTTAAAATACATACACACATAGATACCTACATACATACATTTCAGAAGTTTTAGCAGTTTTTAAGGACCCACTTTTAGGCCAGTGCACCAGAGCAAACTCTTGCCTTTTTTTAAACCCTACCCATTTTAACCAAATACATACATACATACATACATACCGACATAGGGACACACATAGCTGTGTATTGGATCCCTCAAAAGTCGATAGACGTAGCTGCCACATGACGTCCCGACGTCCGTTTTTTTGCTATGGTCATGCTGGGCAATTGCACCGGGCGCCAAGCCACTGGGGGCACCGAGCCACTGGGGGCGCCACGCCACTGAGGGGCGTGAACTGCAGGCGGAGCCGTGAATTCATGACGAGGAAACCCCGTGCAGCTGGTCTTAAACATTGAGCGCTCGGTTGCACTTCCGCATTTGACCACCAAAATTTGGTTGGCAAATGCGGAAGTAGAGCGTTCTTCCGGGTGCTTCAAACGCCACTGAGCAACTTCCACTGAAATGAATAAGGGGGGCGGAGGAGTGGCTGGGTGGGTTGACTGACGACGCTCGCAGCTCACCTCTCCGTTCTCCCGTTAAAGTAAAGTGAAAACTGTCAGTCAAACTGTCACACACACAATGCTGTGTGTGTCAGTGCTGCAGTTGAGGGAAAAGAAGGTGAGAAATGCATGCTGTTGATATTTTTCGAATGGGGGGGGGGGGGGGGGCTCAGAGAGCCAGTTGGCCCAGCTCCGTCCCTGTGTCCCGTTTTTGAGGAGCTATAGCATTAGCGCCCCTCAAAAACAACAGGAACGAGTAAGTTTAAACCAAATTGCGAATAGAAAAAACACATTTGGATGCAATATATCAGTGGATTCTGCTGTATTGGCAAAATCAGACAATTGCCTGACAATTGTTTTTGGAGTAGCCTAGGCAATTTTCTCATCTTATCTGATTTCCAGTGGCTATAAGAAATCAAAGTCGGATCAGAATCATTATAGAGTCCCCATAGAGGCTGCTTTGTACAAAGGTTGCTGTGAACAATTTGGGTTGTTATCGCTGAAGTTGTCAGCTTCAGTCAGCAGTACAGTATTCTGTGTTCTGTGAATCGTTCAGCTCGTCAATGTTAGCCGAGAGAGACAAAGCAGCTAAGGGACCCCTTCTGTACATCAGAATGTTGTTTTTGGCAGCAAATTTAGATTTTAGTTTTAGTCGTAGTCTCTTGAATAGTTTTCATTTAGTCACCTGGAATGTTGAAATCAACACTGCTGTACATACATTGCACACGATTGTCAAGATTGTACTTTTTCTTTTTGAGAAAGACTTCCATGCAACTTCATGATTACGATGGATTCAAAGCTAGCTCAGCTTATTTGGCTGATGATTGTCTCATCAGTCTCTGTTGACTTTGACATTGAAGTGACGCTGCGTTGATGGCTTTCATAGATTAGTTTGACAGCACTATCATCAGTGTTTGTTTAATTGCACAATATTAATGTTAATTGCACATTAATAATATGTTGGATTCTTGTCACTGTGGAGAAACGGACTGAGAACTAGCCTGCATGCTACTCTATTTTTTGATCCCACTCTTCTCTATTGGACTGAATAACCGTAGCATAATAAGTGTTCATTCACTGAAGTTGTCAGCTTCAGTCAGCAGACTGTATTAATTATTACTTTTATTTTCTACTATATATTTTTTTAAAGTATAAAAAGAAAAATGTAATACATCTCGGCGCCCCCCTGAGATAATATCTGGGATTTATATAGCGCTTTTCATGTATTACATCCCCCTGTTGAAGGTTGGAAGCAGTGCTTTCCTTTGCAAAGAAAGCACTGCTGCTTCCATTCCTACTTCTGGATCGACTTCGTGCACTGTACATATTGTATTGTTACAATAGGAGCATGGAGGAGGGGATTATAAAAGGCTTAGATACGATCCCAGGTAGTACTATGCCTGGGATATACTGTAGTACTATACAGTATGTACTATAAGCTCTTTCTTTCAGAGCTACTTCCATCCCACCAAAACGTTCAATGAGCTTGCATGGCTCAGTCATATCCATGATGTAATGTCGATGACATCTTATGGACAGATGGCGGGATGGAGCATCTCTTGAATGAATCATATAAACAATATGGGAAGAATATTTGGACTACTGAGAGCACAATCGAGAAACCTGGGTGGTTTAATTGAGAGATTAGCCATGCAGTCACAGACACACAGACACACACAGACCCTCTTCTAGACAGCTCGCCCACGGTATACAGTACAGTACGTGCCATAAACACAAGACATTCCGTTTCATGCATATTCGACGGTATAAACAAAATAACTTTATACAAAATGTGTCGCCCAATTCCCGGTGCAGATTTTATTATTAATGGTTTGCCACAATAATGCAAGTAGTGTGGGCATTAATTGTGACATTCACCAGCAGCAACTTTGTCACTGACAGAGTTCTGGCAGCATCTGAAATTGTGGACCAAAGATCCAGCACTGTGACTGCTATGACGCACATCTTATTTTTAGAATTTTTATCCCACGATTTTGTAACCCATTTTTCACCCCTGTGTCAATTATCTAATGTGATCCTGGGCTCTACACACCCTCCACCAAACCTGGGGAGAGCAACGGACTTGAACTCATGCTTCCTTCATGCCTGAGTGTCCAAGTCACTCCTTTACACCTGAGAAGGGGGGAGTTTCCCTGGTTGGACGTATAGCGTGTGGAAGGAACACATACACGTCCATCAGGCGCCCTGGCTGGCCAGGGGGAGGCTCAGATGACGCACATCTTATTGGCATTGTATCCCATGGTGTAACGTGATTGTGATGGGGCCCTGTTGCATCGATTCTGTTTTGATTAGCACCATGGATGGCAGCAGATGTACCAAATGTATTGTATCTGGGCTGATCTAATAGACTGCCTTGGCCTCAGAGCCACATATAGCCTGTTTTTTTTTCACATTTCCAAAGTTGCTTTATCAGTATGTCGATAAACATTGGACAAAATATAGCCTTCAAGAAAAACACAGTATAGGCTTAGCATCAAAGATGACAGTATCTGATCACACAATCACTTTGATCACATGATGAGCATCGTTCATAATCACTGGAACCATGGTCAAATTACTGTCAGATTATATTATGCACTTGAGTCCTCATGGTATTTGCAGATTTCAGTGTTTGACAACTATTGTCATACAAGAAATGGATAAAATAGCTGTCGTGACGCAAAGCGTTATGAGCTTTTAGATCAGCTATTTTCCACTAAGAGAGTGTGTAGAGGGGGGACCAAATATCCCTGGTGGAAATATAGGATAGGATACAACAGTATAGGGTTTAATTGGTTATGTGTATCCAGCTTCTTTAAAGGAGAATTCCATGCTAGAAGGCTTTCTTACCTTTCTTTGTAGTCGTTACGTCCCCACCAAAGAGGTCCAGGTTTTCTTTTGTGTGCAAAAACTCCTTATTGGCTATTTCCCCTACCATAAGCCCTCAATGAATTGCATTGAATTGAATGGGAATTGAATGGGGCTATGGGGTGCTAATTCGCTTATTTCCATCGAAATAAGTAGTAAAGTGTGCTGCTTGGGATATTATTTACATTATGAAGAGAGGATATATAAAAAAAAAAATTTTGAGCGATGGAAATAAATAAGCAAATTAGCACAACACCCCATAGCCACATTCAATTCCCATTCAATTCTGCAATTCATTTAGGGCTTATGGTAGGGGAAATAGCCAATAAGGAGCTTTTGCACAAAATAACACCTGGACCTCTTTGGTGGGGACGTAACAACTACAAAGAAAGGTAAGAAAACCATTTAGTATGGAATTCTCCTTTAACATAAAGACGGAAATAAACAAACACCAATATAAAGGTCAGGTAGCCTTCAAAAAGAGAGCCATTACTGCCCCCATTGTACTCTCACATTTCTCCCGGCTTCGTATAGTTCAGACATTGCTAAGCTGATTACATTTTGAGAAGAAAAAACAACAACTCTCCTACCATGGCCAGTGGAATGCAAAACATCCACGGCTCCATCATCCGCTCACGGCGCTCAGGAGAGAGAAATACATTTTCGTTTTTATCAGCTTCAATTCGATAAACTCTAAATTATTCATAGGGAGGTAAAGGCTGGCCGTGGAGAGATTACTGTGGCTAATTGTTCACCCAGCTTTTTGCTTAAATGCAGGGGCTTGCCTGGCTGAGCACCAGTATACTGAATGTTTTCTGTAATGAGGAAAAAGAGACATGCCACTCAAAAACAATTTATATTAACGAATCAAACTTTTAATTTGCCAAACTTTTAATTTGCCAAACTGAACAACAATGACTGATTCTAGCCTTTTAACATAAAGAAAGTAGCCGTCAAGTGGCTTAGTGCATAGTTTATTTACGGTAAGGCTTCACAATATTGTGATCTATTATATGTTCTGCATCGTGGAATGTGTGAGGTTTCTTTATCTGCTCATTTTCACTCGACATGTTAAAAAGTTAACTCTTAAAATAGCAATTTACTTCAATCACAAGAAAGAAAACCAGTAAGACCAGTAAGGGCGAGAAGCGACCTCGTCCACGCACCCGCCTCGTTGGCGGCAGACTGCTGGGCGAGCGCTGGCGCTTTGGGATGGGGGGTCAGATCAACATGGAATGAATTCTGTACTGGCCTTTATATGGAGCATGTCTTGAGTGTACAGGTTTTGATGAGGTCAGATCAACATAATGGAATGTCAGCTCCATATATGGAGATCTAAGGGTGGTAGTGGGTACATTCTCTAATTTGGGGGCCCGTCTAGAGTTTGAATGGACAGGTATCAGTCAAAAGGGAGACATCGAAGAGGAAGGATGGGGGAGGATCAACATATGGAATGTCAGAACAGGTTGCTGGCCAATATTGATGACATCAGGGATCTCCATATATGGGCTTAATTGCGACAGCAGATCGCATTTACTATGCCATCAGATGTCATAGTGATGTCACGAGACCTGGGCACCATATATGGGGGCTTTCCCCCATGGGGATTTTGAGTGATACACTGACATTTTCACAGTAAATGCGACCTTTGGTCGCAATAAAAAATATATCACGGTCGTTTCATGCCAGTGTTTTTGAGTGGTGCACCACTCCTACAACCAGCAATCTCCATGCATATCTATGTAGCTGCGTATGTAGCAGTGGTCATGAGCACGAGTATATGACTTATTAGTATCAGTAGGGGGCGCCAGAAACAGAGAGAGAGATAGTGCTGTGCCTGCTGCCTGCTAATATGAGAGAGAGAGAGAGAGAGAGAGAGAGAGAGAGAGAGAGATACATTGTTGTTAATCTTAATTAGTTATTATTATCGAGAGCTGTTTTCACAGCCTGTTCTGTGTGATCCCCTGATCCTCTCACAGCCGTTATTGCAAACCTGCCAACGCTGGTCAAATACTTTGAGTACCACACGGCAAGCAATTATATGCATATATTGTGTTACCATTATGGTGCCTCAGTGGAGGCCGAAAAGGGGAAACAAACCCCCCCCCCCACATATAGGCTACTGTACAGTGTATATATTCATTCACACATGCCCATACAATATATAGGATGCGGTTTATACAAAAATAACTACTGTAGGCCCGGCCTATACAGTATACTAGTCTACTATGAACTACTGGCCTAGGAATGATATCCTATTTTGTACCGTAATTCTCTACTGGTTGTGTCTCGGTTAACGCCTCTATTTAGATGTTGTTTTGTTTTGGGAGCAACCAAAGCTGTGCGAGTGACCTGTGGGGTGACCTGTGGGTGCCACTGTCCTGGTTTGACAGGACATCAAAGAAACACATCAATTACACCAGGGGTGGGCATCTGGCGGACCGGGGGCCACATGCGGCCCCCACCTTCACTTAATGCGGCCCGCAGGTTAATATCAGAATACTGATATAGTATTGATTTCAGCTGTTGCAATCCCAAACATGCCCCGCTTTAATTATACTTAATGACTAGTATTAAATGACTAGTACTTAACGACTAGTATTACAATCTTATTGTCTTTTTTGGTCCAATGTATACATTTGTATTTAGTTCATAAAGTTATCATAACTAAAACTATAATTATGCATTTGAAAATCAATAAAAAGGTTACTTTTCAGGATTTTATTTTTTTAAAGCTCAAAATAATTCAGCATTTCAATTCAAATTTAGCAAAATAGCTGATCTACAAGCTCAAGCTCAAAGCTTGTAGATCGGCTATTTTTGCTACGACACGTAATATGCAATAGTGGCCCTCTCCATCGTCAAAGTTGCCCACCGCTGAATTACACCATCGAAAAATTAATGGCCCAAAAAGCAACTTGAAATGGTCCAAATCAAAGTTTTACATAATCACATCAATTACAACTAGAATGGCCGCTGACCCAGTTTCTGTACCCCAGGCTCTACATGGACTGACTACACACTACATGATGTCCATGAGGAGACTATACAGCTGTTAGTCATTGATTTTTGATTGACTTTGATATCTCCACCCGCCATCTTCGCGCCTGTCATCATAACGTGATGCTGGAGACTGTTCATGTCTCTGTGGAGACGTGTGGAAATCTTTATACTTTTTGTCTGGCTTTTGAAATGACGTCATATTGGCAGCCAAGTCTATCGAAGTTTGATGTTTGTTAACTTTGTTTAAAGCACTTTTTACAAACACAGAGTGGCACTGGCACCCAAGACTATTGTTCATTTACAGCAGGGGTTCCAAACCTTTCTCTTATACCACGGACCGGCTGCCAGTTCATAAAATGTTCGCGGACCGGCATGGCTGGGGAGAAGGGGGTTGCGTTGCGGTCGCGCATAATCCTACCAAAACACGGAAGACAGTTGACTGGCCTCAAGTAGCCTACCTGCTGCTATATTATTATATCACAACATAATGTCATAATCATTGTCATTGACCATATCAATGATCCTGGTGAGTCGGTGACGCACGGTTATAGATTCCCTTCTCGCATACCAGTGGGACATGTCTCGCGTACCAGTGGGACATGTCTCGCGTACCAGTGGGACATGTCTCGCGTGCCAGTGGGACATGTCCCACGTACCAGCACAGGTACACGAACCAGCGTTTGGGAACCTCTGATTTACAGCAGTAAACGTCATGTGACGTCATGTCATTTGTTTTACACAATAACACGCTGCATTCACGTCTCTTAATGTATAAAGCGGAAGTACATCTGCGATGAAAGTGCACAAGTGTGATTTTTTTGTGTGTATTAAAGGAGAATTCCATGCTTGAAGAAGGCTTTCTTACGTTTATTTGTAGTTGTTACGTCCCCACCAAAGAGGTCCAGCTGTTATTTTGTGCAAAAGTGCATTATTGGCTATTTCCACTACCATAAGCCCTCAATGAATTGAATTGAATTGCATTGGGCATTGGGGTGTTGTGCTAATTCGCTTATTTCCATCGCTCAAAAATAAGAGAATTAGCACAAAAACCCAACCCCCATTGAGGGCTTATATAGGGGAAATAGCCAATAATGCACTTTTGCACAAAATAACACCTGGACCTCTTTGGTGGGGACGTAACAACTACAAATAGGTAAGAAAGCCTTCTAGCATGGAATTCTCCTTTAAAAGCGTATTAAATGGTACAGTATATGCAAAATGCGTACATGATGGCAGGTCTCAGCGTTATGACCAGCATGCCTACAAATAAGCTGTACTACTGCACTACATTAGTAGGCTATTCCAGCCGTACTGTATACTGTCACACATGGTGCGCTGTAATAATAGCTGGGCATTGAAATTGATTCTGCTGTTCCCTGCAGCGACTGTAGACTAGTTGATTCAGTCTGAAGAGAGACTAGACCGATGGCGTTTGAACTGTCAAAACATGTGCACTCTTACATCGATCAAATGCATGACATCACGCTAGTATATTTTTTACATACACAAGCGAGGTTTGGCCTTTCAATGGAATCACGTCGAGTCGAATTACATTTCTCTTTGGCTGGCCGTGGCTCTGCAATAACGCTGGCAGTTTGTGTGACACCACGGAACATTCATTAAAGCGGACATTAAGAGCCAGATTAAATTAGGTTTCTACTTTCTACTAGGTCTATAGGTTAAATAAGGTTTGGGGGGAAAAATTAAATTAAAAGTTAACAGGAAATAGTGGGTGTACAGTTAAATTCAATTCATCACTGAATACATTTCGAAATGGGTAAATGGAATTTGAAATGAGCACTTTTGTGCCATTGCCTCATGCAGCCTTTGGGGCAGAGAGGAAAGAAAAACTGAGATGGATGCATCAACGGCAGAGCTGGAGGCGGGGTGAACTTGAATGAAAATGAAATGGAGAGACAGCCTTGAGGATGTGCATGGTTGTGAGCAGGACTATGCTTAGAGTACCTGGAGGGTGGTATTGATTTTGTGGAAATATTGCGCTTGCTGTTTACTTTCTATAAGCAAACAGCAGTGTACATGTTGGTAATTAGTAGTAGTATCCATGAAAATGTTAAATGAACAAATACATCTCTTTGACAGTGACACAGAGTAAATGGAGCTCATTGTAATGTCACGATCTGACAACGTTTACCTTTCAGGTGTTAGTTATGATTATGTTGTTGACACCTTTTAGGCAGTATATCTACATGCAGTGATCATTTACAGTGCCTGGTTAACAATGTACCGCGGTAATATCTTTCTCCATGGCTTCTGGATTGATATTCTTTTGCCATTGATACTGACCGCTGCTGCTGTTAGTTGATTGGACTGGTACGAAGACAATGTTACGAAGGTGAAAGGAGGCAGTTTTGTTGATCTGGTTGACATGGGACTGGAAGGAGAGGCCAGGGTGGGGTCCAGGATGACACACAACAAGGTTACAAACTTAATTGTTTGGAGGTGACAGTGATAAAAATTTTCATTAAATCAGGACAGAACACGATGCATGATAAACAAGTGAAATTGGAAGTGATGAAACGTTGATACAGTATTGACCCATTTAGGCCTGACATTGAAATTCAAATAATGTTTTCTAAATCAACAGTTTTCTGAAATACCTATGTTTCTATATCAGTGGTGTATAGAGGAGATCTTGAAAAAACAAGACACACCAATAGCCAGAGTACCAATATTTATTAGGACAGCAGGTAAGACAGGAATGTATCCAACGTTTCGGCGGTTAAGCCTTCATCAGGGAATATATCAGTGGTGCTCAATATTTCATGTCAAGGACCCCAAACATTATATGTAATTGGCCGCCGACCCCGATCTGAAAATATGTAGTTCCAGGGACCACCCCAGAAGCAAAGATCTGAGTTAAAAACGTTCGCTCTGAAAGAATATACAGTATATTCAAAGATTTGCACCACATTTTCCACTTTTCAAAAATAGCAGATCTACAAGCTTGGCACTCGGTGCCGCACCACGAGCTTGTAAATCTGCTATTTTTCAATAGCTAAACTTGCAGGGGTTCCCAAACTGTGGTGCGTGCACCCCTATGGGTGCGTGCACCCCTTGTGGGTGCGTGACATGAAAAGGGTAATGGCGGTTTTGTGGTGTCTATTTAGCACAAACTGCAAAATTGTTTGAGGACCGCTGATCTAAAGTATAACATAATGCTATAAACACCAAAAGGGGTTCCCGTTCTGAATGGGTTAATGTTGGCATGAAACAGGTATTTGTCACATGTTATTAGGCTATACATAGTTTTCAGTTTATTTTTGAGTGGTGCAACCACTCCAAGGAACAGCAATGAAATGTTATTTCCTTTAGAGGATAGCCCCTTGAGATGTATCATCATCTCGTTTTAGAGGGGGTCCTCGGGCACAACACAATGAATACAGTACATAGACAAAACAATACATTACATTTAATGTCGACACAGAACAATATACACTTACCACATCAACAAAACATAGATGCTCTCCAAACCACTCAAACACTACATCAAGACCAGAAGCAACTGCACGGAAACACCTAACAAAATACTAATAATAGTGATATTAATAATGAAAATAAAAATAAAAATAAAGATAAAGATAAAAAGAATAATCAAGCATTAAAGTACGCACCTCTCTCCAAAAACAAGTACAAATGGGTTTCAGGTCTACAAGCAAAGAAGCCTTGAAAATGTTAAATGGTGTAATTGATCTCAAAGAAACAGACAAGTTGTTCCAATCAGATGGAGCTTTAAACTGAAAAGCACGTCTCCCAATGTAATTAGATGTGGTGGGTACAGTAAAATAAAGTGGTTGAGTATGTCTAAGAGGGTATCTAGAGTTATATGTAACTAATAACTGTTTTAAATATGATGGATACACTTAATGCACTTAAAAATGAAAAGCAACCAGTGGAATTGCCTCCTTGTTTGAGGAGTTAGCCAATTTAAGATCATACATGACACAGTGGTGTGTCTGTTAGGGACACCTCAAGACAAATCTACAGATACTATTGTAAACAACATTTAATGAAAGGAGATGAGCTTCAGTAGTATTCTGATAAATGATATCGCCATAATCAATAACAGGAAATAAGAGTTGTTGAACAATGTGTTTTCTTATTGTGAAAGTAAAGCAATTTATAGACCTGTACATTATCTTGAGACTAATATTAACCTAGTTTTAATAAACTCAATCCAAAGGAGAGCTCAGAATCCAACCAAAGACCCAGGTATTTAAACGTGACAACAGAGTTAAGAATAGACCCATTAGCAAAGGGCCCTATGTCCCAACCTATGTCCCTATGTTTAAAGTACCAGTAGGGGCGAAAGTGGCGCTGTTGTGCTAGAAACAGAGAGAGAGAGATAGTGTTGCACCGTTGCCTGCTAATTACAGAGAGAGGGGGGGGGGGAGAGGGAGAGGTGTCTAAATGCTAATTCCCCCAAACAGTAACTCTATCATTTCTCGACCGTTTCGGACGTGCGGCGGCTCGCCGGAACCGGGCTGGCACTCTGGGCGCGTTCCTGTGGGTCTGGAAGTTCCGGGGACCCCCACACGGAGTTGCACCACTCAGTTCACACGGGTGTGATTTTTATTTATAGTGCAACATCACCCCAAGGGGTCTCTGTGCACTTTACAACAATACACAGCAAAAACAAAACAGCTAAAAACACAATAGCACAATAACACAATAGCAAGAAATTGCAGTAGAGCTTAATAAAATGTGCCAACACACATGGCTGAAACAAGTACCATTCGATAGGACACAGCTATAAATCATCAACAGATAGGTGTAAAAATACGTTAATATCCATTAATACAACATAGGGTTTTAAAACCACAGGGCAGAGCAGGGTGAATATAGTGGTTTCATTGAAACTAGGGGGAACCATAATGCAGGGAAAAAAGATGGGTTTTAAGTCTAGATTTAAAAATGCCTAGTGAGTTGGCATCTAACAATTACAGACTCACGGTCCATATCACAGACAAAGAAACATAAGACACAGTAAATAATAAAACAAATGAAAAATAGAACATTTTAATACATATACACATACATACATACATACATATTCTCACAGCCTGTCGAGGCAGTTTCGCCAATGTCTCCAAATCATGGAAGAGAACCGATTAGAACTTGTCACAGGGTTGGTTAACATCCTGATGACACAGTTGTCAGACTCCTCTAATCGACACATGAATTTGTACATTAGGCTTCTTAGAAGGGCTTGAGTCCAGGTAGGCACCCCCAAGTTCACAAACAGCTGACTGGCGCTGTGCCATCTTGGTATACCCTCACTAGTAATTGTAATGCATCATTATATGCAACCTTACGTTTATGCATGCTATACTCACCTTGTAGTTACTTCACAGGTGAGCAGTATACAGTACAAGAAAGCTTTAAACAGTGATACCTTGACATATCTGAAGAGCAATTATGAAATGTCCTCATTAAAATGTTTGCCTGGGCATACGGTTTGCACCTTTTGTCTATGAATTTCTTTATCATCTGTGAGGTCGTCTAGACAGCTTGTGGGAGAGCGTTCCAGAGAGAGGGGGCACGATGTGTGAATGCTCAAACCGTTAGTTTTTAGGGTGATTCTAATATACAGTGTATGGTGCAGTCTACTCTACTACTATGCTCCAATCTTCCTGCTCTCTGACATTAACTCTGGTCGTTTTATGTTTGTAAATCAATGTCAACTTGTTTGAGGTGCTTGTTTATAGCACTTTGAGGACTTGTACAGCTTTGTTCTATTCCTTTCACGTGTCAGTGTTTTACATTTGTTTGTCGACGGAATACATTTGACAATAATATTCTTTATTGAATTCAAGATTTGAAGACATGGTGAATGGGGCCTTTGATCTCCACAATGGTAATTTCCAAGCATTAGGCCTATAACAGGGAAGAGAGACATAACATTGCCACGCACGCACGCACGCACGCACGCACGCACGCACGCACACACGCACTCACTCACTCACTCACTCACTCACTCACTCACTCACTCACTCACTCACTCACTCACTCACTCACTCACTCACTCACTGTCACTCACTCACTCACTCACTCACTCACTCACTCACTCACTCACTCACTCACTCACTCACTCACTCACTCACTCACTCACTCACTCATGGTGCACTCACTCACTCACTCACACACACACACTCACTCACTCACTCACTCACTCACTCACTCATGGTGCACCCACTCTCTCACTCACTCACTCACTCATGGTGCACTCACTCACTCACTCACACACACACTCACTCACTCACTCACTCACTCACTCACTCACTCACTCACTCACTCACTCACTCACTCATGGTGCACCCACTCACTCACTCACT
Source organism: Protomyctophum parallelum (assembly GCF_964188405.1). NCBI lineage: Eukaryota > Metazoa > Chordata > Actinopteri > Myctophiformes > Myctophidae > Protomyctophum > Protomyctophum parallelum. Next base: position 15,368,874 of record NC_139713.1, read on the forward strand.
CACTCACTCACTCACTCACTCATGGTGCACCCACTCACTCACTCACTCACTCACTCACTCACTCACTCATGGTGCACCCACTCACTCACTCACTCACTCACTCACTCACCCACTCACTCACTCACTCACTCACTCACTCACCCACTCACTCACTCACTCACTCATGGTGCACCCACTCACTCACTCACTCACTCATGGTGCACCCACTCACTCACTCACTCACTCATGGTGCACCCACTCACTCACTCACTCACTCACCCACTCACTCACTCACTCACTCATGGTGCACCCACTCACTCACTCACTCACTCACTCATGGTGCACCCACTCACTCACTCACTCACTCACTCACTCACACACACACTCACTCACTCACTCATGGTGCACCCACTCACCCGCTCACTCACTCACTCACTCACTCACTCACTCACTCACTCACGGCTCATTCATAGTCTGGATTTTCGGTGGTACACCAACATACAGCAAGATCGCCTAAAGATTTGGGTCTGAGAGGCTGAATCTCATCAAATGGTGGTCCGTGAGATATGCAGAATAATGGGCCTTGATATGAATGGGGCTGAAAACCAATGTTCTATCTGGACTAGAGAACTACATTTTGTGCCGTTTTGTTTTTCTTCCATCAACACTGCACCGCCATCTAGTGGCCAAACCTTGTCATTGTAATGGTCACCTATGATGTGGTTTCCCAATTAATAGTTGGGACACATGAATATGTGGCATGGGCTAGAAGAAGAATGCTGTTTCTGCATGTCTGCCGCTCTGTATGGGCTGTGAGCCAGTTCTGTGTTACTATAGCCAATCGTAATAATCGTTAGGCTATATTGTTGTTTTCTGGTACTCTCAGAGCACCTCTGAGCACAGAGCACTCCAGACTTGCACATCCAGATTGGTTTACTGAAGTCACCCACTGGCTTTAATGGTTCTTGCTCCCCACTGGCTTTAATAGTTCTCGGGTGGCGGTGGCTCAGGGGTGGAGTAGCTGGTTTGGAACCGCAAGGTTGCCAGTTCAAACCCAGGCTCCCCCAGAGTTAGTGTCAAAGTGTCCTTGAGCAAGACACCGAACCCCTAATTGCGATGGCTTCTTAAAGTGGGTGACAATATAGCAAGAGACGACTAAAAGACCTAACTGGCTAACTTAGACGCAAAACTTTCCAGTGATGAAATGGCGCAACTAAAGTCGTCAACCAAAGAACGTGATTTTTGTACAGGATCTCCTCACTGGTCCGTATGAATACATTGAGGACATTGAGGTTACTTCGACTATGCATGCACCTTAAGGTACCATAGCACCACAAAGGCCCTAAAAACAAGGCTCCAGACACAGCTGGTATAGGCTACTGCTTGGCAGGGTTGTTTTAGTCGACTAATACTATTTTTTATTTTTTTCATGTATATTTTTTATCCCACGGTTTTGTAACCCATTTTTCACCCCTGTGTCAATCATCTAATGTGATCCTGGGCTCTACACACCCTCCGCCAACCTAGTCCCCATATATGGGGGACATGGGGAGAGCAACGGACTTGAACTCATGCTTCCTTCATGCCTGAGTGTCCAAGTTGCTCCTTTTACACCTGACAGGGGGGAGTTTCCCTGGTTGGACGTAGCGCGTGGAAGGAACATGTTATTCCAACCAGTTCCTTTCCCCTCCATCAGGCTGGCCAGGGGGAGGCAGTTTAGAGACCAGAATTACTGCATGTTTTTTGTGAGGGTACCTACCCTAGGGGACACGGGGAGAACATGCAAACTCCACACAGAAAGGCCCTTTCGCCTTGGTTATGGGCACTGATGACGCGGAGGAGGAAACGCGCTGCCAGCACCTACAGCGTCCCGAGCGGGAATCGAACCCAGGACCTTCTAGCTGTGAGGCTACCTTTTTTCACTGACAAAAACTACATAAAAACTAAATAAAAATGAAGCTATGACTAAAACTATGACTAAATATACTGACAATTTCGTCAAGAAATAAAAACTAGACTAACATGTTAGGAAGGGACTAGTGGACAAGATATCCAGTATAAGTCATTTTACACTTGGTTGCATGCTGAAAATAGCCGATCTACAAGCTCACAACGCGTCGCGCTGGGACGCATTGTGAGCTTGTAGATCGGCTATTTCCAGCAAGTGTAAAAACAATCATTACGACGGCATCAAGGCCCGCCAAAATATTTTTTAGTCGACTAAATCCACTGGAGATTTAGTCGACTACAATCTTATGATATTTAGTCGACAAAAACTAGACTAACACTAAAACATTCCAGGTGACTAAAATGTGACTGAAACTAAATGAAAACTATTGAAGAGACTAGCAATGACTAAAATCGAAATGTGCTGCCAAAAACAACACTGCTGCTTGGCCTTTCTCCTACAACTCACCTCACCCCTGCTCATTTAGCCTACTAGGGTGGGATGGCAATAGTCACTGACTCACTGTATATTTGTATGTCATTAAAATAAATGTTTCGATGAATTGAGTAGCCTATGAAGGACCCCAATCATGAAAACAAGCCAATAGGCTTTCTCTCTTGGGTTTAAATCCTCTTAGCAGACTACAGTATTGAACTGTATGTTCCTGTGCTTTTTTCTGCAAACTGTTAATAAAGTATTCAATCAATCAATATTCAATCAATCTACAAGCTATAAACTGCTAATAAAGTTTTCAATCAACTGATCAATCAATCAATCAATCAATCAATCATAGGACAATTGTCTGAGTAGTTATATTTGGGGAAAGAAAAAAATATATTATTAGGATTTCCGTTAATAAAGAGAATACAGTACTTCTACTTCTATTAATCCCAAAAATACTTGTGTTCTATCAATTACTGATCACCCCATGAAGCCTTGAGTAGTACATCTAAAACCCTGTAGGCGGCAGTAACGCAGACATCTCTGGTTGTCCTCCTCCATAAAAAAAGAAGAGAATAATACAAGATGATGCGGACGTATGCGCATGCGCCGGCAGGAGGAGCCAGGAAGTTGTTACATGACAGACACACCAGCAAAACGTCAACAAATCAGAAGGATAAGTAACTCTGTGTAGAAAACCTATGGAGGAGACAAATCATATCAACTTTGATCGAAGATAAGAGGAAAGTAAAGTGCGACGGATTGGATATACCTGGTAATTAATTTCATCAAAGGCCTTGAACGGGTTGGTTTCCTATTTGTTTTGTTATAAACTGTTCCAAACCTACGTGGCTAATAATAATAACTCGCCGAAAAAGGCAGAGCTACAAGCTCACAACGCATGGCAAAGAGACGCGTTGCGAACTTGTAGATCGCTGCTAGAGAAACAGACAGTGTCTCGTAGAACGCCCTACCAACAGTCATTACGACATGTTTTGTGAATCCCATGACTCCTTCAAAACCCCTCCCAAAGGGCACCTAAGTCTGAATGCCCCCCACCCCCTTTACCTCTCACTGTATATATTTTGTTCCCTTTTTACCTGATCTATGATGATTTCCTGAGTATATTTGTACGTCTCTAATTGTTAATGAATGAAACATGGTGGGCCCTATTGTAAACAAGTGTAATACTTTATGGCGTCGTCTTCCACAGTTAACAGGTTTTGTATTGAGTTGTGCTTGAAATGTACTGTAATTCTCCAATCTGTTAATACATTCATCTGTCGATCAATCAAATTCATCAATCAATCAATCCATCCTAGTCGTCACTGTCCTATACTACTACCACATTCATGAGTTGTATTAAAGTCACAACTTGAATAATGCACAACAAAGTGCATTTATTCAAAGTTAAGAAGCCCCATAAGAGTCCAGCTGAAAACCTCTGGGAAACAATGTAAAGAATCGACAAAAGTTAGTGAAACACAGAATAATGTGCAATTAATGGTTACATTTGTACACTCAGAGTTAGTTATCGGGCGTCCTTGAAATTAAAAAAGTTCGAGAATCACTGGTCTATGTAGCCGCAATTTACAACAAACACTAACTTTACACTTACTAGCGTAAGCTTTACACAGCTTACGTATTTCCTGTAGGCTGACTCGACATAGCTGCGGGTTTAAACCCTCACCAGGCGCACCTCTTCTACTATAGTGAACGGCAGAGTGACTGATGTATAGTTTGCCTCAAACGTTACTCTTTTACCTGCTTTTTACTAACACTAACATTACAAATATGCCCAGAACATCGAGATGAACCTGTTTAGTTTATGGCTGCTCCAACAGTAGTGGCAACATTAAAAAAAGAAAAAAACAGAATGTCAAAATATCCACCGCGGTGGCTGAGACCAGATATATACCTCATACTTGAAATGCTTAGTATGAGGTATAAAGTACAGCAGCCATGTGTTCATAAAACAGAAAGATTGAGTATTGGGTAAGACTGACGTTATGTATCTTTCAGGACCTTTCGCTGCTTCGTCTCAACCATTACTCAATGGCTCTGGTCTCAGACCCCGCAGTGGATATTTTGACATTCAGTTTTTTTTTTTTATGTTGACACTACTGTTGGAGCAGCCAAAAAACTGAACAGGTTCATCTCGATGTTCTGGGCATCTTTGTAATGTTAGTGTTATGTCAAGTCCGCCTACAGGAAACACCGGTACGTAAGCTGCGACCATGAGACCCGTTTCTGAATTCGTCTATAGACAGCTGTGTGTGGCTGTGTCCCTGGGTCTGTCCCTGTGTCCCTGGGTGTGTCCCTGGGTCTGTCCCTGTGTCCCTGGCTGTGTCCGAGCACAAATAGCGTTTGTTCATCACCAAGTGTCACTGTTGCACAGCCTAACACACAGACACACACAGGCCAGGGAGGAGGGCTTGTACAGTACAGTACAGTACAGTACAGTACAATACAGTACAGTACAGTACAGTACAGTACAGTACAGTACAGCACCATTCACTTCAGGCGGGTCAGATTTTTTTAAATAAATGTAGAATCTATGAGTTGCAACACCAACTTTGACAGCCCATAGGCTACAGTACATCCAAAGAGAAAAGTCCTATGATTGATTGTATTAAACGACTTTAAACTCGCCAACATTGCAGCTGTACGGAAAGCTTGACCTAACCTCCCACGGGGCAGCACACCTAAACCTAACCTTAACCGATGACTAGTCTAAACTAAGTATGCACCCCCTGTAAGCAGCCTCCTGCATTATGTGCCATTTCGAACCAGGTGGTACGGGATGCATACTTAGTTTAGACTAGTCATTGGTTAGACAATAGACATGGGTTAAGGTTAGGTTTAGGTGTGCTGACCCGTGGGAGGTTGGGTGCAGTACTTAGTTTTATAGACATATTTTGGTTTAGACTAGTCATTGGTTACCTAACCTTAACCCATGTCTAACCAATGACTAGTCTAAACTAAGTATGCACCCCAGGAGGTTAGGGTTAGGGTGAGGGTTTGAGATAGGTTGTAGTTGTAGGACTAATGACTGGTCTAACCAATGACTAGTCTAAACCAAATACTGTCTAAACCAAGTAAGCAGGGACGATTTCCCCCACGCGCTTCCAAACTCTGACACTTGTAAAGATAAATCACCTCTTCATCTGCACAGAATTTATTGACAAAGTAGCTCATAACATGTCTACCGCCTCCATTACGTGACTCTGTCTGTATAAGCACCAGCCAGTGTGTGGGTCCGTCCGTATGTATGAGCATGACCCATTCACCCCAGCAGCTAATGCTGATTGGGGTTTAATGACTATGACCTATTGACCCCGCCGTTTCACACTGGCAGTTGCCTCTCGGCTCACAATTAAATTCTCACACACACACACACACACACACACACACACACACACACACACACACACACACACACACACACACACACACACACACACACACACACACACACACACACACAGAGAGACAGTACGAGTACAGCATAGTACAGTACACAATGCATGCATTACAAGTGCAGTACGATACAGTATAAAAAAGGCTTCTAAATCGTTAAAAAAAAATCTAAAAAACCCATGTTTCTATGTCAGTGGTGCTCAACCTTTTTCATGTCAAGGATCCCCAGAATTATCTCTATTGGGCCACGGACCCCCATCTCAAAATATGTAGTTCCAGGGACCCCCCCAGAAGCCAATATTTTAGTTAAAAATGTTCGCTCTGAAATATATATTCAAAGATTTGCGCCACATTTTCACGACTTTTCAAAAAAAGCTTGTAGATCTGCTATTTTTCAATAGCTAAAGTAGAACAGAAGGCTTAAAACACCAAAAGGCGTTCCCGCCACAAAATGGGTTAATGTATGATTATGTACACCATATCACCAATATTATTCCTTGTTGTACATGCTTTGAACGTGATTCTGCTTCTTATTTAATACCTCTCTCTTTGTATGCAGCTCCTGTTACATAATGATGCCCACGAGAGGTAATGTGTCGGGCGCAGCCCTGTCCAACAATAAGGTCAAGTATTCACGGCTGGCTGCTGACGATGATGGTTACATAGATTTACAGGTGAGAGATTAATTGACCCGGGAGAAATGGAATGTTGGTACTATTGGTATTCTATTCTAGTAGATTAGATTGGTCAGTCGCCAATAAAAGAGTGTGCAGAATTATGGATAAAGCTCCACTGCTTTATCCATAATTCTGCACACGCTTTTATTTTATTTTCAGGTTAGTTGATCGCGCACGCACGCAATACAATACAAGCTACTTGAGCTTGTATAGAGAGGCTTGCCAAGAGGCAAGACAGATTTATTGTTTTGGATCGGATGTGGGAGGGTAGTGCATTTTTCATCAATAATGTAATGCTACTTTTGAGCAACAACTCAAGGCACAGTACATCTAAGCGTCCCTCAGGACTACCCAGCATGCTATAATAGCACACTACCACACCAGTTCAGATTCTATTATATGCTAAAGGAATTCAGTCTTCTGACAGCAATGTATTGGCTTATTGATATTGTTGTATGGTATAACTCAAACCAAGGTCAATATGAATTAGCTGAAGGGAACAGAATGAGGCCCGCTGGCCCGGCCTACTATTATAAATCACCAAGGTCAGCGGAGGACTCCACTTTCTCATTTAGTCTGCAGATTAAGTCCTGATTTATACTTAGTTGTGCGCCGTCGAGTCTCGTGACGAAAATAGCCCGAACTGGAAGCTCACATCGCGTCGCACTGCGCCGCGTTGCAAGCTTCCAGATTGTCTATTTTCAGTGCAGCAAGACATGATGTACAACTAAGTATAACTTAGGTGTTGAGGGAGAGATCGCTCCTTCAACAAGGGGACGGTTACAGTGAAATGGTCTTGTACTGTATTTTGTCCCACAAAATACAAGCTCATTTTTCCTGAGTAGATAAGGGGCAAATCACCCCCTCAACAAAGGAATGGCTTCGCTGTGACGCTATCTATGGATTGTTTTTTCAATATGGAATCTGCCAAGAGATACTCGGGTCTTCTCCTCTGTGATGCATCAGTGATAGTAACGTTGAGTTTGTTCAGATCATGACTTCTTCGTCCCAAGTTCTTATCACGTATTATATTATATATTCATTCAGAATAGTTTGACGGGGCACGGCAGTGCTGTCGCCTCACAGCTAAAATGTCCCGAGTTCAATTCCCGCTGGGGACGCTGTGGGCACGGGGTCCAAAGGGCCTTTCTGTGTGGAGTTGGCATGTTCTCCCCGTGTCCCCTTTTTTCTGAAAAAGCTATGTTTCTGTGTCAGTCGTTCTTCGATTTTTCAAAAATAGCAGACCTACAAGCTCGTAGCGCGCCACTCGGTGGCGCGCTATGAGGTGGAGATCTGCTATTTTTCAATAGCTAAATAATAACATAATGCTAACACCAAAAGGGATTCCCGACCAAAAGGGGTTAATTGTGTGCCAGTGACACATAGATATGAGGCTTTTTTGGGTGCACTGCACGATCTGCAACCAAGTATAAATCATGCATAAGCATCCCTACATAGTAAGCCAAAGCTGTGTGAACTGCAAACAATGAACGCGACGCCTTCACTTGTCGTCTCCTGGTTAAAGACTTTTCTGTTGAAAATGCGTCTATTTTGTTGAGCAACACTTGTTATAAGGGTCGTTGCAATGGCATTTAAATGAGCTTTTAAGTGTATGCCGTGACAGAACAACTTATGTTCCCGCTCTCCTTGAATGCGTCCACGAAAGAGATTTATGACATCTGCATGCGTGGTGCGTATGATGGTGCAGTTCTCAAGCGCTCCAGCTGTGTTTCTGGCTGCACAATTCCACTCCACAGAATGGGGCCATTTGTATGTAATTCCTTTCAATTGAAGGTGGGGATGATTCATAGTAGATGGGCTTGTGTTTTCCTTAATACTTAAGTTCATTGACTGGTTAGTGGTTACCGGTATTCCCCAAGGGTCTATAGTACTAGGCAGTAGAGGAGACTGAACAAACAGTCGAAAAAGGACACGCACATCAATACCTAGAGGCTGGGTGCTGGATCAAAATTAAGTCATATACAAAATGCAAAAATCAGCACACCAATTCAGGCTCCCAAGTATCTTTACTTACATTCGGTAGCGTTTCGGGCCGCACCCTTCCTCAGACCTTCAAGGAATGAGTAGACAATACATGTGTATATATAGTGTGTGATGTACCACACCTGTGGCCCATCAACTATCAGTCCCAATCGCTGTCACCGATCAGGTGACATTGACACAAGTGATATGTACCGTACAAAGACTTTGTACATATCACTTGTACAATCAATCACATTTTGAGCTTGTGGATATGCCTGTTCTATTATGTCATGCCCAGTATAGGGATACTAGGTTTCATGTGGTTAAAGCGAAACCGTTTTAACCTATATATTTCCCATTGTCTCCACAACTCATGGCACTCCGGTTCGGTTACACACATTTTGCACTCAAATGACCATACTTGAAAATAAAGCTCTCAAAAGTTTTTGTCTTTTATCCTTTTGACAGATATGTGCAAATATATATGTTCATGTATATATGCATTCTTGTCAATAAAACCATCAGTCCGTTCATTTTAAGAGATGATATACATACTGTATATTGTTACATTCTTTCACAAATGACGTTGTTTTGTATGTTTCCTGATCCTCTGTGCAGTTCAAGAAAAGTCCGCCCAAAGTTCCATACAAGGCTATCGCCCTGGCCACTTTTCTCTTTGTGATTGGCTCCTTACTGATCATCATTGGAGCCCTTCTTCTGGCTGGATCCATAAAGGTTGAAGTAAGTGTTTGGTGTATTAAACGTATTACCTATTACACCTAATTGCGAACGCAGTGAGCCACTTACTATGACAGCAAGGGCTGAATGTCTGTGTGTGTGTGTGTGTGTGTGTGTGTCACGCTGTTACACCACCCGCCCGCCACCAGAGGGCGCAGCTGTAGCACACACACACACACACACACACACAGGGCGCAGCTGTAGCACACACACACACACACACACACACACAACCACACACACACGAGCTGCGTTCGCTTCACGCGTTTGCGCGTCTTACTTGTATAATTCATTACATCATATAAATCATCATATATTTGCTCTATTCGTCGAAGAGTTGTGTAGTATGATACAATCTTTTAACAGTGTCTCTGCAGGAATTTAGTCTGTTTGTCTCTGCGTGTCTGTTTGTCCGGAGCTAATCTTGTAAACCACTTTACCTTACCTTAATTTAGTCTATGTTTGTCTCTGCGTGTCTGTTTGTCCGGAGCTAATCTTGTAAACCACTTTACCTTACCTTAATTTAGTCTGTTTGTCTCTGCGTGTCTGTTTGTCCGGAGCTAATCTTGTAAACCACTTTACCTTATCTGCAAAATGTGTGAGTAGTATAAGCACACGTTATATGCAACTAAGGGATCAAATTAATATACAATACTGCCATCTGGTGGCAAGATTCATCAGTTTTATAATTTGTTTTAACTCAGAGCCTCAGTAATGCTTTCTTCTGCACAACCATTACGTAGTGTTGTACTGTCTACGAGGTTCTATTCAAAATATACAATAATGATAAAATATTGATTGTAATGTAAAGAGAGAGTTCGATTTTGGATCTTGTCATAGCCGGGTACGATAGCGTGTCATTTAGCAGCAGTTTTGAAAATGTGCAGTTAATGTGCAGATACAATCGCTAATCAATAGCAAGCAGTGCTCAATGAAGATGTGCAAGTTTAGTGTACGTCACTAATCAATGCATGTTCTGCAATGTCCGCTATATGTACTGCATGTGAGATCTGTACTGTATGTTGTTGGTAGACCTCGATTAATCATTATAATTTAGTTGACCCTGCAACTACCTGGAGCAATCCCTTATAGTCCGGCAGCCGGGGGTGTGGAGTGGGACATGTGGTGTATAGTTTTGTCTATTGGCCTAACCCTAACATATTGACTTGTATACATTCATGAATCCACTTGCTGACCATATGTCAAAAATGTCAACATTTCAGTATGCTTTAAGTCAGTGGTTCCCTAGTCTAGGAAAATTGGCCTCAGATCCTGTGCAGCAGGGGCGTGGCCCAGTGCGTTGCGTTTCAAATGAAATGCGAATCAAAAGACAGGGGCGGGTTCCACATGGAGTGGGCGCTACATCTAAATAAGACTGAAGGGAAACAATTGCTCCTTGAGCGGTGGTGGCCTACTACAATTCAATTTGGAATTGCATTCCCTTCGGACTATTTTCATGGTATGCACAGTGCTTCAGACCGGAAAGGGGAGTGTCCACTCAGATTCTGAGCTCAACGTACTTCCCTCACAGGGATACGGTCCTTTTTTCCCAGAAGTCTTTCTCGCCCGCCTAGTGGCGAAAAATAAAACTTCTGGGAACTCAGATTAGTGGTTCCCAAACTTTTTCACCTCAAGGACCCCCAAATTGACACTAATTAGCCTGTGGACCCCCATTTGAAAATGTATGCCAGGGACCCCAATAAGAGAAGATTTTTACGGCTCTAGCAGTGACTCTAGCAGTGATTCTCAACCCGTTTAATTTCAAGGACCCCCAGTTTGACATGCATTAGTCTACGGACTCCCATTTAATGGATCTCTGAAACCCCCAATTTATATTGTAAAATTAATGCTAATTTAACTCGCGTACAACGGGTCCATTTGGTTCCATTTGTACACTCTCTGAGTTACAGACCCATAAGGGTTCATTTGGTTTCTAACTATCATTTGGCTGGGTCCCCCCTGGAACTCCCTCAAGTACCCCTGGGGGTCCCCGGACCCCACTTTGGGAACCACTGCTTTAAGTAGCATGTGACATGTCAAACTAGGGCGTTTTCATGATTATGAATCCATTCCAAGCATTAGTTTTGAAAAACACTCCTTGGGATAAAAACGGCCATAGCACAAATGTGATGAGGTCAGCACAATTTGGGCACATTTAGGGAAGTGAAGTGCATATGGCTTTTTTTTTGCCCATGGAGTGTTTTTTTGTGCAAAACTAATGCTTGGAATGAATTCAGAATCATGAAAACCCCCTAGTTTGACATGGCACATGCTACATAAAGCATAATGAAAATGTGAAAATCTTGATTTATATAGGATATTAATGGTATGGTCACATATATCCCTCTATAAAAACAATTGCTCAATACCGACAGCCGGTCAGCAAGTGGATTCAAGAATGTATACATATAGACAATGTTAGGCCAATAAAATTAAAAAACGACTTTCCCACTTTAAACAAAAGAAACCTGTAGGCTGCTGATATGAGCCTCACATTTTGGCAATAAAATGATTATGCTCAAGTTCCTGGTTTGGTTATGCATGGTTTCTTAAAGTAAACGGATAGTCGGATACATTGTTTGTTCTGTTAGTACGTATACGGTGCTGTGTCTACCAGATAGTGATGCTTGATGACCGTGTCGGTGAAGCATTTCAACAGCGATGTCTCTTTCTTTCCTTTTTTTTTTGCCAGCATAAAGACCGTACCATCCCTGTCCTCATCATAGGGGTTCTCGTATTCCTTCCTGGATTCTACCATCTGAGAATAGCCTACTATGCTTCCAAGGGTTACAGGGGTTATTCTTACGACGACATCCCCGATTTTGACGACTGACGATGTCGGATCAAAGGACTCGAGGGATTCAAGTAGTTGTTTAAACTGACGAGCCGGTAATTGGGAAAGAGAGTGTTTCCACCATAGTGTTGGGGTTTCCCCCCCCAGAGCCACCGTGCATTTACACGTATACTGTACGCAGAGCCTGGCTCTTTCTCCGCTCAGTCTGTTTGCTGCTTGCTTTCCATTTCACCGTTTTCAGATAACCGAAAACAGTATATTAAACGTATTGCAACGTATATACACCTAATATAATTCGTGGCATCATATAAATCGTCATAATATTTGCTCTATTCATCAAAGAGTTGTGTCTTTTGGTGTTCGCATCATGTCATGCTTTAGCTATTGAAAAATAGCAGATCTACAAGCTCATAGCGCGCCACCGAGTGGCGCACTATGAGCTATTTCTACATAGAAAAGAACGACTGACATAGAAACATAGCAAGTTGTGGTTCAATCTTGAACGGTGGCTCATGTCCGCAGCCGTGCCATGCAGGAGAAGAAATACAGACACCAGACACCAGATGTCCATCTCTGGCCGCTTGTCTGTATAAACGATATATACATTTTAGGGCGTGGCTGATAGGCTGACATCCAGGGAACTTCGCTTGTCATTTGCATAAGGTTGGGCCAAATCCAACGTATTTTTCGCTCCCTCGACTTCTCCACGCCTCTGCCAAATTGCCCAATCCCATGATCCTTTGCATGGGAACGCCGTGAAGTGTCCGAAGAAAGACGCGGTGTACTCCGTGTACGTGTAAATGCACCATTTAGCCTGCTGTTTTACATTGACTTTGCACTGGAATGAGAAACTGCGTTACAAATTGGCTATACTTCTTTGTCATTTTCTTAATGCTGTGTAATGTGTACACTGTACAACAATTGTCATGCAATGGTACTCTTTTCTTTGACTGGCCAAAAAAGAAAACAAAAAACAAAGTTATTATGACAGTGTTTGCTTTCACATACCAAGTGTTTTTGATTTATTGCAGATTTACAAATCATTTTTTTACAGATAAAGGCTGGGCTGACCTGCTGAATTTAGGATAATATTCTGAGAATGTATGGTTGCATTATTATTGCTCCAAGTTAATATATGAAGGTTTACTTATTGTATGTAGACTACAGTAGTAGTACACCAAGTGCTCTGCACGGTAGCATTGAAGATGCATTGAATGTCATCATTATTATAAAATAGACACCGTTTTCTAATCATTATCTTTGCAGTTTGCAATCTGTTATCCAAAGATTTGTTACTTGAACTACAAAGTATATTTCTGAATGAAGTGTCTTTATTTCAGAGTTTTCTGCGTATTGCTGTTTAAGGATATTCCTTCATTTTTCTTTTAATAAAATGTTTAAAAACCTCATTTCATTTCGAAAACCTTTTTATTCATTCAACAATTGGAATGAAATACGAATCTGAACTAGAGACTATTTTGTGATGGAATTTCAGTATCACACCAGCTGTGATACCAAACCAAACCAATGTAACATGCAATGGGACAGGTCCATCACCACACCACCACCCAGAGATTAAAATAGTATGCATTTTGCATCCCAAAATGCAGACGCAATAAAACGTCCTCTGCATCCACGTGATGCACTACTCTACTACTGTACTGTTTTTAATTCTAGTTTTTCTAAATTTTTGCTTTAGTTATAATAATAATCTGCATCCCGGGACTCATTACATTCAAAACCTATTTACATCACTGACCATCAACGTTGAATTGGCCGTTTTATTTGGTTTCAAAATGTAAAAAAATTTAGAATAAATGTATGTATTGTTAGAACGTATGTCAAGTGTACATGAGAGTTAAACATGCATACATTATCAGACCTGAATTTACCCTTCAATTTGTTTATCCCCAAACTTTCTAGCTACCACTGGTTTTGTAAAAATATTTAGCAAAATTTGGCCTTGTAGGTAATAAAGAAAATTAATTTTATTTATCAATACTACAATGTAGAACTCTGTTACAACTAAAAGTCTGGAATTCAAAATGTACAAAGGTATTGGCATCAAAAAGTGCCAAAGAAAGTACTCCCTATGGAGAATGTCCCCTTTCAAGTTTACAAAATTGTCTACAAATATTTAGAAAATAGCAGATCTACAAGCTCACAATTCGTCTCATTCGATCGGCTATTTTCAAACGGCCGAAATGTATAGGCTGAAGTGTTTAATGTACCGTATGTTTTGTGATAATAAGTATAACTAACTAAAGTTTTCATATAAATGAGGAGTGAAAGAAAGTACAGTATTTAGCCTCTGAGATGTAGTGGAGTAGAAGTATTGGAAATTGGAACTACTCACGTAAAGTACAAATACCTCAAAGTTGTACTTAAGCACAGTACAAAGTACTTAGGCTACTTTCCACCACTGTTTCTTCTCAGGGGGCCCACGGTTAGTCGGTTTAGGTTACCAATGGTTCATGAGAGATACGTTTGGTGAAATGGGTGAAATGTACTGTATGCCTAATTCTCACATGATCATCAGTTGTTGGTGTTACAGTTGACATACAGAGAGTTTTGCTGGAATATTTACTCATTTGATACAAGGAATGTACAACACAACACTAGGAACGGTTAATAAATAACAACAATTGAAAACTGTTCCATGTATCCAGAACATAAGTAACATCCGTCCATCACTCCTATAACATGCAGTAGTAATTAAGTCATATCTGTGAGGATTTCACTACTCTGACCCCCTCTTGTGGCTACATAATGTATTGTCCAATATATTGTGAGTGAATACTGAATATATTCACAGTACACAGCCTGGAGAAGGGGGGAAAAAAGCATTTGATTTGATTTAGGAAGAAATCATGAGATAAAAATTCCGCATATATCTTCATTTGAGCCTAGTGTGTGTGTGTGTGTGTGTGTGTGTGTGTGTGTGTGTGTGTGTGTGTGTGTGTGTGTGTGTGCGCGTGTACGCGTGTGTGTGCGTGCGTGCGTGCGCGATGGAACGGAGGAGGGAGGTGATTGGTCGTAGAGAGGTGAGACGGAGGAGGGAGGGGTTGGTGAGACAGAGCGCATCAACTCCCACCGGACTGGACCACAACACCACGAATACTTTTCCACAGTGAAAAACACCTGTTGTTACTACATTTGACCGTGGGGAAAGTTTTGACCGGTTTCGGAGTATCACAAGGGCCAACTTTTTTTTGTAGGTTGCGTACCAAGCCAATGACACGGTTAGTTGCCACAGAATAAGCCGTTTAGAGACTTTCAAAGAACAACGTGGAAGTATCGTTGGACGACAAGAGGAAAACAACGAGAATGGCTTCTAAAAGGAGAGTCCTCTAGCCGATCCTTCCCAAGTGACTCAGGTAGGCATGCATACATGATGGAGGATGAGTAATACACGGAATTGTTTTAACTTCCTAGCCTGGCTATACGTGACCGCTGACAAACTTTTACAGCCTTTACATTGACTCTTGAGCCTTAGTTGCAGGGTTCAACAAGTATTATCTGTGTTTACACAGTGTTGCAAGTACCTTACTTTGAAACGACAATACGACGACTATTCAGCGCTTAGCTCATGTGGTCAATTCATATTTACGCGTCAAACAGTACATGTTCTCTGTTTGTGAGAGTTAAAGGTCTTATTGTGTTTGTATAGCCATGCCATTTTATGTTCATTGTACCTACTCAGCATTTACTATGGGCAGTATAACAGCCAACTATAGGTCTTTCATTTATTATTCATGTTTAACTATATCCCAGGGTCATTCCGAGTTATCGCTTTAATTTAGAGTTTTGTGGGGTTGTAGCTGGGCGGTGAATGATATACTGCCCTTTTCTCGGTGATGATGCCCATTAGACGGCCTTCATTACTTTACAAGACAAACTGTTTAAGTATAGTTACTGTAGTCTGTAGACTAGAGCCATTAGGCCTGCCCTTAAGGCTTAAGGGCCTTAGTGCCCTATACTATGCCTCGAAAAACCCTAACCAGACATCTTAATGTATGTTCCTAATTCCTATATCCTAGGGCTAGACATTTAAACAGCTATAACTAAAGTTTCAGGATACTATCCAAATGAAAGATGTACGTATTGCAATCAGATTTTGGTTGATTATTAACCTGAAGCTCATTGTGAATTTATCTCCACTAGCCCAGAAGTTAGTCAAACGTATTCATTTCAGGGAACCAATTAATTGTTTGCTGACACTTGGTGACAGTATGGTTCCCAACTTTCACTCTTTAGCCTGGCCTCGGAGACCCCTGGGGCAGCCCAGGAACCACTGGGGGGTCCCCAGACACTACTTTGAGAACCACTACTGCACTATAGCCTAAGCCTACCTGCCTTCAAATAGAGCTGCCTTTTATTTACACTATGGTTCAAACAACTGGCAGAGTTTGAAGAGATCAAAGTCACCCATGTGACATCATGTGCACTGCACTATTCGGATAGAAAATTGGTCAAGAATAGAGATTCCATATTAACTTGGTGAGCATTAGCTTAAATTATGCCCATCGTACGAAGCATGAAAGCCAAAATGTCTTTTTAGGCTATATTTGAACTAATTTCTAACGTATTCTAATTCAAATTCATTATTATTCTTATCATGTAGTCAGTCTAGCCTAGGTCAAAGAGTATTTACAAAGAAGTGGCACTATTTCAACTTATTTGATGCAGTATAGTAAGCCCCACCATTTTCGTACAGATGCAAAAAAAAAGTACTATTTTATGCAAACATGAAGTGTAGTCCTATTTCAGCAAACCACAAACTACAGCATGGCTGGCTGGAAGAATAGTTGTCCTCTTCCCAGTATACACCTGCCTTAAACACCAGCTGTTGCTACACATTGATTGCAGATCAGTATAAAATATTTGCTATATAATTTTTTGTCTCACAGCTCGATAAAGTGGTTAAAGCAATGGATGTGGAATGATCGCTGCCACGGTTTGTCAGAATATGTTGTACTCTTTCCTGTGGATGTGTAATCTTTGGACGGGGGCAAACAGCTTTATACACTTTTTTTATGGAGTAATTGAAAGTTTAATATTATTATTATTCATACGATTTGTCACACACGTTACCGCAGTGAAATTTGTTCTCCGCATTTGGCCCATCTCTTGGAGCAGTGAGCTGCAGCCGTGCCGCGCTCGGGAATCATTTGATTAGTAGATTTGACCCCCCAAATCCAACCCATTGATGCTGAGTGCCAAGCAGGGAGGAGTGTTTGGGTCCCATTTTACATTCTTTGGTATGAACCTGCCGGGGATCGAACCCCGACCTCCCCAGTTTCAGGGCGGACACTCTAACCACAAGGCCACTGTCTGATACAGTACATGAGCACATGAGCAAGCTGTCATTTTCATAGCATATATACAATCATATCAAAGCATATCATTCAGGAAAATACATTAAGCATGAAGACTGTGGAGTTCCCTTTAGTTGTTATGGAATGTTGTGAAAATCCTTGGAGTATATAGAATATGACATGCGCTCAAGATCATGGACATTGTGAAGCACATAGGAAATTGCTACACAAATCATAAAGGATATGATTTTATTGTAATGTAATCTTAATTATCATTATTAGTTAAGTGATAACATTAAGCTCAGCCAAGCACTTTGAGGGATTGGAGAAGTCAATGACCCACTTCCTGAAGCCAATGACCTCAGTAATCGCTGCTTTTCTAGCACGCAAAGCATTACGTCAGGCATTAAAATCAGATGTTAAGCAACAACAAACAAATCAGACAAAATATTTTATACACCCCACTAACACGGTAACGCTACCGACACTAACTAATGTCCGTGGAACAGCCATGTGAAAATAAGTTTTTTTAAATAAAAAAAGAACAAGTGCATGTCTATAAATGGTTATAAAGTTATGGGAGAGCTAGCTTTACTGCTAAACTGCTCTCTGCACTGTTTTAAATCAGTTTCTGTGCATGTTGCTGAAAAGGAAGCTTAGAGCCACAACAAATACCAATGGTGGAAAAAGTACTCAATTGTTTTACTTAAGTAAAAGTACCAATACTGCAATTTAGAACTACTTCATTGCAAGTAAAAGTACGAAATTGAAAATGTACTTGAGTAAAAGTAAGTATCGGCATCAAAATGTACTTAAAAGTGAGCTTATAGATCGGCTCTTTTCAAATGGCCGAAATGTATAGGGTTGAAGTGGTTAATGTATGTTTTCTAATCAAAATTAAAATCGCCAAAGTAGTAACCTTTTTTTCAAATAATTGTATTGAAGTAAAAGTACAAATTTTAGCTCCGAGATGTAGTGGAGTAGAAGTAAAAGTACTGGAAATTGGAAATACTCAAGTAAAGTACAAATACCTCAAAATTGTACTTAAGTAAAATTACTTAGTTACTTTCCACCACTGACAAATACACAGGTTGTTGTCATTGAACCTGTCGTTCTGTCATTCTGTTTCACGACAATGGCGTTTTTATGGTGTTATTTATCACAAACTGCAAAATCCGATAAAACACTGTAAGGAGATGTATAGAGTAGCTGGCTAGCTGCAGCCTGCAGGAGCGTACAGCAGTTGTGATATCTGTGATTATTTGCCATAATCATATTGGGAAAAAAACCCACAGGTTGAGAACCCCTTGCTCCTAGGCCTATGACGTGCTGTGAGCTTGTAGATGTGGCAATTTTTCGGGTACGCGACACAATGCTCAACCAAGTATATAATATTATCACAGGCTCTCTATAGGAGAGTTTAGTGCAGCGAATGTGTTCGCTGTCTGTGTTCATAGGCAGATCGTCTGTGTTGGTGCCAGGAAGTATCCGAGCGAGACCATGCCTGTAGGGACAGGCGTTACCATGGGTTAGAAAGTTCCACCTGTAACAAGCACACTACGGTGGCAGAGCCTTTGACTCTGGTCCACATTTAATGATAAAGAAATAAGAAATGTCTGCCTCTCCAAGTAGCTCATAGTTTAACAAGGTATTTTTCTATTTCTCTCGCCCATTTCCTCCCAAAATCCTCTTCTCTTCACACGGCAGGCACAACACACATAATTAACGTACATGCATTTGTAAAATATGCTTCTACACGCACGCACCCACCCACCCACCCACCCACCCACTCACGCACATACACACACGGTATTGTATGCTTCTGCACAACACACTTAACACATGCCTTTGTGTATTCTTCTGCACATACACACATGTATTGTATGCTTTATTGCTTTCGGCATCATGTTTCTAGTATGTCATTCTCCTCTCTTCTGTCATACACTGACTGTATGGTGCAACGGCCAATTATTCCAAAACCCAAAACAAAGAACAAAAAGAAAAGGAAAGCCCATTAGTCTGACGTAATCTCGCATTGTCAGACGATCAGGAGGACGATGTCCGCCTACTGATGCCTCTGGGGACTTCTAAAATGCTGCTAACAAACCTACTGTACGCCCACTGCTTTGGAAAGTAATCCTGTCACTGCCCCAATATGAAGCGCCGTCCAAAAGACTTATTCGTTCTGCAATGCAGTATTTCCTTTTTTTACTTTCCACACAGTTTGGTGTTTTTTACAAATACTATGGGCTAGACTTGTAAGTCTAAAATTCATGGTCCCCTCAGAATACGGGCCACTTTCTTCTAGAGCCTAGCTGCCTGACTGATATATATATCGACCGGCTGACTTTTGTTGGCCAAGATCGATACCACATGTTATCCGATTTGTGCTTGGGGTAATTTAGGTGTGTGTGTGTGTGTGTGTGTCTGTGTGTCTGTGTGACTGTGTGTGTGCGTGCGTGCGCATGTGCACTTGCGTTCGTGTTTCTTTAGTTATTTTTCAGAGATAAGTTAACTTTTTAACATTTTGTAAATCTGTAAATTGTCCAGCCTCCATGAAATATGTTGTCTGTCTCTCTGTCTGTAGTGCCTAGACAGACAGTCTGTGTGCGCGTGCGTGTGTGTGTGTGACTGCGTGTGCGCATGCGTGCATGCGTGCTGGCACGTGTGGGCTCGCCCTGCACACATCATATTATGCATACTGTACATACGTCTGTAAGTAATGCATACACAGTCCACTCTTTCATCCTCGGCTACACTGGACATGTTAAAGATGCAGGCTCGCTTTCATCCTCACCCACATTGTCAGGATAAGAAGGAAATGGCAGACTTGAGTTCTTCAAACATTACCGCGGCTTCATCTTTTTTGGCTGACTCATACTCACTCGGCGACTGATGCCAAATTCAAATGAAATGTGTTTACAGCAGCAGACTTGCAGTATATACAGTTATTACAGTAGCTCTATACCGGCACTTCCTGCAATGACACTGGGAGTGCACAACAAAAGGTTGGACATCTGTTGATATTAGAAAGGGTTCGGCCCGCCTCACCACCACTGCAGTGGGTATTCTGACTTTCACTTTGATTTTCTGCAAATCTGCTGTTTACTGAGGCGTGGGGGGAGTGGAGTTTGTGTATAGGAACAGATTGGGGCAGCGTCTGACAACCTATGTAATTGTGTTTCCTCTGGTTCAGACTTTGCCCTAGTAGCCGTGAAATGAAAAGAGCCCATAAAAGCTTTATGATTAGGGGTGAACAGATATGGCCTGTTTTGCAACTGCGCCCCAGGCCGTGCTGCATGTGCTCTCTAACCCTTTTAGGCCGGACGTCAAAAAAATCATGACACTTTTCTGAAATACCTATGTTTCTATGTCAGTGGTGCTCAATATTTCATGTCAAGGGACCCCAGAAATTATATGTAATTGGCCAGCCGACCCCCATCTGAAAATGTGTTGTTCCAGGGACCAAAGCAAAGGGAAGCAAAGATTTGAGTTAAAAACGTTCACTCTGTAGATTTGCACTACATTTTCACGATTTTTCAAAGCTCAAAGCCTACAAGCTCGTAGTGCGGCACTCAGTGCCGCGCTATGAGCTTGTAGATCTGCTATTTTTCAATAGCTAAAGTATACACACCAAAAGGGGTTCCCGTTCAGAATGGGCTAACAACATGGAGGCCATTCAGGAGGTTGAAGACGTCGTGGGACCACAAATAATGTGACTATAGGGCTGCAACTATCGATTATTTACTCTAGCTATTTATTCTTTCGATAGCTTTTTTTTCAATCAATCGAATAATCGAGAAGCGTGGTTTTGTTTTATCTATGTTTGTTACGTTTATTTTGGTTAATTGACTAATTTGATTAGTGATGATTAAGCACTTAAAAAACCTGTTTTATATTATGCTGGGGTTTCGTGCAAAAAATAGCTGATCTACAGTCTCGCAAACACGCAAAACAGCTTGTAATGTACACCTTAAACACACACCATAAAAAAGGAGAAGAATAAATAAATAATATATATATATTATTTTTTTTAATTTATACTGTTTATATCTGCTGTCGGACATAATCCAGCTAACTCCAAAATGTAAAAAATTCAGGAAATGAAGTATACCTTCCTTATATTTTTAAAATAAAGCAATACGGCCTCATCAAAGTTGGTATTGTGACTTTAGGGTCCAATGCAGTTAGAGCTGGTTTAGTAAGAAGCACTTTTTAATACTTTTCATTGGTTCAATATGTTTTAACCAACTCATCGACTTAATTCTCTATATTCAGACAACAGCCATCTTGCCAGCAAGGTGATACCTCCTAGGTGACACTTCCCATAGAGAGCCCATTCATCCAAATAGAAAAGTCCTCTTTAATTATATTAAACCACGTCAAAATCACCAACATTGCAGCTGTAGGGAAAGCTTGAATTATCCTCTTTCAATCTGTAAAGTTTTTGTTTATTACAAACCCACCGTAGACATTTTATGAGCTACTTCCTGTCAAGAAATTCCTTGCAGATGATTATTTTCTAAGTATCAGAGTCAGGGGGGCAGTCAGCCAGATATTTCGTGAAGCCTCATTTGAAATCGGTAGTTCATATAATGGCCTGTTGTGGCGCTGGACTGGACCCAAAAAGCCCCATATCTCCATAGAGGCCCATGTATTTTGGCCCAACTTCACCTAGACTGTAATACCTTAATAAACATGGTCATGAATACTTTCTGCTTCCAGTCACTAGTTTAAAGTCTCATTTCTAATGTCATAATATTCTTTTTGGAAAATTATGGTCCCATTAATAAAAAAAATGACCATAAAGTCGCGTATGTTCTGAGGGGCGTGGCTACCGTTACAGTCTATGATCGGGATACCCCTCCCACTCGAGTCAAAATAAAAACCAACGGGGAAGAAGGGGGGAAGTCCCGCCTCGTTGTCTGGGCAGCCAATGGCCAGCTGGGCCAAAACAGATCTTGAAAGATGGCGACTTACAGTGCATTAGAATGCAAGGCTTCATTTTACGTTCATGTTAGACCCGGGGAACGCTTTGTCCATATTTTTTACAGTCTATGATCAGAGTATGGAAGCGCTCGTTATCAGTAAAGCAACCTCCTGCTGCCTCCTGCATTATGTGCACATTCAAACACAGGTGGTACACATGGGCCGTTGAGTGATGGTCAACGAGCGCTTCCAAAAATCATCTGCAAGGAATTTCTTGACAGGAAGTATAGCTCATAAAATGTCTACGGTGGATGTTTATGAAACAAACACTTTACAGATTGAAAGAGGATAATTCAAGCTTTCCCTACAGCTGCAATGTATGGTGATTTTGACGTTGTTTAATATAATTAGAGAGGACTTTTCTGTTTGGATGAAAAAAAAGAAACCTGACAAATGGAGTTAGCTGGTTTCTGCGACGATGTGTACAATATCTAATGGATTAAATTGACTTTAATAAGAGTACAATTAGCCTACCGGTAATAATATCCTGTCAGTGTAAATTCAACTCCCAAGAGTAACACGTGGTTATAACATTACATAACACTGTAGGATTTCTATACCGTGTCTAATTATATAAAAAGGTAATTACAGCTATAAACTTTAATCTTTCAATATTTATTTTTGAGCTGTTTCATCCGAGTTAGTCATCATCATTATGCGGCGCTCTTAACAATGATTTCATGCAGTGCCATGGATTGTATTTTAAGTACATGCTAAACCAACATTTTCTCTATGCTCCTGGACCTGCTTTCATAGCAGCTCTCCCAAGGCACGCACGGCGTCTCGGGGAGAGCATACAACAGCATGGGCCCTAGTGTCCACACGCGTTGGAACGTGCCCGGTGGGATTCGGTCAGCAGGCTATATGGCCGTGCCATCTGAAAATGGCCTTTGGTCTTTCAGGGGGATGTGTAATTAACTTAGTTTAAAAAATATATATGAGGGGTGTGTAGTAAAAGTCTTCCAAGGGTATATAGTGTGTGTGGTTGGTGAGCTGATGGGATGTTGAAAGCATTTACGCCGGTATGCCTTTCATTTTCTGGATAACATCAATGTAGATAATGTACATGTACGGCCCGTATGCCTTCCATTTTCTGGATAACATCAATGTAGATAATGTACATGTACGGCCCGTATGCCTTCCATTTTCTGGATAACATCACATTCACATCAATGTAGATTGTACATGGGGGGGGGGGGGGGGAGAGGCAGGATACAGTGTCAGAAGAATTACAGCCCGACCAATACATCGGTATTGTTATTTGACTTTTTTTTTTAAATCTCATTGGTTTCGGCAACTGTAGCCGACATCTCCACCTGTTTGGTGCACGTGATTGTATTATAGGCACACATAGCAAAAATAGCAGCTCTATATGCTCTCGATATGGTGCATTGCGATGTATTCTTGTAGATCGCTTTGTATAGGGCTTGCGTGGTTAAAAAAAAAAGTTCAGTTTATGTGCAATAAATGCAACGTTGCGTTGCGTTGCGCTGCACTGCGTTGCATTGTTCTGCGCTGCATTGCCCCAGGAACGGCCCAGGGGTTGATTCCTCAACAGGAGTTGTGGAACTTTAGTTACCAGCCCGACACGTGATGGCAGACATTTTATTGTTTTGAAATGTTGCATCTTGGCAACCGTATTGTGTATAATATATGCTTTGATGTTGTCTATATGCCAGCATCACATCAGCTTATCTGTCCTTGAGCATTGAGTCTCCTAGCTGGCAGTGCATGCCAGCTATAGCAACTTCATTGATGTGCCTTTTAAATAAAACACTAAGATGTCTGTCCACACTTTGACTCTCTGAAGATTTATGTGACATTTATGACACTTTCTCTCAGAAACGGCTATAGGGGACGGGGGAGGCTGTGGGTGTGCCCATTTGTGTAATGACATGGGATGAATTTCAATTATTGAAAAACACTTCTCACTACTTGTCTGTAAACTTTTGTCTCTCATGTCTTCTGGCCTGCAGGCTGGGATATATCGCATGTGACAGTCGCCTCTTTCTCTCTCTTTCAGGTCTACTGTCTGCAGATCATTTGACTGACAGCTATGGGACCAGCAATGAGGACAAGCTTCCAAATGTTTGCTCTGGTTGCTGTTTTCTGCCTGCTCTGTAAGTTTCTTTTCCCACCCAAAGACTTTTCAATTTCCATAGCTGAATTTGGATACGTCTGTGACATCAGAAATTTGTATTTCGGTATGCTTTCACGATCGAAGAACTGATCAAACCGAAACTGAAATTGCTTCGGGATAGTTCAGATTTTTTTGAACTGAAGTTGTATGAAATACTTGCCATTAATATAGTGGTTGCAACTGTATTAATTGATTGCCCGAGTCCCGTGGTGGGAGTTCTGCTCATTTTGTGGGGGGCACTGGGGCCACGCAGTGAAAGTAAATTAATCCACAAAACTAACGCCATTGGTATTGCTGACCTATTTCTAAAATATTAGCGCAACTTTCGTTCAACTTTGACCCCTCTATCACATGGAACTATTTTTTGGGCGTAGTGATATGGACACGCAAAACATAGTTCTGTGTGATTGAGGGGTCAACAATTTACGAAAGTTGCACTAATATTTTAGAAATAGGTCAACAATACAAATGACGTTAGTTTTTGTGGATTCATTTACTTTTAATGCGTGGCCCCCTGTGCCCCACACAAAATGACCAGAACTACTTAATAATATTTCACCAAAACCAGAGCAGAACTCTCACCACGGGACTCAGGCAATCATGCAGTTGCAACCACTATATTAATGGCAAGTATTTTATACAGCTTTTAGTTAAAATAAATCTGAACTATCCCTTTAAGTTCTGTTTCCATTTGAACCCCTTTTGGGCTGGAACCTCTTTTGGTGTTGTAAGCATTATGTTATATTTTTATTTAGCTATTGAAAAATAAATAGCAGATCTACAAGCTCATCGTGCCGAGTGCCGCGCTACGAGCTTCTATTTTTTTTTAATCGTGAAAATGTGGCACAAATCTTTGAATATATATTCTTTCAGAGAACATATTTTCAGATGGGGGGGCCGGCGGCCAATTACATATATTTTTGGGGGTCCTTGACATGAAAATGTTTGAGAATGACCGACATAGAAACATATGGGTTTTTCATAAAACTGTTACGATTCAGAAGACATTATTTTGTAGAATAATTTGTAGAATGGGTTAATACAGTTGCAACCACTATATTAACGTCAAGTATTTCAGACGGCTTTTTTAGCTCAAAAGAAAATCTGAACTATCCCTTTAAAAGTTCTGTTTCCATTTTAACCCATTCTGACCTGAGATCAGATTCTAAAAATGTCTATTACATCCTGACAGTTTCATTATTAACCCATTCTGACCTGAGATCAGATTCTAAAAGTGTCTTCGATTTTTCAAAAATAGCAGACCTACAAGCTCGTATCGCGCCACTCGGTGGCGCGATATGAGCTTGTAGATCTGCTATTTTTCAATAGCTAAAGCATAACATGATGCCAACACCAAAATGGGTGCCCGGTCAGAATGGGTTAACCCATTTTGGGCAGGAACCCATTTTGGTGTAAGCATTACGTTATGCTTTAGCTATTGAAAAATAGCAGATCTACAAGCTCATAGCGCGCCACCGAGTGGCGCGCTATGAGCTTGTAGGTCTGCTATTTTTGAAAAACAGACATTTTTAGAATCTGATCTCAGGTCAGAATGGGTTAACAGTTCTAATTATATTCCCAACAGCAGCAACCACGGGCATCAGCCTAGCGCTGAGGTCAGAAGTGCGTGGCGCGCTGGGCTCCACGGTGGAGCTGGAATGCGGCTCCCCCCCAGACCTGGTGGTGTCTGCCGGAAAACATGTGGTGGAATGGGTGCGCCAGGGAGTCGACACCGCCGTCCTGATCAAATTCGGAGCGTATGCCCCCCGTGTGCATCCCACGTACGACGGTGAGTCTCTTTGAAAAACAAAGACGATTAAGCAACCTCATGGATAAAAGTTCTCAGTTGCCGTTGATCGATTAAGAAGTCTACTAATACACAAAGACAACACACTATACACACACACAGACAAAACCCTCGCCGATGACGCTGTTAAAATCAAGCCCTATACAGCAAATATATGCAGTCATCTTCTATAAAGCCAAAGGTTAAAGCCTCACTCTGTGGATTCTTCAACTGGTTGGATGTATGTAGGACAGCACGAATACCAAAACATCCTAATTTTGAGTGTGTGTGCGTGCGTGCGTGCGTGCGTGAGTGCGCACGCGCGTGTGAGGTGGGGGGTTGCTTTCACACCTTTTCATAAATTGCAGATTAGGCCTAACAAAACGTTTCAGTCAGATTTCACTTTGATCCCTGCAGCCTACAGGTGTGCATAATGTTCTGATTGCGTATCATTCGGGGGGGGGGGGGGGGTTATTTATTAGTTCATTACGATAGTTTTGTACTCGGCTGAAATGAGTAGAGCGTAACGAGGGTTGCGGTGAATTAGCACGAGCTTCGAATGCTACAGAGAGTCTGTAATTCTGCCATATACAGTACATCTTGTTCTGTCGATGAATACCGTGTGTGTGCGTGCGTGCGTGCATGCGTGCGTTAGGGGGGGGGGGGGGAGGAGGCTTTATTTAATTTGCAGCACTTCCAGTGCACATCTGTTTGAACATTGCGTGAGCCAACAGTCTGGTCTCGCGAGACTAGTTAATTAGTAGCTCTTTTATAACCAGCTCTTGTTACGTTTGTTAAGCTCCCATTCGTGTGTGTGTGTGTGTGTGCCAAAGTTTCCCGGCTTTAATCAATCCTGACTTGTCTTGTCACATGCTGCAGCGACAGTTCCCACTGA